>NC_045986.1:5111509-5433010 GCF_010909765.2 Amblyraja radiata | reverse complement strand
TCTTTGGTGATGGAAGCACGTCATAAGTCGCTCTGATGATGAAGCTGATCTTGCTTGCTTCCATTTCCCATAGTTCTTTCCAGCTGATCTTCCTCCGCTCCACACCTTCCCACTGCATCCATTGCCCGTTTGGCAAGAGAGACCGCCTTTGCACTTCTTGCGGCCTCCTCTTGTCGCCGCACCTCCTCGACCACCAATGTCCTCCGCTCTGATGTTGTGGCCTTTCGCCAAGTTGGTTTACTTGTCGTAAGGCCAAAGCCTCCTCTTCCCTGCTGGACTTGCCCCACGATGTCTTTGTGTCTCAGGGCTGATGAAGCTTGCTGTACTGCATCAGATGGCATCCACTTCCGGCCAGTTACTAGGGGCGGCGCAACAGCACTGATGGTCTTGTCTCTAGAGTCCCTCAGTGTCATCTGAAGTCTTACTTTAGAACACTTGTATTCCTCTGTTAGACTAGTGAGAGGTAGTTCCAGGACCCCTTTGCCATATAGGCCGATGTTAGTTAGACATCGTGGGACCCCGAGCCATTTCTTCGCGTATGAAGTTATGGTTCGCTCCATCTTCTCCACAGTTGTTATTGGGGCTTCATAAATGGTCAGTGGACACATTGTCCGAGGAAGGAGTCCAAACTGTAGGCACCAGAGCTTCAGTTTCCCAGGCAGTAGGGTCTGATTGATGTTCTCCAGACCATTGACAATTTCTTGCCTTAGTTGTTCCACCTGCTCTTTATCCTTGAGACTTGCGTTGTACCATCTGCCCAGGCTTTTAACTGGCTGTTCAGACACTTTATTTTGCAAAAATTTCTAAACACCTGTTTTCGCTTTTTTATTATGTTTAATGTAGATTAATGTTTAAAAAAAAAAGAATTTCATCCATTTTAGAATAAGGCTGTAACAAAATAAAATGTGGAAAAAGTGAAGGGGTCTGAATACTTTCTGAATGCACTGTATACCCAACCCATCTGTGTGAGAAATATGCTCCTCTGGTGATGAAGCCGAATTTACTGGTTCCCTTCAAATCTTTCCCTTCTCACCGTAAACCTACGACCTTTAGTTTTAGACTCCCCTATCCTGGGACAAAGATTAAAGTCCCTGTCCCACTTACGTGTCCTTGTCACGCTAATTACGCGACTTCATAATCGCGTTGAGGCGCGACGGTCCCGCGAAGGTCGCGTGCGACTTCATGCGTCTGCACAGCCGTCTGGAGCGAGTGACGTCATTTGAAGATGGACACAAAATGCTGGAGTTACTCAGTGGGACCGGCAGTATCTCTGGAGAGAAGCAATGGGTGATGTTTCGGGTCGAGACCCTTCTTCAGTCTGAAAGAAGGGTCTTGACCCGAAACGTCATCCATTCCTTCTCTCTAGAGATGCTGCCGGTCCCGCTGCGTGACTCCAGCATTTTGTGTCTATCTTCAATTTTCTTGGCCCCGCTCTGGGAGTAGAAGTGGGGGCGGATCCGGACCGCAACGGCTGTGAGCCCCAGGCCGAGCTCGGCGATCGTTTGCCTGCTTCTGCTGCTGTTGGAGGTGAGACGTTGTGTCGCGCCAGGGTCTTGGGCCTGTCCCACTTTGGCCGTCAGTTATGCGACAGGCCGGTGGCGCGCGAAGATTTCGTTCGCTACAAAATTTCGGAGCACCGCGCAATACCGCGTGCAACTCCATACCCCTCCACGCTTCTCAGTGGGACCGGCCCCGCATGGCCACACAATGCCCGTGCGCCACAACGCGACGACGAGGTCGCGTAATTTGCGTGCCAAGGACACGTAAGTGGGACAGGGCCTTAAGTTTCCTTTATCGTCGTGACTTTTTTTGCATATAGGGTCATAGAGTGTTACAGAGTGTAAATAGGCCCAACTTGCCCACCCCGGCCAACAATGTCCCAGCTACACCAGTCCCACTTGCCAGTGCTTGGACAATATCCCTCCAAACCTGTCCTATCCATGTACCTGTTTAACTGTTTATTAAACAATGGGATAGTCCCAGCCTCAACTACCTGCAGGGAGAAGAAAGGAAAAAGGAAGAGGAGGAGCCCGAGGGCTGAGGGAGAGCTGAGAAGGGGAGGAGACAGCAAGGGCTACCGGAAATTGGAGAATTTAATGTTTATGCCACTATGCAGCTACTAGACTAAGTGGGACCCGTTGGGTCCCATGTTCACACGGGAGGGCTGGTCCCCCGACGCAATATTCCACCTCTCCACCAATTCCAATATTGGTGGCCAGTGGGGGGGCTTTCTGGAGTGCTGGTATGGGTTCTTGGGGTGGCAGCTCAGTCCCTCAAGCCTGATCTGCTGGCAGCTCACTCACGGCTGGTGGGCTGGCAGTTGACTCATGACTATTCCTTGAAATTCCATTTCAAGCAGGGTGCAACTCCACCAAATTCAAATCCATGTTCCTACCATTTCAAGCAGGGTGCAAGTCCACCAAATTCAAATCCATGTTCCTACCATTTCAAGCAGGGTTCAAGGCCACCAAATTCAAGTGCAGTTTCTTACCACTATGAGCAGGGTGCAAGGCCACCGAATTCAAGTGCAGTTTCCAACCACTTCAAGCAGGGTGCAAGGCCACCGAATTCAAGTGCAGTTTCATACCACTTCAAGCTGGATCCAAAGCCACCAAATACAAGTCAGTTTCATACCACTTTCAGCAGGGTGCAAGGCCACCAAATTCAGTGCAGTTTTATTCCACTTCAAGCAGGGTCCAAGGCCACCAAATTCAAATGCAGCTTCATACCATTTCATGCAGGGTGAAACCACCATAAAACCACACATAACACCAAACACAGTTCAGTAGACATTCAGTGTGTTCAGTTGATTCACAGCTCAGACAGTCATGACCTCTCCCTCCCCCATCATGCAGAGACTGAGCCACACCCACACTTCCGGGTTTTATAACGCCTCCCCCTCCCACCGGAAAAGGTGGGGCTTTCAGGGTGTGATTGACAGGAGAGAGATTCTCAACATTTTTTAAACACTAATAACACTTTTATTTTTAATTGATGGGAAGAATTCTCTGCACCTGCTCAGCGGAGGGGGGACTGAGTAAGATGGCCAAAAATCACAGCCATAAGTGTAGCGTTTTATCTAAAATCAATATACAGTGCAAACAGGAAGTGCATTTGCAGTAGTGCCTTTTAATTTCAAGCCAAATCACCCAAGCGCCATTTGCAGTAAGTAGTGCCTTTCAACCTTAAGCCAAAACACCCAAGCCACCATTTGCAGTAAGTAATGCCTTTCAACTTCAAGCCAAAGCTCCCAAGCCACCATTTGCGGTAAGTAGTGCCTTTCAACTTCATGCCACCATTTGCAGTAAGTAGTGCCTTTCAACTTCATGCCACCATTTGCAGTAAGTAGTGCCTTTCAACTTCAAGCCAAAGCATCCAAACAACCATTTGCAGGCAGTGCCTTTTTAGTTCAAACAAACTATATTTTCATTTTCAAACCACATTGAGGGTACTCACAGTTGTGTAGACATTTGTTCAGTGTTATTCAGAGCTCAGAGAGACGTGACCCTTGGCTTCATCCATCTTGCAGAGAGTGAGTGAGGCACACCACTTCCTGGTTTTATAGTCCCTCCCCCTCCCTCCAGCAGGTGCAGCAGAGAATGGTGATTTTTTTTAACTTCAAGCCAATGCTCCCAAGCCACCATTTGCAGTAAGCAGTGCATTTTGAACTTTAAACCAAAGCTCCCAAGCCACCATTTACAGTAAATAGTGCATTTCAACTTCAAGCCAAAGCACCCAAGCCACCATTTGCAGTAAGTAGTGCCTTTCAACTTCATGCCACCATTTGCAGTAAGTAGTGCCTTTCAACTTCAAGCCAAAGAATCCAAACAACCATTTGCAGGCAATGCCTTTTTAATTCAAACAACCCATATTTTCATTTTCAAACCACATTAAGGGTACTCACAGTTGTGTAGACATTTGTTCAGTGCTATTCAGAGCTCAGAGAGACTTGACCCTTGGCTTCATCCATCTTGCAGATAGTGAGTGAGGCACACCACTTCCTGGTTTTATAGTCCCTCCCCCCCGCAGGGGCAGCAGAGAGAATGGTGAAATTCTTTTAAACTTTAATATCTCTCTGATTTGTCACCAATGGGAAAAATCCTCCACACCCGTAAGGCGGAGGGGGGCTCTGTGCGAGGTGGCCAAAAATGACGGCGTTCTGTCGGAAATCGCAGCACAGTAGGCCAAAAGCGGTACTCACAGTTGTGTAGACATTTTTTCAGTGTTATTCAGAGCTCAGAGAGACTTGACCCTTGGCTTCATCCATCTTGCAGATAGTGAGTGAGGCACACCACTTCCTGGTTTTATAGTCCCTCCCCCTCCCTCCAGCAGGGGTAGCAGAGAGAATGGTGAATTTTTAAAAAACATTAATATCTCTCTGATTTGTCATCAATGGGAAAAATCCTCCGCACCCGTAAGGCGGAGGGGGGCTCTGTGCGAGGTGGCCAAAAATGACGGCGTTCTGTCGGAAATCGCAGCACAGTAATAATAATAATAATAATGGATGGGATTTATATAGCGCCTTTCTAATACTCAAGGCGCTTAAAGCCAGTAGGCCAAAAGCGGTCAAGTTCAGAGATTTAGTAATGTAGATGGGCACGCGCATAGGGCCCAGCTATGCCAGGGCCCCATCCCCGACCTCTACCTCTGCTACATCGACGATTACTTTGGTGCTACCTCCTGCACCCACACACAACTGACTGACTTCAACCGCTTCACCACTAACTTCCATCCGGCACTCAAATACACCTGGACCATTTCCAACACTTCCCTACCATTTCTTGACCTCACTATCTCCATCGCAGGTGATAGATTTCTGACCGACATCCACTATAAACCCACTGACTCCCATGGCTATCTAGATTACTCTTCTTCCCACCCTGCATCCTGTAAGGACTCCATCCCCTACTCCCAATTCCTCCGTCTATGCTGCATCTGCTCCCAGGATGAGGTATTCCACACCAGGGCATCGGAAATGTCCTCATTCTTCGGGGAACGGGGGTTCCCCTCCCCTACTATAGATGAGGCACTCACCAGGGTCTCTTCCATACCCCATACTTCCATACCCCGTAACACTGCTCTCTCTCCCCATCCCCCCAGTCGCAACAAGGGTAGAGTCCCCCTAGTCCTCACCTTCCATCCCACTAGCCATCACATACACCAAATAGTCCTCCGTCATTTTCGCCACCTCTAACGTGACCCCACCACTCGCCACATCTTCCCATCTCCCCCCCTATCTGCTTTCTGCAAAGAACGCTCCCTCCGTAACTCCCTGGTCAATTCTTCCCTTCCCTCCCGCACCACCCCCTCCCCGGGCACTTTCCCTTGCAACCGCAAGAGATGCTACACTTGTCGCTTTACCTCCCCCCTCGACTCCATTCAAGGACCCAGTCGTTCCAGGTGCGACAGAGGTTCACCTGCATCTCCTCCAACCTCATCTATTGCATCCGCTGCTCTAGATGTCAGCTGATCTACATCGGTGATACCAACCGTAGGCTTGGCGATCGTTTTGCCGAACACCTCCGCATTAACCAACCTGATCTCCCGGTGGCTCAGCACTTCAACTCCCCCTCCAATTCCGAATCCGACCTCTCTGTCCTGGGCCTCCTCCATGGCCAGTGAGCACCACCGGAAATTGGAGGAGCAGCATCTCATATTCCGCTTGGGCAGTCTGCACCCTAGCGGCATAAACATTGAATTCTCCAATTTCCGGTAGCCCTTGCTGTCTCCTCCCCTTCTCAGCTCTCCCTCAGTCCTCAGGCTCCTCCTCTTCCTTTTTCCTTTCTTCTCCCCGCCCTTCCCCCCCCCCCCCCCACCTCAGTCTGAAGAAGGGTTTTGGCTCGAAACGTTGCCTCTTTCCTTCGCTCCATAGATGCTGCTGCACCCGCTGAGTTTCTCCAGCACTTTTGACTACCTTCGATTTTCCAGCATCTGCAGTTCCTTCTTAAGCACTTCTATACTCAATACTCTGACTGATGAAGGCCAAAGTGCCAAAAGCCTTTTTGACCACCTTATCTACCTGCGACTCGACCTTCAAGGAACCATGCACCAGTACTCCTAGATCCCTCTGCTCTACAACACTACCCAGAGGCCTATCATTTACTGTGTAGGTCCTGCCCTGTTCGACGTTCCAAAATCCAACATCTCACACTTCTCTGTATTAAATTCCATCAATTCCATCATAAACTCCGCCCATCTGGCCAATTGATCCAGATCCTGCTGCAATCTTTCATAACCATCTTCGCTATCTGCAAAGATTTGTATCGTCAGTAAACTTGCCCTGTATGTTCTAATCTAAATAATTGATGTAGATGACAAACAGTGACGGACCCAGCACCAAACCCTGTGGCATACCACTAGTCAGAGGCCTCCAGTCCGAGAAGTAACCTTCCACCACCACCCTCTGCTTCCTTCCAGGGAGCCAATTTGCTATCCATTCAGCTATCTCTCCTTGGATACCATGCGATCTAACCAGAGCAGCCTACCATGCGGAACCTTCTCGAATGCCTTACTAGAATCCATGTACATAAAATCTACAGCTCTGGCCTCATCGACCTTTTTGGTCATGTCTTAAAAAAAATCAATCAGATTTGTGAGACACGACCTCACATGTACAAAACCATGCTGACTGTCCTTAATTAGCCCTTGCCCAATCCAAATGCCTGTTTAACCTATCCCTCAAAATACTCTCCAGTACCTTTCCAAGTACAGATGTTTAGCTCACTGGCCTATAGTTCCCAGCATTTTCCCTGCCCTTCTAGAAAAGAGGCACAACATTTCAGTCTTTACTCCAGTCTTCCGGCACCTCTCTCCATTAATTTGTACTACAGTGCCCTCCCTAATGTTTGGGACAAAGACCCATCATTTATCTATTTGCCTCTGTACTCCACAATTTGAGATTTGTAATAGAAAAAAATCACATCGTGGTTAAAGTGCACATTGTCAGATTTTATTAAAGGCCATTTTTATACATTTTGGTTTCACCCTGGAGAAATTATAGCTGTGTTTATACAGAGTCCCCCCCCCCCCCCCCCCCGTCCCCCCCCCCCCCCCCCCCCCCCCCCCATTGCAAGGCACATAATGTTTGGGACACATGGCTTCACAGGTGTTTGTAATTCCTCACGTGTGTTTAATTGCCTTCTTAATGCAGGTATAAGAGAGCTCTCAGCACCTAGTCTTTCCATCACCTTTGGAAACTTTTAGAGACATCAGCCAAACCTTAGGCTTACCAAAATCAACTGTTAGGAACATCATTAAGAAGAAAGAGAGCACTGGTGAGCTTACTAATCGCAAAGGGCCAGGCAGGCCAAGGAGGACCTCCACAGCTGATGACAGAAGAATTCTCTCTATAATAAAGAAAAATCCCCAAACACCTGTCCAACAGATCAGAAACACTATTCAGGGGGTCAGGTGTGGATTTGTCAATGACCACTGTCGGCAGAAGACTTCGTGAACACAAATACAGAGGCAACACTGCAAGATGCAAACCACTGGTTAGCCACAAAAATAGGATGGCCAGGTTACAGTTTGCCAAGAAGTAAAAGAGCAACCAGTTCTGGAAAACTGTGTACAGATGAGACGAAAATTAACTTATAATATCAGAGTGATGGCAAGAGCGAAGTGTGGAGGAGAGACGGAACTGCCCAAGATCCAAAGCATACCACCTCATCTGTGAAACACGGTGGTGGGGGTGTTATGGCCAGAGCATTTATGGCTGCTGAAGGTACTGGCTCACTTATCTTCATTAATGACAGTAGTAGCATAATGAATTCTGAAGTGTATAGACACATCCTACCTGCTCAAGTTCAAACAAATGCCTCAAAACTCATTGGCCGGCGGTTTATTCTACGGCAAGACAATGATCCCGAACAAAGGAGTTTTTCAAAGCTAAAAAATTCTTGTGTGGCCAAATCAATCACCCGATCTGAACCCAATTGAGCATGCCTGTTATATGCTGAAGTGAGAACTGAAGGGGACTAGCCACCAAAACAAGCATAAACTAAAGATAGCTGCAATACAGGCCTGGCAGGGCATCACCAGACAAGACACCCAACAACTGGTGATGTCCATGAATCACAGACTTCAAGCAGTCATTGCATGCAAAGGATATACAACAAAATACTAAACATGACTACTTTAATTTACATGACATTGCTGTTTCCCAAACATTATGATGCCCTGAAATGTGGGGACATTGTATACACACTGCTGCTGTAATTTCTACATGGTGAAACCAAAATGTATAAAAATGGCCTTTATTAAAATCTGACAATGTGCACTTTAACCACATGTGATTTTTCTATTACAAATCTCAAATTGTGGAGTACAGAGACAAATAAATAAATGATGGGTCTTTGTCCCAAACATTATGGAAGGCACTGTATATCTCTCTCTATATCACTGTCCATATCTCTCGTTTCCCATTCCCCTGACAGTTTGAAGAAGAGTCTCGACCCGAAACGTCATCCATTCCTTTTCTCCAGAGATGCTGTCTGACCCGCTGAGTTACTCCAGCATTTTGTGTCTATCTTCTGTTTAAACCAGCATCTGCAGTTCCTTCCTACAAAAAGAGTAACTATCCACATTATCAATGTCTCTCAGATTTTATAAATCTCTATAAGCTCAAACCTCAGCATCCTTTGCTCCAGGGAGGACAGTCCCACCCTATCCACTCTGTGTGTAACGTAAGCCCTCTGGTCCCAACTAGACCCCTGTCAATTCTAGCCTTTTCCAATGCAGAATTTATACAATTTCAAAACTCAAAAAGATCAAGCAGTATTCTTTGGCTAATATATAGGATATATAGTTTAGAGATACAGCATGATCACCCATTCACTCTCGTGTGTTATCTCACTTTCTCATTCAATCCCAACACACTAGGGGCAATGTACAGAGGCCAATTAACCTACAAACCCGTACATCTTTGGAATGTGGAAGGAAACTGGAGCATCCAGAGGAAACCAACATGGTCACAGGGAGAACATGCAAACTCGACAGACAGCACTCGAGGTCTAGATCAAAGGTAACCACCTGCGTTACCTTTGTGGAGCTGCAGTAGTTATATTGCTGAACTTGTATTCCCGAGGACCCAACCCAAAACATTTCCTATCCATGTTCCCCAGAGATGCTGCCTAACCTGTTGAGTTACTCCAGCACTTTATTTTGCACCCCAGGAGGTGTGGACAAGTCCAAATTCCACCCTTTTGAATGAGGTGGAGAGGGAAAAATAGATCAATCATGATTAAATGACAGAACAGAAACTGTTCCTATATCTTATGACATGAGAACCTGAATTCAATTTCAATAATCTGGAGTAAAGATGTAACACCATTGAGAAAAAGTGACAATACTCACTAACTGTACCCAACCAAAGGTGACCACCTTTACAATCTAACTTTGCCATGGCGAGTGAAGAAGGGTCACGACCCAAAATATCACCAATCCTTTTTCTCCTAGAGATGCTACGTGACACGCAGAGTTACTCCAGCTTTTTGTGTCCATCTACAATTAGACAATGGTACACAAAAATGCTGGAGAAACTCAGCGGGTGCAGCAGCATCTATGGAGCGAAGGAAATATGTAACGTTTCGGGCCGAAACCCTTCTTCAGACCGATCTGGAGTCTGAAGAAGGGTTTCGGCCCGAAACGTTACCTATTTCCTTCGCTCCATAGATGCTGCTGCACCCGCTGAGTTTCTCCAGCATTTTTGTGTACCTTCGATTTTCCAGCATCTGCAGTTCCTTCTTGTACAATTAGACAATGCCTGGTTTACTAAGAAACTAAATAAATCTGAATTGAAACACATATATTTCTAAATACACAAGTAGTGACGAGGCAGCTTTTAGGGATTCAGAGGCAGCCATTTGATGTAGATACAATGTAAGCATATATAAAATGAACATTAATATAGTAATCTGACAGGTAAACATAGATATAAATAAACAGGAACAATAAAGGAGAAACACATAATGCTACAAATAAAGGGCTTGGCAATTGGTCCTAAACGCACTGACATAAGGGGTGTACACAAACAAATGCAGAGCGGTACCGAGCGGTTTAGGAGCCGTTACCCTAAACACGAAGTAGTCCTTGATCCTGGCCTGCAGCGTGGGATCCTTCACACTGATGGGAGTCAGGGTCTCGGCGCCGTAGGCCGCGCTGCTCGGCCCGCTGCCCGCCGCCCCGATCCCCGCCCCCGTCCCCGCCGCAGCTCCCGCCGCCTCCGCTCCGCCGCCCGCTGACGGGAACCCTGGGGCCGCCATGCCCTCGGTCGGCAACACGGCCGCGTCCGGCTCTACCGAGTCGTTCATCTGTAGCATAGCGACGGGCAGCAGCGTGTGAGGGCGAGAGGAGGCGGCGCCGCGGCGTCAACAGCGATGGCGCCACCCGCCCGGAGCGGGGAGTGGGGGCGGGGCTAGTGAGTGGGGGCGGGGTCAATGATGGGTGCGGGGGCGGGGCTGGTGAGTGGGGGCGGGGCTAGTGAGTGGGGGCGGGGCTAGTGAGTCGGGGCGGGGGTAGTGAGTGAGGGCGGGGTCAATGATGGGAGCGGGGGCGGGGCAGCGACTGGGTGGTGGTGGGGGCGGGGTTGTGATGGGAGCGGGCGGTGGTGGGGGCGGGACCAGGGATTGGGGCAGGGCCAGGGATTGAGGCGGGGCCAGGGGTTGGGGGCGGGGTCTGGGATTGGGGGCGGGGTTAGTGATAGGAGTGGGTCATGGCGGGGCGGGGTCAGGGATTGAAGGCGGGGCTAGTGATTGGGGCGAGGTCAGTGGTCGGGGCGGGGTCAGGGATTGAAGGCGGGGCTAGTGATTGGGGCGAGGTCAGTGGTCGGGGCGGGGTCAGTGGTCGGGGCGGGGTCAGGGATTGGAGGCGTGGTTACTGGTTGGAGTGGGGTCAGTGGTTGGAGTGGGGTCACTGCCACTGCTACTGCTACATCCCTCTGCTCCAGTATCTTTGCCCTGCTCTACAACACTTCCCAAAATGCAACACCTTACACTTGTCTTCATCTGCTATCCCTCGGCAGACTTACCCAGCTGATCAAGACCTTGCTAATTCTTCTGCACTAATAGGGGTGTTGCATGTAAGGTCATCGGGTCAAAAGGTGTGACGCACGGATCAGCTCAATCCTTCTGGAGGACATGGCAGATTCCGGCATACACTGTTAACACACGAAACGCATACTTTCTTACCTGTTAAAAAATGCCGAAATGGTCAATTTTTGCGCTGTAATTAATTGTGGAGGGTGAATTTCATTGTCCTATCTGGGGCACATGATAATAAACTGTCTTGCCATGACTTGACTTGACTGAGTGCTCTGAACCAAATGCTCTAGTATCTTTAAAGGTACACAAAATTGCTGGGGAAACTCAGCGGGTGCAGCAGCATCTATGGAGCGAAGGAAATAGGCGACGTTTCGGGCCGAAACCCTTCTTCAGACTGATTTTGTGTACCTTCGATATTCCAGCATCTGCAGTTCCTTATTGAACGCTCTAGTATCTTTGCTCTGAACCCGAGCACCAAGGTGTAAACGGCCGAAGGAGCGCATCCCTCGGGACAGCCCCCACTCTCCCTCCGGGGTCAGCGCTGTCCAGCCATGGCCGCCCTCCGCCCACCCTCCCCCTGTGCGGCCACACTGTCACGGTCTGTGAGTCGGCAGCGCCCAAACACGGGGCCGGGTGGAGCAGGGCCCCAACCCCATCGACCAACCCCCCTCACCGACCACCCACCGACCACCCTCTCCCACCGACCACCCCCCTCCCCTCCATCCAACAACCACCTCCGACCACCCGGTAACGTCCCCATCAGCTGCAGCAGAGTTGGGGACAGTCTGGTTCCTCCGCCCACCCAGAGTCACTGACCGCGTTGCATCAGCACCTCCCCCCCCCCCCCCCCCCCCCCGCCTCCCGACTTTCTCCACCCCTCTCCGCGGGGATAGACGGCCCAGGGTCCGCGAGTGTGCAACTAGTCTGGATGCTGGGACAGAAGACGGGCCCGTTACACTGGAAGACATGGTAAGTGCTTACCTGCAGTTGGTGTTACGTGGCCACAGTACGGGTCATGGGTCGTGACCTCGACTGCCGTGCAACCTTCCTATAATGATACAACCTACTTTAGTGTCATCTGCAATCTGTCCTTATTCGCAGTTAAGAACGGAGGAAAAATATTCCTCAAGGATTTTGACCATCTTCGGCGGCTCCAAACATAATTCTCCACTTTGGTCCACCTAATGGCCATCCTTGGTCCTCCTAGCTCCTTGATATACATAACGTCTTTTTGGATTCTCCTTAATTTTGGCTGCCAAAGGTATGTCATGCCACCCTTTTGCACTTCAGGTTCCTTCTTAAATATATTCTTGCGTTCCATATACCCCTCCAGGGATTCACTTGATCTCATTGTTTGTATCTAACCCATGATCCAGCTTTTGTGACTCAAGCCTCAATATCGCTTCATCCGGGGATCCCTACCCCTGGCACTTTTCCCTTCACTTTAACAGGCACATGCAGACCTTGAACTTTCGTTATTTCACTTATAAAAGTCACCTAGTTACCGGACATCCCTTCACCTTCACCTTCACCTTCAACTTTGTTCAATGTAAGCTCTTGTCCAATACTGGCAAAATGTGTTTTGTCCCAATTTCGAACTTTAACTTGTGGATCTGTCCTGTCCTTTTCCATAAACATTTTATAAACTAGTAGAACTGTGCTCACTAATCCCAAAGTGCTCCCCCACTGACACCTCAGTCATTTGCCCTGCCCTATTTCCCAGGGGTAGATCAAGCTTTGCACTGTTACATAGATACATAGAGAACAGATGCAGCAATAGGCCATTTGGCCCTTTGACCCAGCACTGCCATTCACTGTGATCATGGTTGATCATCCACAATCAGTACCCCGTTCCTGCCTTCTCCCCATACCCCGAAGAGCTCTATCTAACTCTCTTTTGTATGCATCCAGTGAATTGGCCACCACTGCCTTCTGTGGCAGAGAATTGCACAAATTCACAACTCACTGTGTGAAAAGGTTTTTCCTCATCTAATTTCTATCCCCTTATTCTTAAACTGTGGGCCCTGGTTTTAGACTCCCCCAACATCAGGAACCTGTTTCCTGCATCTAGTGTGTCGAATCCCTTAATAATTTTATATGTTTCTATCTCCTCTCATCCTTCTAAGTTCCAGTGAATACAAGCCCAGTCGCTCCATTCTTTCATCATATTACAGTCATGCCATCCCGGGAATTAACCTTGTGAACCTACGCTGCACTCCCTCAATAGCAAGAATGTCTTTCCTGAAATTAGGAGACCAAAGCTGCACACAATAGTCCAGGTGTGGTCTCACCAGGGTCCTGTACAACTGGAGAAGGACCTCTTTGCTCCTATACTCATCTCTTCACATTATGAAGGCCAACATGCCATCACTGCCTGTTGTACCTGCATGCTTACTTTCAGTGACTGATGTACAAGGACACCCAGGTCTCGTTGTACTTCCCCTTTTCCTAACTTGACACCGATCAGATTGGGTCGTTTCTCGACATGATGCGTCGCCTATTCCTTCGCTCCATAGATGCTGCCTCACCCACTGAGTTTCTCCAGCATTTTTGTCTCCAAACAGATAATAATCTGTGTTCCAGTTCTTGCCACCAAAGTGGATAACCTCACATTTATCCACATTATACAAGATCTGCCATGCATCTGCCCACTCGCCCAACCTGTCCAAATCACCCTGCATCCTCATAGCATCCCCTTCATAGTTCACACTTCCACCCAGCTTTGTGTCATTTGCAAATTTGCTAATGCTACTTTTAATTCCTTCATCTAAATCATCAATGTATATTGTAAATAGCTGTGGTCCCAGCACCAAACCTTGCGGCACCCCACTAATCACAGCCTGCCATTCTGAAAGGGACCCGTTAATCCCTACTCTTTCTTTCCTGTCTGCCAACTAATTATCTATCCATGTCAATACCCTACCCCCAATACCATGTGCTCTAAATGTGTTCATTAATCTCCTGTCTGGGTCCAGGTTCACTACATCCACTGGCTCTCCCTTTGTCCATATAACTTGTTACGTCCTCAAAAAGTTCCAGAACATTTGTCAAGCATTCTTTCCCCTTCATAAATACATGCTGACTTGGACCGATCCTATTACTGCTATGCTGCTATTACATCTTTGATAATCAACCCCAGCATCTTCCTCACCATTGATGTCAGGCTAACTGGTCAATAATTCCCTGCTTTCTCTTTCCCTCCTTTCTTGAAAAGTGTGATAATTGATAGTTGATAGCATAGCTTTCTCAGCTTTCTCTACATTCAACAAATTCCATCCCATCTAAGCCCATAACATTATAAGTTCATAAGTTCGTGTTCATAAGTGAGAGGAGTAGAAATACGCTATTCGGTTCATTAAGTCTATTCCATCATTTAATCATGGCTGTTCTATTTTTCCCTCTTAACCCCATTCTCCTGCCTTCGCCCCATAACCCTTGACACCCGTACTAATCAAGAATCTTTCAAAGATTTCAAAGGTTTCAAAGGTCTTTTATTGTCATGTGTCATGTAAAAAAACAACGAAGAAGGAATGGACAGACAGGCTGTTGGCGAGGCAGCCAGTGCCGGTGGAAAGTATGCCTTAAAAGTATCCAATGACTTGGCCTCCACAGCCTTCAGTGGTAATGAACTCCTCAGATTCACCGCCTTCTGACTAAAGAAATTCCTCCTCATCTCCTTCCTAAAGGAGCACCCTTTAATTCTGAGGGTATGACCTCTGTTCCTAGACTCTCCCACTAGTGGAAACATCCACCACATCCACTTTATCCAGGCCTTTCACTATTTGGTAAGTTTCAATGAGGTCCCCTCATTCTTCTAAACTCCAGCGTGTGCAGGCCCAATGCCGTCAAACACTCATCGTATGTTAACCTGCTCATTCCTTGGATCATTCTCATAAACCTCCAGCGCCAGCACATCCTTCCTCAGATCTGAGGCCCATAACTGCTCACAATACTCTAAATGCGGTCTGACCAGCGCCTTATTGAGCCTCAGCATTACATCCCTGTTTTTGTATTCTAGTCCTCTCAAATTAAATGCTAGCATTGCGTTTTGCCAAATAAATGCATTACATTTTATGGCAGTCTAAATTTATAGTAGGGAATTTAATTCTCATCAATCTTTTATCCAGTCCATCCCTCCCTGAGCCATCTTTCTGTAATGAACATAATATCTCAGTCCCACTTCTATCCATGTCCTGTGTTCATTCACATTTGCCTATCTGGCCTCTTACGTTGAATAAATGCAATTCACTCCAACTGTTCCCCTTGATTCCTTGCCGTGCTCCTGCCTGCCTTGTCTACTGAATTTGCTGTCATTGACCTTTGTATCAAGTTCCAGATTCTTCCACTGCCTCATTACTACTTTGGATCGAACCACCCTAGTCAATCTAGTTTAAACTCTTCATAATAGCACTAACAAGTCTGCCCAGCAGGATATTGGACCCCTCCAGTTCAGGGGCAACCTTCTGGACAGATCACCTGTGCCCCAGAAATGATCCTAATCATCCAAAATTTGTAATCCCTGCCCCTTCCTTCATAAACTTGGGCTTTCCAAAAATATATGCAACCATATATGCAAGGGATGCGCCTACAAGCAGCAATGTGATAATGACCTGAAAGTGGATGGAATAGTAAATGGTTTGTTTCTATCACAGGCGGGGACATTTAATGTCCATCTAAGAGACAGAAGGGACAGGATTGGTGAGATGTCTATCCATTAGATTACAGTGCCAGCGGTGATGAAATAGAATCATCTCAGCAGAGTGGAGATGACATAGACCGTTTTACTAATAGAAGTGAGTTTAAAGTCTGTGTGGAAGATGGAGCCCATGGCAGCCAGATGTCAAATAACAATCAGAATGGGGATTATTGGAGATTTACTAGTACATGTAATTTAGCTGATGATACAAAGCTGGGAGGCAGTGTGAATTATGAGGAGGATGCCATGAGGGATATAGACCATCTCCGTGAATAGAAGAGGATTTGGTGGATAGAATACAATATTGAATGATAGCACGTCATCAACTATGGCACACAAAAACAGAAATAACATTTTTAAATGGTGAGAGATTATAAAGCATTGGAGTTGAGAGGCTTTTTGTGCATGACTCATTGAAAGATAAGATAATGATATGTTGACCCTTGTTGCAAGAGGAGATGTCTAACTTTGAAGATATCAGACCTCATTTATGTAGGGCCTTAGCGAGCCTCCAGCTGGAATATTGTGCCAAAAAAGATGTATATATAACTGGGCTCGCCAGATTGATAATTGAGAAGGGGGGGGGGGGTTGTCCTGTAAGGAATGATTATGTAGACAGCGAAAAGATACAACTTGCTGGAGTGTAATTCAGCAGGTCAGGCAGCATCGCTGGAGAACATGGATAGGGTGTGTAGGAAGGAGCTGCAGATGCAGGTTTACATATAAACATAGAAACATAGAAAATAGGTGCAGGAGTAGGCCATTCGGCCCTTCGAGCCTGCACCGCCATTCAATATGATCATGGCTGATCATCCTACTCAGTATCCCGTACCTGCTTTCTCTCCATACCCCCTGATCCCCTTAGCCACAAGGGCCACATCTAACTCCCTCTTAAATATAACCAATGAACTGGCCTCAACTACCTACATCGAAGATACTGGACACACACACACACACACACACACACACACACACACACACACACACACACACACACACACACACACACACACACACACACACACGCACATATGACAGGTTCGATTTTATAATTTAAAAATAAATTGGATAGGTATATGGACAGGAAAGGAATGGAAGGTTATGGTCTGAGTGCAGGTAGATGGGACTAGGGGAAAATAAGTGTTCGACACGGACTTGAAGGGCTGAGATGGCCTGTTTTCCGTGCTGTAATTGTTATATGGTTATATGGTTCCCTCTCTCTCTATATATATATATATATATATATGTGTGTGTGTGTGTGTGTGTGTGTGTATGTATGTATGTGTGTGTGTGTGTGTGTGTGTGTGTGTGTGTGTGTGTGTGTGTGTGTGTGTGTGTGTGTGTGTGTGTGTGTGTGTGAGAAGATAGACACAAGTTTCGGGTCAAGATCCTTCTTCGGACTCAGGTCTTGATCTGAAACGTCACCCATCCCTTCTCTCCAGAAATGCTGCCTGTCTGGCTGAGTTACCCCAGCATTTTGTGTCTAAAATGGATAGGTGACGTTTTGGGTCTGAAGAAGGGTCCCAACCTAAAATGTTACTTATCCGTGTTCTCCAGATATGCTGCCTGACCCGCTGAGTTACTCCAGCATTTGGTGTCCTTTCATGTATTAGCCAGCATCTGAGTTATTTCCTTCAACATTAAGTAGACGCTGTCTATACTGTCTAATGTTTGAAGGATGGGAGGTGAAGTTGTAAGGGCTTGACATGGTAAATGTAGGAATGCTATTTCCCTGAGTCAGTTATCTAAAACCAGAGATCACACTTTCAAAATATGAGGTTTGGCTTTTAAGAAATGAGATGAAAAGAAATGTTTGCACCCGTGGGCAGAGAATCATTGAAAAGGGCAGAGCTTCAGTCACTGAATATGATCAAAGAATTTGATAGATGTTTGAATGATATTAAAGGAATCTTGCGAAATGGAGATGTTATTGGAAAGTGGTGCTGAGGTAAAAAATGTTTACACTAGGGGCAGCGAGCACTGAGCAAACAGCAGAACCTGCCTTTGAGCAGCCAGGACCTTTCCACTAGACACACAGAATCCAGATATTTTCCTCTTTTGAAAAGGAAAAAATATTTAATATTCTTCAACTGGGCAATATCCTTCTGAATTTGTTAGGTTAAAGCAATTAGTGTAAACGTTCATGCTGGAAGGGAAGGAACCAAATATCAGAACGTGGAAGGAAATACACAGCAAAAGAGGGTTGCAGGAGAATCATCTATTTCTATTGTTTTGCACTTGGACTATGAACTTTGCACACATTCCTCTTGTTTTCTCTTGAAGATACAGCCGTCCGCAGGAGAATAATTCCACTGATACTGATGGAGGCAATACGGTCATTGTGAGGTTAAATGTTTTTTGGTGGCGGGGAGGAAAAGGATGTTGCAAGATTAGTCCGTGCTGGTCGATTTCTGGGCACCATTTCAGAAGGAATCACTAGTTATATGACTGACTTTACCCTTTTTAATCATTTTATTCGGCAAATTAATTTTGCAACTTAGCTGTGTAATCATGTATTACAAACTAGTTGCAAGTTTTTATAGTTGAGACCACATGCTAGTTTTCATGGTGGCTTGGCAGTGGCAGGAGTTAGCATCTTCATACTCCTGGGATTAATATCTCAGATGACCTGTCCTGGGCCCAGCACATTGATGCAGTCACACAGTAGGTGGCCCAACACCTCTACCACCAGGGGCGCCGCATGATTGGCAGCCCCGCCAATAGTCTGTCTGTTTTTTCATCTTTTTAAAAAATGTTTGGTATGTGTTAAAAGTCTGTGTAAATGTTCTCGTTTGTTTTATGTTGGGGAGCTGCGATTAATTTTCGGATCGCATTCTCCGGTCGCTCTGTGGCCTACCATCGATGGAGCGGAGGCCTCCATGAACTGACCTTCAGCCTCACGGCAGGGCGTGGACTTACATCGGAGCCAATCCCTTGCCTGGGATCGGTCCAACTGCGGCTTGTGGACTTTACACCGAGAGCTCACAGTCTCAGGAGAGGTCGAGTCGGAAAGCTCCAATGACGCAGAGCCCCGATGCAGGTTCGATCACCTGGCGCGGGGGAGCTGACATCCCCCCGAAGCAGGAGCTGATCGCCTCGACACGGAGGGCCTGCCGCCGGCTACGGGAGTCAAGATCGTCCGTCAACGGAGGGAGCAAAGGGAAGAGATTTGAGCTTTTTTTCACGTTCCATCACAGTGAGGAAGGTGGAGGAGTCACTGTGGTGGATGTTTATGTTAAAATGTGTTTTGTGTGTTCTGTTGCTTTTTATTTGTATGATTGACTTGGCAAATGAAATTCCTCGTATGTTGTAAAACATACAGTACGTGGCTAATAAAGTATTATTGTGATTGTGACATTGAAGTTTAAAGTAATTTAGCATGTCACCAAATTGCAGAGAATTGTGGATGTACTCGAGTCCATCATTCAAACCTGTCTGAAGAAAGCAGCCAACATATTTAAGTACCAATTTATCCCTGATTATTCCCTCTTCTCCCTTCTCCCTTTCAGCAGGAGATAAAAAAGCTCGAAATTATGTAATAGAGTCATAGAGTGATAAGTGTGGAAACAGGCCCTTTGGCCTAACCTTCCCACACCGGCCAACATGTCCCATGTAGACCAGTCCCACCTGCCAGAATTTGGCCCATATCCCTCCAAACCTGTCCTTTCTATGCACCTCTCCAAATCTTTCTTAAAATATTGTGCTAGTACCTGCTTCAACTACCTCTTCCGCAGTTCGTTCCATACACCTACACCATTTGTGTGAAACGGTTACCCCTCAGGTTCCTATGAAATCTATCCCCTCTCACCTTAAACCTGTAATTTCTGGTCCTTGATTCCCCTATGGGTAAGAGACTCTGTGCATCTACCCATCTATTCCTCTCATGCTTTTTCCCTGTGTTATCACATTGCCAACTTTTTTAATCTGTACTTTCTCTGTAAATGTAACGCTGTAACATTATATTCTGCATTCTGTTTTTTTGTCCATGTCTACTTCCTGCTGTTCTTGGTTTTGGCTCAATTATACTCATATATTGTATCAGTTGGCATCAGGAAATGTCAGAGCAAGGGCCTGCTGGTGCCGGCGCATGGCGGCTAGTGTGGAACACAGGACACTGAAGGAGAACTGTTGGCTGAAGCAGTGGATTGAGTGCAGGCACCTGAAATATGAGTAGGGTCTGAACTGGGAGGTCTGGAACCATGAGGCACAAGATGGTGACACAAGCAAGTGTGAGAATGAGGGCCTGCCTGCTGATGCTGGCTGGAGTCTGAGGTAGGGTCTCGTCCTGAAACATCACCCATCCATGGTCTCCAGAACATGCCTGACTCACTGAGTTACTTCAGCAGTTTGTGTCTTTTTATAGTATCACTAGACCAAGTGGGACAACTGCTCTGTAACCTGATAACACAGGGAAAAAGCATGAGAGGAATAGATCGGGTAGAGCACAGAGTCTCTTACCCATAGGGGAAATCAAGGAACCAGGTCCCGTCACCCTCAACGCGCAGTTGCGGGGGAGTTGGGAGAGGGAGGGGGGAGAGGGGGTAGTGGGGGGAGAGGGGAGGAAGGTGGAGGGGGAGGGGGAGGGGGAGGGGAGAGGGGGAGGGTGGAGTGGGGAATGGGGGAAGGGGGGAAGAGGGCGGAGGGGGCAGGAGAGAGAGGAGGGGGAGAGAGGGGGGTAGAGGGGGGAGGGGGGGAGAGGGGAGGGGGGGGAGAGGAGGGGAAGGAGATGAGGAGGGGGGGATGAGGGGGAGGGAGGAGGAGGGAAGGGGGACAGAGGTGGAGAGGGGAGGGGGAGAGGGGGGGGAGAGGAGGAGGGGGGAGAGAGGAGGGCGGGAGAGAGGAGGGGGAGAGAGAGGAGGGGGAGAGAGAGGAGGGGGGAGAGAGGAGGGGGTAGAGAGGAGAGGGGAGAGGGGGAGGGAGGAGAGGGAAGGGGGACAGGAGGGGAGAGGGGAGGGGGAGAGGGGGGGAGAGGAGGAGGGGAGCGGGAGGGCGAGTGGGCTGCGGGCAAGCGGGCTGCGAGCGAGCGGGGACCCCGGCGAGCGGGCGGCAAATGGGCGGGTGGCGACCGAATGACTGTGAGTCCGGGGGGGGAGGGGGGGGGGAGGAGGGGTGACGTAACTCGTAACGTGTGGAAAACAGTGCGAACAGGCCACACGAGAAAACCTATTGTGATATCATCAGCTCGTTTATTTTCTAAGTTATTTGAAATTTTTGAACATTTTCATAAATAACTCGAGAAATAATGCATGACATTTTCAGATAAGGCGACTTTTGACCACAGTTTCGGAATATGTCTGTCTGCCTCATGGTCAACTCTGCGTGGTGTTCCGACGTGGCAGTCCTGTCCAACTCCTGCTCTCCACACCTTGAACATCTGGCGGTGAAGTGCCGTCCCTTCTACCTCCCGAGAGAATTCACCTCCGTTATCCTGACCGCGGTCTACATCCCACCCCAGGCAGACGTCCATCTGGCACTGGAGGAGCTGCAGGCCGTGGTCAACCAACACCAGACGTCTTACCCGAGGCATTACCACCATTGCTGGGGACTTCAATAAGGCGAACCTCAAGAAATCACTCCCCAACTTCCACCAACATGTCTCCTGCTGCACCAGAGGACCAAACACCCTCCACCACTGCTACACCACCATCAAGAATGCCTATCGTTCTATCCCTCGCCCTCACTTCGGTAAGTCCGACCATACCGCGGTGCTGCTTCTTCCTGCCTACAAGCAGCAATTAAAGAGCGCACCCCCAGAGGTGAGGACTGTACAGAGCTGGTCGGGGGGGGGGGGGGGGCAGAAGAACAACTCCAGGACTGTTTGGAGTCTGTAGACTGGGCAATGTTCAAGGACTCGGCAACGGACTTGAACGAATATGCCACAGTCGTTACAGACTTCATAAAGAAATGTGTGGAGGACTGCATCCCTACAAAACCTTCCGAGTGTTTCCCAATCAGAAACCTTGGATGAACTTTGAGATCCGCACTCTCCTGAAGTCCAGACACAGGGCATTCACCTCCAATGATACAGTGGCCTACATGAAGACCAGATACGACCTTGGTAAGGCCATCAAAAAGGCCAAAAGGGACTTCTGCTCCAAACTGGAGGACGAGACAGATGTTCGGCAACTGTGGCAGGGTCTGAATGCAATCACCTCCTACAAGGCAAAACCAGGAGGCAGCTCGAATGCCGGTGTAACATCACTCCCTGACGAGCTCAATGCGTTTTACGCACGCTTTGACAGGGAGAATACTGATGTGCCTTCCCGATCCCCCATTCGATGGCATTTCAGTCTCAGTCACAGAGGCCGATGTCAGGAAATCCTTCAGAGGGGTGAACCCCCGAAAAGCACCTGGTCCTGATGGTATACCCGGTCGTGTTCTAAAAACCTGTGCGGACCAACTGGCGGGAGTTTTTACGGACATTTTCAACCTCTCACTTCTGAGGTCTGAGGTCCCCACCTGCTTTAAAAGGGCATCAATTATACCGGTGCCCAAGAAGAGTAAGGTGACATGCCTCAATGACTATCGACCAGTGGTACTAACGCCGGTGGTGATGAAGTGCTTTGAGAGGTTGATCATGGAGCAAATCAACTCCTACATCGACAAAAACCTGGACCCACTGCAGTTCGCGTACCGCCACAACAGATCAACGGTGGATGCGATCTCGCTGGCCCTCCACTCCGCACTGGACCACTTGGACAACAAAAACTCATATGTCAGGCTGTTATTCATTGATTACAGCTCGGCATTTAACACAATCATCCCCTCCAAACTGGTTACCAAACTCGCAGAACTGGGTCTCTGCGCATCCCTCTGCAACTGGATCCTTGACTTCCTCGTCCACAGACCACAGTCTGTTCGTATTGGTGGAAAGTGTCAGCCTCAATAACAATCAGCACGGGAGCACCTCAAGGCTGCGTGCTCAGCCCCCTGCTGTACTCACTCTATACCCATGACTGCGTAGCGAACCACAGTGCGAACTCCATCATCAAGTTCGCTGACGACACCACTATTGTGGGGCGTATCACTGATGGGGATGAGTCAGAGTACAGAAGAGAGATCGAGCAACTGTCCATATGGTGCCAGCGCAATAACCTGGCCCTCAACACCAGCAAAACCAAGGAACTGATTGTGGACTTTGGAAGGAGTAGGAGGGGGACCCACAGCCCCATTTATATCAACGGGTTGAAAGGGTCAAGAGCTTCAAATTCCTGGGCGTGCACACCTCTGAAGATCTTTCCTGGTCCGAGAACACTAATGCAATCATCAAAAAAGCACATCAGCGCCTCTACTTCCTGAGAAGATTACGGAGAGTCGGATTGTCAAGGAAGACTCTCTCTAACTTCTACAGGTGCACTGTCGAGAGCATGCTGACCGGTTGCATCGTGGCTTGGTTCGGCAATTTGAGCGCCCTGGAAAGGAAAAGACTACAAAAAGTAGTAAACACTGCCCAGTCCATCATCGGCTCTGACCTTCCTTCCATCGAGGGGATTTATCGCAGTCGCTGCCTCAAAAAGGCTGGCAGTATCATCAAAGACCCACACCATCCTGGCCACACACTCATCTCCCTGCTACCTTCA
Organism: Amblyraja radiata; assembly: GCF_010909765.2. Taxonomy (NCBI): domain Eukaryota; kingdom Metazoa; phylum Chordata; class Chondrichthyes; order Rajiformes; family Rajidae; genus Amblyraja; species Amblyraja radiata. The sequence continues at coordinate 5,409,695 of NC_045986.1, read as the reverse complement.
GGTAGAAGGTACAGGAGCCTGAAGACTGCAACAACCAGGTTCAGGAATAGTTACTTCCCCTCAGCCATCAGGCTATTAAACCTGGCTCGGACAAAACTCTGATTATTACCAACCACTTTCTGTTATTTGCACTATCAGTTTATTTATTCATGTGTGTATATATTTATATCATGGTATATGGACACATTTATCTGTTTTGTAGTAAATGCCTACTATTTTCTGTGTGCTTAAGCAAAGCAAGAATTTCATTGTCCTATACAGGGACACATGACAATAAACTCACTTGAACACTTGAACTTGAACTTGAATATGTAGAAATTTCACTGTTAGTGCTTCGTGTTTTCGGGTAGATGTGAATTGCACATGAACATCACACAAATAAATACACATCCAAGATCAGAGTTTTATGTATAGAGATTTGACTGGATGGATTGCGAACAATGCTTTTTACTGTATCTTAATACACGTGACAATATTAAACTAATACCAATGCTATTACTCGAAACTTCTACAGATTCTGTAGAAAGTATAGAAGTTGGGATGTAATGTTAAAATTGTACAAGGCATTGGTGAGACCAATTCTGGAGTATGGTGTACAATTTTGGTCACCCAATTATAGGAAGGATGTCAACAAAATAGAGAGAGTACAGAGGAGATTTACTAGAATGTTGCCTGGCTTTCAGCAACTAAGTTACAGAGAAACGTTGAATAAGTTAGGTCTTTATTCTTTGGAGCGCAGAAGGTTAAGGGGGGACTTGATAGAGGTCTTTAAAATGATGAGAGGGATAGACAGAGTTGACGTGGATAAGCTTTTCCCATTGAGAGTAGGGAAGTTTCAAACAAGAGGACATGGTTTCAGAATTAAGGGACAGAAGTTTAGGGGTAACATGAGGGGGAACTTCTTTACTCAGAGAGTGGTAGCTGTGTGGAATGAGCTTCCAGTGGAAGTGGTGGAGGCAGGTTCGATTTTATCATTTTAAAATAAATTGGATAGTTATATGGATGGGAAAGGAATGGAGGGTTATGGTCTGAGTGCAGGTAGATGGGACTAGGGGAAAATAAGTGTTCGGCACGGACTTGTAGGGCCGAGATGGCCTGTTTCCGTGCTGTAATTGTTATATGGTTATATATGGTTAAAGTATGCTGGCTGACTTTAGACTTTAAGATTTTAGACTTTTAGTGATACAGCATGTAAACAGACCGTTGGCCCACCGAGTCTGCGCCAGCCAATAATCACCTGTACGTTAACACTATCCTGCACAATGGGGACAATTTACATTTACAGAAGTCAATTAACCTACAAATTATCCTACAAATTTGTAAGTCTTTGAAGTGTGGGAGGAAATTGGAGCACCTGGAGAAAATCTGCACGGTTACAGGGAGAACGTATGGACAGTACCTGTACGCTCAGGATCAAACATGGGACTTTGGCGCTGTGAGGCAGCAACTATACTGCTGTGCCATTGTGCATTCTGGCCTGGCATGGCCATTCCAATGCACAGGAGTGCAAGAGTAGTGTAGTCAGCCTGGTCCGTCAGGGGCACTGCCAACATACCATCGAAGCACCTATGCGAAGTGCTGCCTCAACAAAGCTGATCCATCTTCAAGGATCCCGGCCATGTCCTTACATTAACCTGGACTTATTTTCAATCTATGTTTTCCTCTATTGTCTTGTTCTATTCACTGACGTAGAATATGAGTATAATTTACTTATGTTATGTTTTTGTGTGTTGTCTGAGTCTATGTGCCTGTGATGCGGCTGTAAGCAAGATTTCGACATCACTGTGCATGTGTATATGACAATATACTTGACTTGAAATTCAGGAGATTGAAATACTGTACTAATAATATCTTACTGTTCTTACTGCTTCTGAGCAGTACTGGAGCAGGTTCAAACACAAACTATGTCTATTCTTCCTAGCACTGCACTTTTTTAGCCACTTGGGCCTGATGCCATTCCAATTCTAGGTCCTATTTCAGAAACCAGATTTCAGTGTTTTCTCTATAAATATTTCATCTGAAAACTGTGACAATGTGCAAGACATTAAACTAGACCAATTTATCCCTCTTGTGATGCTTAACCATATAACCATATAACAATTACAGCACGGAAACAGGCCATCTCGGCCCTACAAGTCCGCGCCGAACAATTTTTTTCCCTTAGTCCCACCTGCCTGCACTCATACCATAACCCTCCATTCCCTTCTCATCCATATGCCTATCCAATTTATTCTTAAATGATACCAACGAACCTGCCGCCACCACTTCCACTGGAAGCTCATTCCACACCGCTACCACTCTCTGAGTAAATGCTTATGAACATTTCTGATAATTCAAATTCAAGTGAATATGTTCTTCACTGAAGATGTGCTCTTTTCTTACAATCAGTTATGATAAGATACCTTTATAGATTCACAAGACCAAGTGGGACCCGTTGTGTCCCGTCCCCTCAACGCATGGTTGCGGGGGGAGCGGGCGGCCTGCTAACCAATCCCTCACACACACACTAACCACCCCCATTGATATTATATTAATATTATTCAATCACTCCTTTTACCCGATCCCCCGCCCTATCCACTATCCACTCACGTATAGCCCCCAACTCACAGGCACTGCTAGAGAGGGAGGGGGGTAGAGAGAGAGTTGACACAGAGGCACAAAGAGGGACACAGAGGCACAGAGAGGGGGGGCAGAGAGGGTGTGGGGTAGAGTTTGAGGGATGGGGTGGCGCGTCGTCACAGAGGAGGGCTGGTTCACGAACCTCGCTCCAGGCTGCAGGCAGGGCCCGAGTACGGGGGAAGTGGTCGGAGTGGTGACGTCACTCGTAGCGCGAGCAAGAAGACAGCGAGTTTTTTTCAAAGGTTTTTCAGCGATATTCTTTGGTCTTCAATCGACGGCCCGACCTTTGAAATATGGGGGGAGGAGGGAGGGTGGGAGGTAGCATCAGTCGCAGACGGCAGGCAGGCAGATCCATTGTCACGTCATCAGCGAAAAACAGGCGTTTTGATTTCAAAGTTGGATCGGATTTGTGAACATTTTTATTAATAATTCAAGAAATTAATCACAACATTTTCAGATAAGCCGTTTTCGGACTCCATGGGGTAAATCTCGACCAGAATATGTAAAAATGTTCCCTTTCACGTGTCGTATTTTCGAGAAGATGTGAAAACACATAAACAAATAAATACACACGCACACATCCAAGATCAGTGTTTTAATAGTTACTAAACCAAGTGGGACCCGTTGGGTCCCATCCACTCAATGCGCGGTTGCGGGGGGGGGGGGGGGGGGTCCTATGGCATCACACATACACTAACCCCCCACACACACACACTAACCACCCCCCTTGATATTATATTAATATTATTAATTGGCTCCTTTTACCCCATCCCCGCCCTGTCCACTGACGCATAGAGAGAGGGGGGATAGAGAGGGGGGGAGATAGGGGGGGAATGAGAGAGGGGGGGGGGAGAAGGGGAGAGAGAGTGGAGAGAGGGGGGAGAGATGGGGAGGAGGGGGGAGAGATGGGGGGGGAGAGGGGGGAAGAAAGGGGGGAGGAGAGGGGGGGAGGAGAGGGAGAGAGGAGCGGGGAGTAGGGGTAAAGGGGGGAGGGGGGGAGAGAGGGGGGAGGAGAGGGGCGGGAAGGGGGAGCGAGGGAGGGGGAGGGAGGGGGTGGGGGATGGGGAAGGGAGGGGAAGGGGAGGGAGGGGGAGGGGATGGGGAGAGGGGGCAGAGAGGGAGGGAGGGAGGAGGAGGGGGGCGAGAGGGGGGAGGGAGAGGGGGAGGGAGGGGGGGTAAAGTGGGGGAGGGGTAGAATGGGGGAGGGGGGAGAGGAGGATGATGGGAAGAGGAGTAGGGTAGCGGGCAGTAGGGAGCAGACAAATGGGGCGGGCGTCAACCAAAGAACTGCTAGTTCAGCGGCTCCAATCCAGAGCCCGGGAGTGGGGGGGGGGGAGGGGTCGTCTCAGGGGAGGGCTTGTTTCCGAACGCAATACTCCATCGCTCCCGGCTCCAGGCTCCAGGCTCCAGGGCCCGAGTACGGAGGGGAGTGGTCAGGGGGGGTGGTGTCACTCGCAGCGCGTGGAACACAGAGCAGGCCGCGCACAGCAGACCCATTGTGACGTCATCAGCGAGACCATCTCATTTATTTTCAACTTTTTATCGGATTTGTGAACATTTTCATAAATAACTTGAGAAATAAAGCATGAATTTTTAACATAAGGCGATTTCGGAATCCAGCGGGTAAATCTCTACCTGAATGTGTAAATATTTTACCGTTAGCGCGTTGTTTTTTCGAAAAGATGTGAGAACACACAAACAAATAAATACACACACACACACACAGACATACATCCACGTACAATATCAGAGTTTTATAGTTATAAAGGATAAGATAGAGTGATACAGTGTGGAAACAGGCCATTCAGCCCAACTTACCCACGCTGACCAAAATGTCCCATCTACACTCATCCTACCTGCCTGCATCTGGTCCATATCCCTCCAAATCTATGCATGAACCTGTCGAATTGCTTCTTGAACGTTGCAATAGCCTCTGCCTCAACTACCTCCTCTGACAGCTTGTTCCACACACCCACCAGTGTGAAAAGCTGCAGAAAGGCAAGTTAGTGTCTGTTCCCATCCCTTGTGCTCTTCAGACAATGTGACCGTTTTGACTGGCTGTGGGAGACTGTGAGTAGCAAGGGGACAGTGGGATCCAGGGGGAGAGCTTGCTGCCGCCTTTCCCATGCATCTTCAAATTATGTTTTCTGGTAGGGATTCACGTGTTAATCAGTGGTCCAAAAAAGGTCTAATTTTGACTTTGGCTGTTGCCTGTCCTACATTGCTATTAGCTCAGTGAGAGCTCCTCCACTTTCCCTTGTCCCAGATGTCAGTGGCTGGACACACTTTCCACCAAGGCACCTGTGCACTGCTGAATATTTTCAAAATGGAAAGGCCACCAATCATGTATGCTGGTTATTGACTTATCTTATATCAACAATTTTCCACAATGCATTTATTCCATTCTCTCTCGGCCCTTCCTAATATTTGACTTTCAGAAATGTCCTCTTGCTTCCTGTATCTAGTATAGGTGAATACTTCAATGTCTTTTAATTCTATATATTTCAGAAGGAAATAGCGTTGCCTGTACTCCTGCGACCCTTGTTATATATTATCTGCCTCAGAGATAGTGACTCTTGTCAGAGTCCAGGTTTAAAAATGCTGGCTCACTATCCACCGTTCTTGAAAGTGAGCGTTAGCTATTTATTCCCCACTGAACCTAGCGTTACTCCCAGCATTACTCGCAGTGTTACTCGCAGTATTACTCCCAGCGTTACTCCCAGTATTACTCCCAGCGTTACTCCCAGTGTTACTCCCAGCGTTACTCCCAGTATTACTCCCAGCGTTACTCCCAGCGTTACTCCCAGCGTTACTCTGAACGTTACTCCCAGCGTTACTCCCAGTTTTACTCCCAGCATTACTCCCACCGTTATTCCCAGCGTTACTCCCAGTGTTACTCCCAGTGTTACTCCCAGCGTTACTAACGCCCAGCGTTACTCCCAGCGTTACTCCCAGCATTACTCCCAGTGTTACTCCCAGCAGGCATCAGCAGGCTGACCTTTTCTTCCCCTACATCCTCTCCCACCTCAGTTCCATTCCCATTGCTACTCCAGATTGGTGCCCAGTTGAGCTTGGTTAACAGATGAACCACGGGGAATTGGTTGGGTTGGGCTGAATTTTGGCTGCTTGATGTATGTAGTCTCAGCTCTAGAGTTGTGTTCTGCTGAAATCATATAAGCCTAATTGATAATTGTCTATTTATTTGTACAAAATAAAAAGATTGTGGGGAAGACAGGGCTCAAAACTGAACTGACTCCAGGATCAGTACACTTGGAGGAGTCAGGCTTCACGTGCCTGGTGGTGAGTGCCCATATGATTGTATGGGAATATGGTAGGCCTAGAGCTTCTTTCATCATATAACCTGCAAACACCTACTGGGCTCTCATAAGCCACAAGACAGCAGATGTGCTGGTTTTTAATAAAAGCTCATAACTCTGAGACAATCTTCCACTGATGGGGTGCTTTGGGCCAAATGGTCCCACTGTCTACAGAAGAAATGACTGCACCGTTCCTAAACAGCAATGATACATCCTGATAATACACTTTCTACAGCGCATCTGTAGAGGTTGGTGAGTTATTTAGATATTTGGAGCCAAGTTATATATGTCAATCTCCCACAGATGGCAATGAAATAATTTAAAGCATCCAGTAGCACAGGGGTTAAGTTAATGGGTCAGAAGCTAGAGTTCTGAGGTTTGAATCCCAAGGTAGCTGGGCAATTTAAATTCAATAATCTGATACACCTGGAATTAACAAATGTACGTACCAGCCGTCAGGAAACTGTAGGGTTGCCATAAATATCTGTCTGCTTCACCAATGGGATTTATGCAAGGAAACCTGTCATCCATGCCCCAACTGTGGCTCCAGAACTACATATGAGGTTGACTTCACTGTCTCCATAATGCAGTGACAGTAAATCAGCCATTGACAGTGATCCCAACATTACAACTGGTAGATGTTTTATTTAAATGATCAGATTGCCTGCATTTGGAACAACAAAGAATCTGCTGGAGGAACTCAGCAAATCAGGCAGCATCTGTGGAGGGAAATGGACAGTCGATGTTTTGGGTCGTGATCCGTCATCTGACTGAATGAAGATTGGGAGGATATGAATGAATAAATGATACGTTATGGTCCAGGTCAGGAGGGGTTGATTGGCAGATGAGTCAGCTGGGGGAGGGAAGGGTAAGAATGCCGACAGAGGCTGGGAGGTGATAGGTAGCGGATGGAAAGGGCTGCAGATAATGGAATCTGGTAGCAAAGGGAAGTGATGCATGGAAGCTCAGAAGGGAGGTAATGGACAGATGGGAAAAGTGGGAAGGGGACACATTGGGATGGGAGTGCATGGGGGAGGAGAAAGTGAAACATCGTGATTGGGGCGGGGAGGGGTCTTTGAAAAGAATGGTGTGTGTGAGAGGAACTGGGTAGATCTGAAATTGGAAAGAAAATGTCAGAGGGGAGCAGGTGTGCCCGAGTCTAGAGTTGGGGGGGTGGGGGGGTTTATTCGTACCTCAGGCAGGGGCTGTAGCGGGCATTGGGAAGCACTCTCCGGTACAATGCTGCACGGCGCTCCCGGCTGGGTCGCAGTTCCGAGGCTGCTGCATAAATACCAGCCCCTTTACTGTTGTTCGTGGATTCATTGATGGAAGACCATAGAATCCTAGCATAGGCACGGCCCTGTCGCCCATCTAGTCCCAACCTAGCCCACAGCTAACAGTGGCCTGTCTCCTTTATCACCATTTCATTTTTACATATCTTTCTTTAATTTGTTCTATGTCTCTACATCACCGACTCTCTCGTTTCCCTCTCCCCTTACTCTCAGTCTGAAAAAGGGTCCCGACCCGAAACGGAACTCATGACATATGATGAAAGAATGGGTCGACTGGGCTTGTATTCACTGGAATTTAGGATGAGAGGGAATCTTATAGAAACATATAAAATTCTTAAAGGATTGGACAGGCTAGATGCAGGAAAAATGTTCCCCATGTTGGGGAAGTCCAGAACCAGTCGTCACAGAATAAGGGGTAGACCATTTAGGACTGAGATGAGGAAAAACTCCTTCACTCAGAGAGTTGTGAATCTGGAATTATCTGCCACTGAAGGCAGTGGAGGCCAATTCACTGGATGTTTTCAAGAGAGAGTTAGATCTAGCTCTTAGGGCTAACGGAATCAAGGATAAGGGGAAAAAGCAGGAACGGGCTACTGATTTTAGATGATCAGCCATGATCATATTGAGTGGTGGTGCTGGCTCGAAGGGCCGAATACTCCTGCGCCTATTTTTCTACGTTTCTATTCCTTCTCTCCAGAGATGCTGCCTGTCCCGCTGAGTTACTCCAGCTTTCTGTGTCTATCTCTCATTTACCCACATTGGGGTTGTATCCCTCCTCATCTTTCATCCCTAAATACCTTTGCGAATGCCTTTTAATGGCTGTCATGTTATCTGTCCCTACACCTGGTCTGGAGGCAGCTCTTGGATCGTTCACCCGGCGCCGCACAGTGACAGGACATGGGTTAAGGCAGGAGCAGACCTGCACGGGCACTGCTCTAGTGAGGACCCGGTGAGGGAATGCCGGGGGCGGCTGCTTCTCTGCCCACAGGTGGTCCGGGGCCTGCCCTTGCCCCAGCCACAGCAGAGCCCCAGTGACATGACCCTAGAGAATAGTTGGAGCTGGGGAAGCGCGACTACCTGGTCACCAGTGAGTCGTCACCCCTTCTCTCTACACCCGTCTGGCCACACTGTGTATCGAGAAATATATTTAACACTTCGTGTCTGTGTGGAAACAAGGAACTGTAGATGCCCGTTTATACCAAAGAGACACAAAGTGCAGGAGTAACAGCGAGTCAGGCAGCATCTCTGGAGAACATGGACGGGTGACGTTACTTCAGAGATTTTGGTCTCGATCCAAAACATCACCTATCCGTGTCCTCTGGTGATGCTGCCTGACCCTGACCCTGCCTGCTGAGTTACTCCAGCACTCTGTCTATCTCACGTTTGTGGTGTTTTTTTCTCTCCCCGTCTCCATAGTGAATTCCTGCACAACCCGTGGATCAGCGACTCGGGCTTGTGAAAGGCGGCGGCGTTCAGGCTGTGGGGTCGGGGCGGGATGTAGGGAGGGGTGGGATTAGCCGGGGGGATGGAGGGATGTGTCCGGTCCACAACCCCACGCCGACTGGACGCCCATGCGCTGCTCTCTGGCACATGGCAACGGGCTCTCGGCTCCACCCTCCCCACTGCCCGCTCACAGCCTGGATACTCTTCTCCCGGTCACTGCAGGATGTGTGGTTGTGAACTGATCATCCTCCACTCTGACTCATCTTTTAATTGAAGATAGATACAAAAAGCAGGAGTAACTCAGCGGGACAGGCGGTATCTCTGGAGAGAAGGCATGGATGACGTTTCGGGTCGAGACCCTTCTTCAGACTGTTAATTGGCTGGAAAAGGCAAATGAAGGAACATCAGAGTTTCAGGAAGTGTGTGGATGCTTGAATTGCCATGAATAGACCCAGGTCCGACCTGGAGGAGCGTTTACACTGAGGACCAGTTGATTCCTCTCTTGCCTTTTCTTAAGGACGTTTTGCAAGTTTGTAACTTCTCGAGAAATACATCGACATTTAATACAAGCGCCTTGAACCGTCCGCCAGCAATGTACCGAGGGCTAGCGAATGTTTGTTTGCTGTTCCTCGCCGTCACCTCTGCTGTTACCCCGGGAATAACACAGCCCCACAGGTAAGTGTGGCGTTTCACATTTGACAGTAGTTGGAGACATCTGATGATTGATTGTAAACAAACGCTTTAGGATTTCAGCGACGTTGTATTTAAGTGTTGAATGTTCTTTCCGGCTGGACACATGAATTCGGATGTTGACTGTTTGGTAAAGATTGGCATCTAATAACTAACTGCCTGTGGGTTGGAGAGGCGGCTCCGTCTGCTTCATGCAGGGGCACAAGGTGGAATTGAAGCGAGATGGCTTTGATTCGCCAACATCGCTGCATCTTTCACGGGACAGTTTGTAACTTCCCCACGACCCTGAGCAGCGAGAGACATGTGTGCGTGTGGGCGCCCCTTGAAGAATCTTTCCTCCCGTCGTTTTATCGCATGTTACGTGAACGTTTGTGACGTTTCCTTGTATTTGTGAATAGTATTATTGTTTTCACGTGAGAGCAAGTCCGGAATGTTGTCACGGGAATCGCAGCAATTCCAGCGGACACCAGGATCCAATGTTGCTGCCCCGCTCTACCGCGTTGCTGCTCCTCTGCCTCCTACTACCATTCTCCTGCCTTCTCCCCATAACCCCTGACACCCACCCGCATTAATCACTCCTATTACTCAAAGTAGCGGTGAATCCAAATCCAATATTCCCATGCTTATCTGTTAAAAAATAATCAATTTTGGACCAGAGATCCAAGTCAGAATCCTCTGCTGTATGGAGTCTTTGATTGAGTCATACCGCGGTGAAACAGGCCCTTCGGCCCAACATCCAAGCTGTCCATGATGCCCCTATCCTTGCACTATTTGTTAGTGGACAGATGCTGGACATATATGTGTGTGTGTAGGCAGGAACTGCAGATGTTGGTTTACACCGAAGATAGACATAAAATGCTGGAGTAACTCAGCAGGGCAGGAAGCATCTCTGGATAGAAGGGATGGGTCGAGACCCTTCTTCATATTTATTTATAATATAGTATTGTATTCTGTGCATTTATATCTCATACACATACAAATCAAGGCATTGTGATCTTCACCTGTGGCTGCACTGGGATCCCAGACAGATCCAGTGGAACAGCCTTCATATCTGTAGTCTTCATGTGACCTGTTGGATAGGTGCCTTTTCAGACTCTGATTTGATACCAGATTAACTCAATATTAATTTCATTTGTATAGTAAAATGTGCGAATCTGAAAACTCATTATTTCACAAGATTCCAAAATCAACTACCAACAGTTTTGGGGATTAGAGGGAGTTTCTGCTGCTCATAGAAACATAGAAATTAGGTGCAGGAGTAGGCCATTCGGCCCTTCGATATGATCATGGCTGATCATCCAACTCAGTATCCCGTACCTGCCTTCTCTCCATACTCCCTGACCCCTTTAGCCACAAGGGCCACATCTAACTCCCTCTTAAATATAGCCAATGAACTGGCCTCGACTACACTCTGTGGCAGAGAGTTCCAGAGATTCACCACTCTCTGTGTGAAAAAAGTTCTTCTCATCTCGGTTTTAAAGGATTTCCCCCTTATCCTTAAGCTGTGACCCCTTGTCCTGGACTTCCCCAACATCGGGAGCAATCTTCCTGCATCTAGCCTGTCCAACCCCTTAAGAATTTTGTACGTTTCTATAAGATCCCCTCTCAATCTCCTAAATTCTAGAGAGTATAAACCAAGTCTATCCAGTCTTCCTTCATAAGACAGTCCTGACATCCCAGGAATCAGTCTGGTGAACCATCTCTGCACTCCCTCTATGGCAATAATGTCCTTCCTCAGATTTGTAGACAAAAACTGTACGCAATACTCCAGGTGTGGTCTCACCAAGACCCTGTACAACTGCAGTAGAACCTCCCTGCTCCTATACTCAAATCCTTTTGCTATGAAAGCTAACATACCATTCGCTTTCTTCACTGCCTGCTGCACCTGCATGCCTACTTTCAATGACTGGTGTACCATGACACCCAAGTCTCGCTGCATCTCCCCTTTTCCTAGTTGGCCACCATTTAGATAATATTCCGCTTTCCTGTTTTTGCCACCAAAATGGATAACCTCACATTTATCCACATTATGCTGCATCTGCCAAACATTTGCCCACTCACCCAGCCTATCCAAGTCACCTTGCAGTCTCCTAGCATCCTCCACACAGCTAACACTGCCCCCCAGCTTAGTGTCATCCGCAAACTTGGAGATATTGCCTTCAATTCCCTCATCCAGATCATTAATATATATTGTAAATAGCTGGGGTCCCAGCACTGAGCCTTGCGGTACCCCACTAGTCACTGCCTGCCATTGTGAAAAGGACCCGTTTACTCCTACTCTTTGCTTCCTGTTTGCCAGCCAGTTCTCTATCCACATCAATACTGAACCCCCAATGCCGTGTGCTTTAAGTTTGTATACTAGTCTCTTATGTGGGACCTCCCCTATCCACGCTACTAGTTACATCCTCGAAAAATTCTATAAGATTCGTCAGACATGATTTACCTTTCATAAATCCATGCTGACTTTGTCCAATGATTTCACCACTTTCCAAATGTGCTGCTATCCCATCTTTAATAACTGACTCTAGCAGTTTCCCCACTACCGATGTTAGACTAACTGGTCTGTAATTCCCCGTTTTCTCTCTCCCTCCCTTCTTAAAAAGTGGGGTTACGTTTGCTACCCGCCAATCCTCAGGAACTGCTCCAGAATCTAAAGAGTTTTGAAAGATTATTACTAATGCATCCACTATTTCTGGAGCTACTTCCTTAAGTACTCTGGGATGCAGCCTATCTGGCCCTAGGGATTTATCGGCCTTTAATCCATTCAATTTACCCAACACCACTTCCCGGCTAACCTGGATTTCACTCAATTCCTCCAACTCCTTTGACCCGCGGTCCCCTGCTATTTCCGGCAGATTATTTATGTCTGCCTTAGTGAAGACGGAACCAAAGTAGTTATTCAATTGGTCCGCCATATCCTTGTTCCCCATGATCAACTCACCTGTTTCTGACTGCAAGGGACCTACATTTGTTTTAACTAATCTCTTTCTTTTCACATATCTATAAAAACTTTTGCAGTCAGTTTTTATGTTCCCTGCCAGTTTTCTATCATAATCTATTTTTCCTTTCCTAATTAAGCCCTTTGTCCTCCTCTGCTGGTCTCTGAATTTCTCCCAGTATGCTCCTTTTTCTGGCTAATTTGTACGCATCATCCTTCGCTTTGATACTATCCCTGATTTCCCTTGTTATCCACGGATGCACTATCTTCCCTGATTTATTCTTTTGCCAAACTGGGATGAACAATTTTTGTAGTTCATCCATGCAGCCTTTAAATGTCTTCCATTGCATATCCACCGTCAACCCTTTTAGAATTAATTGCCAGTCAATCTTGGCCAATTCACGTCTCATACCCTCAAAGTTACCTTTCTTTAAGTTCAGAACCATTGTTTCTGAATCAACAATGTCACTCTCCATCCTAATGAAGAACTCAACCATATTATGGTCACTCTTGCCCAAGGGGGCACGTACAACAAGACTCCTAACTAACCCTTCCTCATTACTCAATACCCAGTCTAAAATAGCCTGCTCTCTCGTTGGTTCCTCTACATGTTGATTTAGATAACTATTCCGCATACATTCCAAGAAATCCGCTTCCTCAGCACCCCTGCCAATTTGATTCACCCAATCTATATGTACATTGAAGTCACCCATTATAACGGTTTTGCCTTTGTCGCACGCATTTCTAATTTCCTGTTTGATACCATCTCCAACTTCACTACTACTGTTAGGTGGCCTGTACACAACACCCACCAGCGTTTTCTGCCCCTTAGTGTTTCGCAGCTCTACCCATACCGATTCCACATTCTCCAAACTAATGTCCTTCCTTTCCATTGCGTTAATCTCCTCTCTAATCAGCAACGCTACCCCACCTCCTTTTCCTTTCTCTCTATCCCTCCTGAATATTGAATATCCCTGGATGTTCAGCTCCCAGCCTTGGTCACCCTGGAGCCATGTCTCCGTGATCCCAACTATATCATAGTCATTAATAGCTATCTGCACATTCAACTCATCCACCTTATTACGAATGCTCCTTGCATTGAGACACAAAGCCTTCAGGCTTGTTTTTACAACACTCTTACCCCTTATACAATTATGTTGAAAAGTGGCCCTTTTTGATTTTTGCCCTGGTTTTGTCTGCCTGCCACTTTTACTTTTCACCTTGCTACCTATTGCTTCTACCCTCATTTTACACCCCTCTGTCTCTACGCTCACACATTTAAGAAACCCTTTCCCTTTAACTCCATCCTCCACTATCCCATTCGACACCCCACCCCCCTTATTCAGTTTAAAACCACCCGTGTAGCAGTGGCAAACCTGTCTGCCAGAATGCTGATCCCACACCTGTTAAGGTGCAATCCGTCCCTTTTGTACAGTTCCCCCTTACCCCAAAACAGATCTCAGTGATCTAAGAATCTAAATCCCTGCCCCGTGCACCAGTTCCTCAGCTACACGTTCAGGTCCCGTATCTCCCTGTTCCTGCTCTCGCCAGCACGAGGAACTGGAAGCAAACCGGAGATAACAACCCTGGAGGTCCTGCTTTTCAGCATTTTTCCGAGCTCTCTAAAGTCACGCTGCAGAATATTCATCCCCTTCTTTCCGACATCGTTTGTGCCGACATGCACTACCACTTCCGGATGTTCACCTTCGCCCTTGGGGATTTTCTGCACTCTGTCCGTGACATCCTGGATCCTGGCACCAGGAAGGCAGCACACCATCTTCGCATCCCGTCTGTTGCCGCAGAAACCCCTGTCTGTACCTCTCACAATGGAGTCTCCCACTACAATGGCGTTCCCTGCCTTAGGCCTTTTTGGTTTTGGCTCAACAGCCCTATTCGCATCACAAGCCAGTCCGCCGCCCAGTGTAAACACCTCTTCTGTCCCGACAGCTTCTAAGTGGGTGAACCTGTGAGATCTGAACCACACCGAATTCTCTGATGTACTGGGTATCGGGTCACACTGGGTTCTCTGACACGATCCAGAGAAGAACAGAGAGATCCAACAATGAGCTGGCCAATATCCATCCCTCAACCAACACCTAAACCACAGATCATCTTGTCACTGTGACATTGTTGTTCATGGCTTGTGGTGAATGGGATTAAATATAACATGATTGTGTAACCAGAGCCATGATGTTGGTGAATAATATCTGGATGGATCATATACCTGGGCTTCAATATACAAGGCCAATATTGGGCTGGGATGGGGACATGGGTCACATAGAGGTGGGCATCAGGCTGGCATTAGTTTCCAGGATGTGAACGTGGGGTTTAGTTTCTGGCTGTTTTAGAACCAGAGACACTGAAACTTAACCGCAGTTCAGGCAGCATCTGTGGAGACAGAAAACAGGTTAGCATTGGAGAACCACAGAAAGTAAAGCAAGCATGGTTTGAATTGCTGAGATGGGGAGAAATGTAAAGAACAAAGGGGGTTTTTGGAATAATTGGAGACCAGGAGAGTCTGCATGGCACAGATGGTGTTGCTGCTGATGGGGCAATCCTGAGAGTTTCTTATTTGCCAATGAATTCCGGAGAAGGTGCAAATAGAGGAAAATGCTGGCACTGTGAGACATTGAACACTGTAATAAATGACTATGGTGGAAATGGCCAGTAGGTCAGGCAGCGAGTGTAGAGATCGAAAGACCAAGCTAAGGTTACTAACTGATGAGCTTACACATGAACCAGCCTGTCTGATGCGAGGTGGAAATGCTGCATTTCTAACATTACTGTTGAGTCTTGCATGTGCCAAATGTAGACAGAGATGTGTACCTCGAGCTTACATTGGACTGGAACAGTGGAGTAGTGTGTGAGGCCAGAGACAGGCAGAATAGAATGGGGGTAGGTGGAGAATTAATGAAACATGCAACTGGAACCTCAGGATCAGCTGTGGACTGAATGGGGGTACTATGCATAGTCATCACCCAATCTGCATTTGGCTTCCCCAATGTACAGGAGATCATGTATTAAGCACTCAATGCAGGACACTGAATGAAGTTGCCATTGGTAAACCCCTGCTTTACATTGCAGATGTGTTTGCATCCCCATGTAATGGGAAGGTGATGTGGAGAATTCCAACAGGGAGCTGCAGGTAGAATGGCTGAAGAATGGCAGAATGGGAGAATATCAGAAAATAATATTGAGAGATCCTGGAGAAGGGATGTGTCTGAAGAAGGGGCAAGAGTTGCAAGTACAAAAGGATTGGTTTTAGATTGTAGTCATAGACCCCTAGAGATATACAGCATGGAAACATGGCCCTTCGGCCCAACTCATCCATGCAAGCAAGATGCTCCATCCAAGCTGGTTCAATTTGCCCACATTTGACCCATATCCCTCTAAACCTTTCCTAACCATGTACCAGTCCAAGTGTCTTTTAAATGCTATTATAATACCTGCCTCATGTATCTCCTGAGGCAGTTTGTTGCATATACCCACCCTTACCCAAGTGAAAATATTGTCTCTCGGGTTCCTATTAAACTCTCTCCCCCGTTACCTTAATTCTATGTCATCTCTTTTTTTACCATTGGTAAAACACTCTGTACATTCACCCTATCAATTCCCCTTATGATATTATACACCTTTACAAGATCACCCCTGGCCTCTTGCTCTCCAAGGAATAAAGCCCTAGCCTCCCTAGAGCCCTGGCCCTCGAGTCCTGGCAACATTCTCATAAATCTTCCCTGTACTCTGTCCAGCTTAACAACATCCTTCCTATAGTAGGATGATCAAACCTGACACTTCTCCAGATGCAGCCTCACTAATATTTTGTACAACTGTAACATAACATCCCAACTTCTCGACTCAATACCCTTACTGATATGAAGGCCAATATACTAAAATTTGTCTTTACCACTCGATTTATCTGTGATGCTACTTTCAAGAAACTATATACATGTACTTCACAATCCCTCTGCTCCCAGACCTTTCCATGCAGCCTTCTTAAATTGAGACATGTTAGTCACCCTCTAGTCATTCGGCGCCTCGCGTGTGTCTGGCGAAGATTCGTACGTCTCAGCCAAGGCTCCTGCAATTTCTTCTCTTCTTTCCCACAGTATCCTCAGATATAAGACCATAAGACATTGGAGAAGTATTAGGTCATTTGGCCCATCAAGTCAGCTCCGCCATTCCATCTTGACTGATCACATTTTCCCTTTCAACCCCATTCTCCTGACTTCTCTGCATAACCTTTACATCCTTACTAGAGTGGTGAGTCTCTGGAACTGAGTGGAACTCTCTGCCACAGAAGGTAGTTGAGGCCAGTTCATTGGCTATATTTAAGAGGGAGTTAGATGTGGTCCTTGTGGGGATCAGGGGGTATGGAGAGAAGGCAGATACTGAGTTGGATGATCAGCCATGATCATATTGAATGGCGGTGCAGGCTCGAAGGGCCGAATGGCCTGCTCCTGCACCTATTTTCTATGTTTCTATGTTATCCATGTACATATCTGTTGTGCTGCTCAAGTAAGAATTTGATTGTTCTGTTTTGGGACATATGACAGTAAAACACTCTTGGCTCTAATCAAGAATATCAGTCTCCACTTTAAAAATACTCAATAACTTGGCCCCCACCTTTATCTGTGGCAATGAATTCCACAGATTCACCACATTCTGGCGAAAGATTTTCCTCCTCATCTCCATTCTACACATTTGATAAGGCATGGGATATTTATCTGCCTTTATATGCATCAGGATGTCCAATATCTCCTCGACCTAATACAGACTGTCCTTACGACAACTTCATTATCTGTCCCGTTCCTCATCTTCATGTCTTGCTCCTCAGTAATTGTGATGCTGAGATTTGTACTCGGGTTTTTGGAGAACAATGGATTTGAAAGAAAGGAAACAGTATTTGATTGGGAACTATTTCAACTTCCAATTGGTTAAACTTGCTTGTCTGTAATGGTGAAGAAACGGTATATTCTGGGTATTGTAAACGACTTATGCTTAAGAAGAGGTATGAAGAACCTCTTGACTTTGTATTGTATTTCTGCAACATTTAAAATAATAAATCTTCAATTGCGCAAGCATTAATAGTGTAACCTGGCAGCTGTTCCCCTGATGTCATACACAATGAGGGTACAGAGGTGGGATTGAGAGAAACCTCCTCTCACCTGCTGGCAAAATATATACTGTACCTGTGGTCTGCAACATAAACTGGTCTTTTAACCTAGGCTTTCTCAAAGATGAATGCAATGTATAGGACATAAGCAACATGCAAATACTCAAAGCGTTAATCAGTTCTTCCACACAGAACTCTCATCTGAATGCACACTGGTTATTGAGTAATTCAGCACAGAACAGGCCCTTCACCCCTACTTGCCCATACTGACCAAGATGCCCCATCTCAGCTGGTCCCACTTGCCCGCATTTGGGCCATATCCCTCCAAACAATATCCATGTACCTGTCCAGATGTTTTATAAATGTAATTATAATTCCATGTCTCATCTACCTCCTCTGGCCACTTGTTCCAATGGACAAAGTCCTAGACTGCCCGACCTGTCCCTGTAGCTCAAGCCTCAAGTCCTGGCAACATCCTTGTGAATGTTCTCTGCATGTGTCCAGTTTAACAACATCCTTCCTATAGCAAACCATTATTCAATTCCTAGTCTCCTGGTTTTACCCACGACTACTGCAATTACTGAGAGAGGATCTAATTCATAAGCTTTCTCCTTCCTCTCCATTTCACAATGAACCAGTTTCGTCCAAGGCTTTCAACATTCCTTGTGCTGCTGCAAACAGCTACATTTCAGGATTTAAATTGGGGAACCAGTAGCAAGATTTCCTCAAGTATTCCGAACTTAGTAACATCAGCAAATTTGCAGATGACACAAAGCTGGTTGGCAGTGTGAACTGTGAAGAGGATGCTATGAGGATGCAGAGTGATTTGGACAGGTTGAGCGGGCAAAATGTGTAAGAGACCTGCAGATGCTGGTTTAAATCAAGGGCAGACACAAAATGCTGGAGTAATTTAGCGGGTGAGGCAGCATCTCAGGAGAGAAGGAATGGGCAAAGTTTTGGGTCGAGACACTTCTTCAGACTGATGTCAGGGGAGGGGGCGGGACAAAGATAGAATGTAGGCAGAGACAGTAAGACTAGTGAGAGAAGGGGAGGGGATATAGAGAGAAAGATGGGGCTATCTGGTTAGAGAAGTCAATGTTCATACCGCTGGGGTATAAACTACCCAAGAGAAATATGAGGTGCTGTTCCTCCAATTTGTGATGAGCCACCGGTTAAGACGGACTGAGCGGAGGTGTTCAGTGAAACGATTGCCGAACGTACGATTGGTCTCGTCGATGTAGAGAAGTTGACACCTGGAACAGCGGATACAGTAGATGAGGTTAGAGGAGGTGCAAGGGATGTTAGTAGGAGGTGCCTCACCTGGAAAGACTGTTTGGGTCCTTGGATGGAGCGAGGGGGGAGGTAAAGGGACAGGTGTTGCATCTCCTGTGGTTGCGGGGGAAAGTACCAGGAGAGGGGGTGGTTTGGGTGGGAGGGGACGAGTTGACCAGGGAGTTTCGGAGGAAACGGTCTCTGCGGAAAGCAGAAAGGACAGGAGATGGGAAGATGTGACCAGTAGTGGGATCCTGTTGGAGGTGTCGAAAATGTTGGAGGATTTTATGCTGTATGCGACGGCTGATGGTGTGGAAGGTGAGGACAATTCCTTGTTACGAATGGGGGGAGGGGGAGTAAGAGTGGAGCTGTGGGATATCGAGGAGACCTTAGTGAGAGCCTCATCTATAATGAAGAGGGGAACCCCCGTTTGTGAGTGAACAGATGCATGGCAGATGCAGTATAATGTGGATAAATGTGAGGTTATCCATTTTAGGATAGCAAGAACGGGAAGACAAATTATTATCTGAATGGTGTCAGGTTAGGAAAAGGGGAAGGACTACGAGACCTGGGTGTCCTAGTACATCAGTCAATGAAAGTAAGCATTCAGGTACTACAGGCAGTGAAGAAAACGAATGGCATGTTGACCTTCATAATGAGAGGAGATGAGTATAGGAGCAAAGAGGTCCTTCTCCAGTTGTACAGGGCCCTAGTGAGACCACACAGGGACTATTGTGTGCAGTTTTGGTCTCCTAATTTGAGGAAGGACATTCTTGCTGTTGAGGGAGTGCAGTGTAGGTTCACAAGGTTAATTCCTGGGATGGCGGGACTGTCATATGATGAAAGAATGGAGCGACTGGGCTTGTACACTCTGGAGTTTAGAAGGATGAGAGGATATTTTATAGAAACATATAAAATTATTAAGGGATTGGACACGCTAGAAGCAGGAAACATGTTCCCAGTGTTGGGATGTCCAGAACCAGGGGCCACAATTTAAGAATAAGGGGTAGGCCATTTAGAACGGAGATGAAGCAAACCTTTTTCACACAGAGAGTTGTGAATTTGTGGAATTCCCTGCCTCAGAAGGCCGTGGAGGCAGATTCACTGGATGCATTCAAAAGAGAGTTAAATAGACCTCTTAGGACTAGTGGAATCAAGGGTGATAGGGAGAAGGCAGGAAAGGGGTACTGATTGTGGATGATCAGCCATGGTCACATTAAATGGAGGTGCTGGCTCGAAGGGCTGAAAGGCCTACTCCTGCACCTATTGTCTATGTATCGATGTATCTATGAACTAGCTGGACCAGTCTGGCAAAGGTCAGTCTGCAAACAAAGTCACTGTGATTTTGATCAGTACTCCGATATCAGGATCTCAGTGTTGCTGGTAATTAATATTATTTGTATAAATTATATTGTAATTGATAGAAGCCAACTGCCCCATTTGGCAGTGGAGTCTGAAGAAGGGTTTCGGCCCGAAACGTTGCCTATTTCCTTCGCTCCATAGATGCTGCTGCACCCGCTGAGTTTTTCCAGCATTTTTGTGTACCATTTGGCATTTGGCTGAATGTTATCCCTCTTGATCCTCTTCAACACCCATGAATATTCCCTTTTCCTTCGTCGAGTTACATCAAACACCATCTATGCAACTCTCCATGGCTGCCTCTGTGATAGCAAGTTCCACATACTAACCACTCTGTGGATAGCTTCTGAAATACTTACAGGACTCTCCTGTGAAACCACTTACCTGTGGTTATGGTTTTAATGACCAATACTACACATCACATATTCCCTTTTGAATAGAAAACAGGCGATCTGATCCTGATCCCAGTTTGACCCTGAGCTGGATATATTCCAAGGGTAAATGTTTCAACTCACACAGAGGCAGAAAACTCCAGGTGCTCTGTCTGCTTTCTAATCGATGTTAGGAAAGCCCATCGCCTACAGGTAAGGATCTGCATTTCAGGAATTCCTACTCGAGCACTAATTATACGGTACAGTGTCTGAGATGAAGCGTGTGTTAATCCACAGGCACACTGTCGATCACACTGCCCTGGGTGTGAGTGGGTGAGTGAGTGAGTGAATGTGTGAGTGAGTGAGTGAGTGGGTGAGTGGGTGGGTGAGTGGGTAGGTGAGTGAGTGAGTGGGTGAGTGAGTGGGTGGGTGAGTGAGTGGGTGAGTGGGTGAGTGAGTGGGGCGTGCGTGCGTGGTTTGGTGCGTGGGTGATGGGTGTGTGTGCGTGTTTGGGTGAGTGTGGGTGGTGCGTGCGTGGGTGTGCGTGGGTGGGTCCGTTGGGTGTGCTGGGTGGTGGTGGGTGCGTGCGTGCGTGGTGCGTGGGTGGTTGGGTGCGTGCGTGGGTGTGCGTGGGTGGTCCGTGGGTGTGCGTGGGTGTGGGTGGGTGGTGCTTGCTGTGCGTGGGTTGTGGGTGGTGCGTGGGTCGGTCGTGCGTGCGTGGTGGCTGCGTGGTGGGTGCGTGCGTGGTGTGCGTGTGGTGGTCCGTGGTTTGCGTGGGTTTGTTGGTGGTGCGTGCGTTTGGGGTTGCGTGGGTGTGTGCTGTTTTGCTTTGGTGCTGGTGGGTGCGTGGTTTGCTTGGGTGGTGCGTGGGTTGTGTGCGTGGTGCGTGGGTGTGAGTTGCTCGTGGTTGGGTGTGGGTGAGTGAGTGGTGGGTGAGTGGGTGGTGAGTGGTGAGTGGGTGAGTGGATCCTACTGTGGTTCCCCACTCACTTTATCCGTTTAAAGATTTTTCATTAATTTTCCTTCTTCTGCATTTGAATTAAATTGTTATTAATCGGGGTCCAATACTTACTCTTTCAGCACCCAAGTCAAGTCTTCATTGTTACCCTTGAGTATCAGCAGATCATCTGACCACAGAGAATTATTGCAGTCTATTAGTTGTCCTGAATTCCCAGGCGAGGATTTGTGATTGCTGGGTAGCAACACAAGGGGCGATCTTGACTAGTGAAAGGCCTGGATAGAGTGGATGTGTAGTGGATGTTTCCACTAGTGGGACAGTCTAGGACTAGGGATTACAGCCTCAGAATAAAAGTACCTTTAGAAAGGAGCTGAGGAGGAATTTCTTTGGTCAGAGGATGGTGAATCTATGGAATTCATTGCCACAGACGGCTTTGGAGGCCAAGTCAATGGATATTTTTCAGGCGGAGATTGACAGATTCTTGATTAGTATGGGTGTCAGAGGCTATGGGGACAGGGCAGGAGAATGGGGTTGAGAGGGAGAGATAGTTTGAATGGCCATGATTGAACGACGGAGTAGACGATGGGCCAAATGGCCTAATTCTGCTCCTGGAACTTAGCTTGACATTATGAGTCAGTGGTACATCACACCCCATTGAAGTCAATAAAAGCCCCTCCCTTCCCACAGCCCAGAAAAAAGGGCAATGTTATAATTGGATTTGATGAATTATGCTAAAGCAAGATTCCATTGTTGGAATTCTCTGGGTTGTTCCTTAATGACTGCCACAGCTAGTGATTAAACTGCTTTTATCCTTGGTTGACAGAAGTAACAAGTTTAGTTTAGTTTAGTTTAGAGATACAGCGCAGAAACACAGTGTTGTATTTCCGGTGGCGCTGGTGCCAGCAGCCTCCACCTACAGCCTGGTATCTTTATGTTTTTTGGTTTATTTAGTTATGTAAAAGTGTGTTTTTTTGTGTTTTTATGTGGGGGAAGAGGGTACGGTGCAGGGGATACCGTCCTTCAGCCGCTTCCTGGTGAAGACGCGACTATTATTCGAGTCGTGTCCTCGCCCCCCCCACCCCCCCCAGCGGCCTACCTACTGGATTGGCGCGGCCTTTCCTGCCGGGATCGACCAGAGCTCCAGCAGCGGCGGGACAGCGCTGTAACATCGCGGGGCTGGCGATGCCTTACCGGGGATCGCCGTCTGGAGCCAGGAGTGCTGGACCTGCGGCACCGACATCATGGTTTGCGGAGCTCCGAACGCGGGCGGCGCTGATGGACAGCGCGGGGTCCTGCGACTCCGCCCGGCTCGGGGGCTGCGGGCTCGGGGGCTGCGGTTTCGGGGGCTGCGGGCTCGGGGGCTGCGGGCTCGGGGTCTGCGGGCTCGGGGGCTGCGGGCTCGGGAGCAAAGATCATAGAGGAGCTCCTCTGATCTTTGCTCGGGGGCTGCGGGCTCGGGAGCTGCGGACTCCGGCTGCGGGAGGCGGCTGATCAGGAGGTCCGGGCCGCTGAGGAGGAGGATGTTCACCGTCGGGGTTCGGCGTCGGCGTTCCACCAGCCCGGCGTGAGGGCCTGAACATCGGGCCACCCGGGGCGGCGACTGCGGGTGCTAGGAAGGCCTCGACCACGAGTGAACATCTGGGAAGAACGGAGGGGAGGCTGGCTGGACTATGGTGCCTTCCTCACCTTGGTGCCACTGTGTTAAGTTGTGTCGTGGACTTTCAGTGTTTGTGCTTTTTTTTAAATTCTATTTTATTTTTAATATGTTTTATTATTTATTATTATTTATTTATTTTATTTTTTATGATACTGCCTGTAAGGGAAATTCATTTCGTTGTCTCTAACTGAGACAATGACAATAAATTTGAATACAAAACAATACAATACAAACAGGCCCTTCGGCCTATCTAGTCCACACAGACCAACGACCCCTGCACACTAACACTATCCTATGCAGTAGGAACAATTTGCAATTATACCAAGCCAATTAGACTACAAACCTGCACATCTTTGGAGTGTGGGAAGAAACTGCAGCATCTGGAGAAAACCCGCGCAGGTCACGGAGAGAACGTACAAACTCTGTACAGACAGCACCCATAATCAGGATTGAACCTGAGTCTCTGGTGCTATAAGGCAGTAACTCGAATGCTATGCCACACCAAGCCATCGCTGTTGACCAGGGCATTTATCAGTCTGATGGCCAGGGGCCCTGTATATATCTCGCTCTACCACCCATGGTCAAACAATAGCCAGCAGGGGCTCACTGTGTACAGTCCCTGTCTCATGGTAACTTGAACGGTGCTGTCCGGAGTTTGTACGTTCTCCCCGTAACCACGTCAGTTTTCTCCGAGATCTTCGGTTTCCTCCCACACTCCAAAGTGTAGGTTAAGTGGCTTTGAATAAATGTAAATCATCCCTAGAGTGTGTAGGATAGTGTTAATGTACGGGGATCACTGGTCGGTGCGGCTCAGTGGGCCGAAGGGCCTGTTTCCGTGTTGTATCTCTAAACTAAACTGAACTAGTCTGCAAGAGCCTGGAAGGGTTCTGCGCTGATGTACAGGATGAGGGCATTGTGGACATGGCCAACACTCATTGGGCTCTGAGCTACGAACTATTGCAGCTGCTAGGATCTGGCTATCTGTCCAGTGATACAGACCAGGCCAGACCAGGCCAGGCCAAGCCAGGCCAAGCCAGGCCAAGCCAGGCCAAGCCAGGCCAAGCCAGGCCAAGCCAGACCAGACTAAGCCAGACCAGACTAAGCCAGACCGGATCAAGTAAGGACAGCAGAAGCACAGTCTATGAAGATCCTGATGTATTTTTTAAGTTAAGACTCATGATTTCAATTACTGATAACAAAGTATTTATTTACATCATTAACTGTAAGCTCCACAGATGTCATTATGGATTTAAGCACTGGTTTCTAGGCCTATGAATTGCCAATCTATTGATTTAGCCATTCCTGATGCGAAGAAGTTCAAATAGCAAATATGCATTGATTCTCTGCAAGGCACTGGTGCCTGGTCTGAAGTGTGCTGAATATCTTCATTTCCTTGGGATGAGTTGGACAAGCTCTTCACTGGTGCAGATATCACAATATACACAGTACAATGGGGTCACGTAATATGCTGGAATGCTTCTGGTGGAGTAGGCAAGGAATGTCACTGTGTTTTATTCCCCCTTTGTTTCTAATTTAGTTTCAGCCTCTGCATGGGAAGTGTGGTCTCCATGCTCCTCCCTCGTGATGACCTGGCTCACATTTGAGGGACGAGTTGGCCTGTGATCATTGCTGCATGATCTTCTACCAGTGCAGTCCAGACCTGCCTCTACTGAATTGTTGTTTAATCCCTCTGTTTAGGCCAAATGTTTGTGCGGAGAGGGAGGTGATGATGATTGGCCGCAGGCAGCCATGCGTACAGGCCTTCACCCGGATGGTCAAGGTGTGGAAACAAGGATGTGGAGAGCAGAAGTGGTGTGTGGGACACGAGAGGAGGTACGTCACCCTAGCACAAACTAATCAGTAGGTGGACATGAATTAACAAAAGGGCACAAAGTGCTGGAGTAACTCAGTGGGGCCGGCAGCATCTCTGGAGAACATGGATAGGTTACGTTTTGGGTCAGTCCCTTCTTCAGGCTGATTGTAGACACAAATTGCTCACTCGAATAAGCAGTAATTAGATTCATTTATTAGCCATAACTGATTCATTTTACCTGGTCCTCATGGACTCTGTGAGTCGAAGGGCCTGTTTCCGCGCTGTATCTCTAAACTAAACTATACTAAAGGAACTTTGGCTGTATTTCCTCCTTACTGGAAAGGTTCAAATTACTGCCCAGATGCCCTCTATATATACAGTCCAGAAGTCAAAGTCGAGTCGTTCCTCTTAGAATAGCTTCACGTTCACATTAGTCAGGGCAGGTTCCCGTGGAATTTGATGACATCCAGCTGACAATGCCCTTATGGGGAGAAGGCAGGAACGGGGTACTGATTGAGGATGATCAGCCATGATCACATTGAATGGTGGTGCTGGCTCGAAGGGCCAAATGGCCTACTCCTGCACCTATTGTCTATTGTCTATTGTCTATTATTTTAAATCTTATTTTTAGAATGACAATTGTTTCAAAAGTATTGGCAAATAAATCTACATTTTTTAAATAAATCTATCAATTGCAAACCTGATTGGAATATCTTTCATGATGAGTACTGCACTAAATTTAGTTTAGTTTAGTTTAGAGATACAGTGTGGAAACAGGCCCTTCGGCCCATCTAGCCTATGCTGACCAACAATCACCTGTATCCTACATACTGGGGCAAGTTCAAGTTCAAGTTCACATTTATTGTCACTTAACCAACTACGGTACAGTGACATTTTTGTTATCATAAAAGAGTAAGGAACCATTACGAAAAGAGTGAGGAATTGAAAGCACACAAAGAATTCATAGAGGATTGATATTCAGTGACCTTCTATTTAACTGGTTACGGAGGAAGATATTGGCCACCGGTTACTGCTGCCACTACAGTCCGCACATGCCCTGGAATACTGCAAATGTTAACAGTGGCTGAAGACAAGTTCAGTTACCCAACAAGACCCAACACTTGGCAACCAAGTGACCCAGTCAGCTTGGCTCATTTGGTAGCATAGTCTAGTCTCAACAAAGGATTGTGCGTTGACACATGATGTTGAACCAAGTCATAATACAGAATTATTGCTGAGTTTGCCTTTGGAGGTAAACCCACATTACTATAAAGGAGGCGTTAAAGTGCTGGTCCATGTAGCTCTACAAGTTCAACAATACTTTATTGTCACATGTACAGTGAAATACTTTGTTTAGCGTACAAATCATGTGGCGAATTATCCTCACTGAGGCAGTACACGTGCCGCCATGTTTTGTTGGCGACAAAGTTACAAATGTTCACTGAACTTTCCCATATGCTACCTTCCGTCGCCCGTGGCAGCAACACTCCCCCCCCCCCCCCCCCCCCCCCCCCCCCCCCCCCCCCCCTCCAGGTCCCTCTTTGTTCTCAACAGCCTTCCTCGCTCTCTGTTGGCTTTCCCTCGTCTCTCCACCAGCCCTCCTTCGCTCTCCGACGGCCCACCTCGCTCTCGCCGGATGCTCGCGGGTCCCTCCTCGCTCTCGCGGTGTGGCTCCGTCAATATCGGTGGTGGGTGAGCTGGGCCACTGGACGGCTTGGCCCAACTCACCGGGAACAATCCCCGCCACACTGCCTGAGCGCAGGTGGAGGTGACAGTTGTTGTGACGCTATCATAGCTCCAGCTGACGTAGAATTAAACACCAGCAGAAATACATGGTCATTGATACTGCACTTTCAGATCCGGGTGGACAGTATTATTGCTGTGTTTGCCTGCACTTTGCACATGAGTAGGAAGGCTCACTTGTGGGCGGAGCATCAAGGCAATTTCCTTGTATGTGAATACTTGGCCAATAAACTTATTCATTCATTCATTCATTCATTCTATGTGACTGTATTTCGCTGCAGGACTGCGTATTACACTGCGTACAGACACGTGTACAGCATGGACTTCCAGATGGTGTACAAATGTTGCCCAGGGTGGAGGCGGCTGAACAGTGAAGCTGGATGCTTGTACCGTGAGTTGCCCCTCAACATAATATCCAAGTGTAATGTCCAACTGACAATGCCTTGTCTTGAGATGAGTTCATAGCTTTCCTCCACTGTCACTTCAGCACAATACCAGGGATGCTGCAGGCTATCATAGCCTGAGATGTCTATTAGTGAGTTATTTGTGCAGAATTCCACATCTGACTTAAAATGGTGATGGAGAGAGAATCGCCTGCCAGAGGAGAAGTAATATATTCAAACAGATATTCCCAAGCAATACAAGCAATGTGGAAATGTCTAACTGGACAATGCTTTCAGAGTGAAGTTTGGAATTCTATCACTAGGTGTCACGAGCACATAGTTACAGAGTCATGCAGCATGGAATCTGGCCCTTCAGCCCAACTTGACAATGCCGACCAAATATCCCATCTACACTAGTTCCACCTGCCAACATTTTGCCCATATCCCTCTAAACCTTTACTTCCCATGTACCTGTCCAAATGTCTTTTAAATGTTTTCATAGTACCTGCCTCAATGTCCTTCTCTGGCAGCTTGTTCCATACACCCACCATCCTCTGAGTAAAAAGGTCGCCTCAGAGATTCCTATTAAATCTTTATCGCATTAAACCTACGTCCTCTGGTTCTTGATTCCCTTACTGCGAATAAAAGACTCTGTGCATCTACCCTATTTATTCCCCTCAGGATCTTATTCACCTTTATAAGATCACCCCTCATCTACACTCCAAGCAATAAAGTCTTAGTCTGCCCAACCTCTCTCTAAAGCTCAGACCCTCAGGTCCTTGCAACAGCTTGTGTATTTGTGAAAAAAGACATAACCCATCTGGAAGCAAAATGTCCTTGTTGCTGTTGTCTGCTTTTGCCAGCCGTACTTTGGTGTCAGAAGGTTGTTGCTTCAAGTTGTGCCACTGATACTTGAGCACAAGGTGAGGCTTTCTCTCCAATGTGTCTATTCACCTTGTTCACAAGTAAAAGAGATATTCTGATGGCCTGGCCATCATTCATTGCAGAACTCCACTGAACAACATGCCAGAATTGGAGATCAGCTCATTTTTACATTGAGCTGAGGGCCATTGCTAAGTACACATTGGTTGGCAGTTCATCTTTTACAGTTTTGCAGCACTGTCAGAAAGGATTAAAACTCAAGATTTATTCTTCTCTAAATGTCCACGTAACCAGCCATGGCCACCTTGCTTTCTCTCTTTCCACGTGAAACTCGCACTGTTTTCACCGTTGCCTGTGATTTCCCATGAGATCCTCACTGGTGATTTATGTAACACTCTGATGAAAGGACAAGCCTCAAGCACAGGGAATAGCCCAGGCTGAGAGAAAAGATAACCAACATAGCCTTGAACTTGACTTAATTTCGCTGTATTAAATTCCATCAGCCATTCCTCGGCCCACCTGGCCAACTGATGAAGATCTTGTCGCAAAATTTGACAACCATCTTTACTATCTACAATATCACCCACTTTTGTGTCATCTGTAAACTTATTAATCTTGCCATGTATGTTCTCATCCAAATCATTGATGTTGATGACAAACAGTAACGGGTCCAGCACCGAACCCTGAGGAACACCACTAGACACAGACCTCCAGTCCGAAAAACAACGTTCCACCATCTTCTTTCCATGCTTCTTTCCATGAAGCCAATTTTCTATCCAGTAAACTATCTCTTCTCAGATCCCATGCCACCTAACCTTCCAGAGCAGCCTACCATTAGGAACCTTGTTGAATGCCTTGCTGAGATCCATAAAAGCAATGTCTACAGCTTTGCCCTCATCAAACGTTTTGGTCACATCTTCAGAAAACTCAATCAGATTCCTGAGTCACAACCTCCCACGTACACAACTATCTCTAATTAGCCCATGAAGATCTAAATACATGTATATTTTGATGCAACAATAACACTGAAGAGACATTTAGACAGGCACAGGAACATGCTACAGTTAGAAGCAGTGAATAAAATGTCCTAACTTTAATGGAGCTCCAACATGGCCAATCACACTTCCTAGTCATCCTGCCAGTTCCACTGTTCTCACCCATATATCCCTTTGTTATCATCTCTTCCACCAGCCAGCAATGGATCATTGTGGGCTCCACCCTTCCTTGGTCATTGGTACTGGCTCTGATTGTTCTGGACCTTTTCATACCTCTAGTTTCCCTCCCCTCTGACTCTCAATCTGAAGAAGAGTCTCGACCTAAATGGTCACCTATTCCTTTTCTCAAGAGATGCTGCATTTTGTGTCTATCTTCAGTGTCAATCAGCATCTGTAGTTCCTTCCTGCACATTTTGTCTGCTCACGAGTCCTTGTTGTCTGCCTTCTCCCATCTTCTCTCACAGATATGTGTCCACAATGATCAAACCACACCTGATCTTAGCCGAAAGACTGGGAAGCACACTTGGACAGGTACATGGATGGGAAAGGTTTAGAGGGGTATGGGTAGGTGCAGTCAAATGACACTAGCCTGGATGGGGTATCTTGGGCTGAATGGGTGAGTTGGTCTGAATGGCCTATTTCCATGCTATGACTCTAATACACTTCCATATTTCCTCGATTACAGTAGTAATTAAATATCATGAAACGTTTTACTTGTTGTCAAGCTCTTTAGAACATTCCAAGCGTGTGAATTGTGCTAATTCTTCAACCAGACAGGGTGATGTGCTATAAGCTGCAAAAGGCTGAATGACATTTGTATTTTGTGAGCTTTCATGTGTACGGTGCCCATCTGATGCCCAAATCAAAGCAGTAAAATGCATTTGACCTTTGCATGGACTGAGGAGGAAGTGGCTCAGACACCCTACATAAATCCAACCCAGTCGTCAGACTTGTTAACACCAGCGATACAATCAGGGAAATAGCCAACAGAATATTTCAGCTGGAATGATTGCAACGACCAAATACACTCGACATCTCTGCAATTAGATTACTTTAATTGCCTTGGCAGCAGCTTATTGACCAGACTCGTTCAGACTTCTGTAATTAATTGATTTTCACTTCCCCAGATTTGATTTTCCTCAAGGATCTTGTTAGGAAAATGTATCACCAGACATAAACAATGCCAACAGAAAAGAATGTCAATTTGAGGATGTTTTGGTTTTTTATTTGCTGATTTTTCATTGGTGGTTCCATCCTGTGACATGAGTGAGGTTCCGAGCCGGGCATATCCTGGGCTTGGATTTACATGGGGCTGTCATGTTGTCACTGACTGTGTTGTGGGTATCATTCTCCATTTACACCACCACAATCCTTTCCTTCATCTTGTGGTTCCAGTTGGTATTGTGAACGTTAGAAAGGAGTGGAAAGATCCAGAGAGTTTCCTGGTCATAGTCGTGGAGTCATACAGCATAGAAACAAGCCCTTTGGCCCATTCTTCCGCACACTGACCAACATGTCCCAACTAAACTACTCCCACCTGCCTGCATTCGGCACCATATCCCCCAATATCCCTCTAAAACTGTCCTATACATATACCTGTCAAAACTTTCTTAAGGTAGACAAAAGTGCTGGAGAAACTCAGTGGGTGCGGCTGCATCCATGGAGCGAAGGAAATAGGCAACGTTTCTGGCTGAAACCTTTCTTCAGTCTGAAGAAGGGTTTCGGCCCAAAACGTTGCCTATTTCCTTCATTCCATGGATGCTGCTGCACCCGCTAAGTTTCTCCAGGACTTTTGTCTACCTTTGATTTTCCAGCATCTGCAGTTCCTTCTTGAAACGTTTCTTAAACATGGCGATAGTCCCTGCCTCAACTATTTCCTCTGCAGGTCATTCCATACACCCACCACCCTTTGTGTGAGAAAGATACTCCTCAGATTCCTATTAAATCTTTACCCCATCTTAAACATAGAAAATAGGTGCAGGAGTAGGCCATTCGGCCCTTCGAGCCTGCACCGCCATTCAATATGATCATGGCTGATCATCCAACTCAGTATCCTGTACCTGCCTTCTCTCCATACCCCCTGATCCCTTTAGCCACAAGGACCACATCTAACTCCCTCTTAAATATAGCCAATGAACTGGCCTCAACTACATTTTACTTCGGAGTCCCTGGCGGCAGCATTCGCGCTGTCCAGCGGTGAGTTTTAAACCAACAAGGTAAGTTTTTAAACTTCCCTCTGGAATTGCTTTTATTTTGCAGGAAACTCATTTTCAGAGTTTGCCTGCTGGATTGGGGGCGAAGTCCGGACGGGCCGCGGGTAAACCTCTATGGACCGCGGGAACCCCGTCACGGAACAGAGATAATCCCGGTCATGACCTCGGGGATACCCGGAAATGGAGCGGCACCGCGGCACCCGCTACCGCTACAGAGACCGCGGGACTCGTTACAGAGACCGCGGGACTCGTTACAGAGACCGCGGGACTCGTTACAGAGACCGCGGGACTCGTTACAGAGACCGCGGGACTCGTTACAGAGACCGCGGGACTCGTTACAGAGACCGCGGCACCCGCTAACAGAGACCGCGGGACTCGTAACAGAGACCGCGGCAGTGCGGGTGGCGGTCAAAACTCGCCTCACGAATCGCTGGCAATGGAGACAGCAGCGTTGGACTGATGCCGACAGCACCTAGACAGCCTTTAAATGTTAGTCAGGAAAATTGTATCTCCCTCTCTGCGGAGGGGAGTGCAGGGAAGAGGCCCATACATTTAAACATACGGGCCAGAAGTCCCTAGGCAAACCCGTTTGGAGGGTTAGCCATTAAATTATATCTCCTCTCTGTGGAGAGGAGTGTGGGGAAGAGGCCCATTCATTTAAACAAAACGGGCCAGGAGTGCCTAGGCAAACCCAATTGGAGGGTTAGCCACTATTTGATCTCTCGTTCTGAGGAAGGGAGCGCAAGGAGAAAGCCCGCAAACAAGTCGGTCCAGGAGGATTCCGGATGGAGAGGATAGCCTCCTTCATGGGTAACGTGTTTAAACGTTCAAAACCCACATGGAGCACCTGATGGAGAGGTGCTCCACAATGATATACTCCAAAGGATGGAGTTATCAGCCCAGGTATTATGGAGAACCCGCAGGCAGCAGTACCTGTTTCAGGGCTGCACAAATGTCTCCTGCTCTGAGGAGAGGAGCATCCATGATCAGTTTCAGTCTAACCCAAAGCAAGAACCTGATATAGGTCCGCTGGAGGGGCCATGTCAGCGCAGGTATCCTCAGGGGCCTGCGGCAGCACCTATTTTCAGGGCTGCCTACAAATCTCACTCTCAGTGGAGGGGAGTGCGAGTGATCAGTAGGTAACTGATCTCAAATTTAAAGTATGAACATACTGAAGCACATGCATATGGCCTCAAGAGTAATCGCAAACAAAGGGTTTGCTGCCAGAAGAGTTGGTCTCCAGCCGTTGGCAGAATACCCGGAAAAGGCCAGAGTTCTCACGCTACAAGTACCGGCAAGGGAACAGCGCTATCAGGGTGACATTGGAGAAACCAGCCGACGAATCCTCTCTTCAGGTAAGACCAGAAGAAGGAAGCAAAAGCTGTCGGACCAATCAAGGTACCAACGACAAGCAAAACTTCATCAGTAGGCGACAACACACCCCACACCTCCATAGGGGATAAGCGGTTCACTGAAGCCGGTGGTAGCTTGAAAGCTGGGCACGGAAATATGATCAGAGTCGTCTTTCAAGGCAGACTCTGAATTATGGCCAGAATTGTCTTACAAGGCAGGCTCAGTATGATGAGGTTTTTCAGACCAAGACCCAAGCAGAGGTCAGGAGAAACATGGAATCCACACTCCCTACCAGTCCTACTCCCAATCAAGGAGAAAAAAGGAACCCGCATCAGGGGCCTTTGGGCTTACCACAAGACCACCGGTAGCCATGGAGGTAGGTGGGTCTGGGTTTATCGAAACAAGGGATTGTGGACCAGTTACATGTTGGTAATTTTTACTCTTGTGTTTTTGTTCAAAACGACAATAAAAAAACAACATGAGTTTCAGATCTGGTTTTAAAAAACAGATAATAACATGTGATTACTTTTACTGCACACATACATAGGTTCCAAGCAGACTTGGAATTGGGACCAGAGTTGTCTTCGAGGCAGGCCCAGTATTATGGGCAGGATTGCCTTTCAGGACAGGTGACAGATGGAGGATGTCACTTCATCCAGGTTTAACTCGTATGTGCAGTACAGACTTTCAGAATAGTAAATTTTGTTACGGTCTAACAACTGTTTTATAGGAGCTATATGGCAAGCATCAATCTCAAAGATGCATGCTATGCAGTTTCCCATTCACTGGAATCGCCAGAAATATTTGAAATTTACCTGGATGGGGCTATAATAACAGTTAAAGCGTTGCAAAATAGGCTAACTACAATTCCCAGGTTTATTTACCAATTTTCCAAATGGAGCTTGGGCTGCTCAGAGCTCAAGAACATTAGTTATCATTTATCTGTTATGATGTTAAACGTTGGGTTTTGCTAAAAATTAACTGTTATAGGCCCAAACTATATTTAAAGAATCAGGGTCCCACCCATCCAGTTAAATTTAAGTTGATACCAATCACAACTACTGATTATTGGGACTACATTTAACTATCAACTAACAAGGGATTCCACCCTGGAGCAAGAGATGCAATTAACAGAAGCCCGTAACAACCTCGTTGGTTATTAAGCAGCTTTCTATTCATCAAGATGTAGTTGGTACATGGTAAATGGTAGGGAATTGAAGAATGCAGGTGAACAGAGGGATCTGGGAATAACTGTGCACAGTTCCCTGAAAGTGGAATCTCATGTAGATAGGGTGGTAAAGAAAGCTTTTGGTGTGCTGGCCTTTATAAATCAGAGCATTGAGTATAGAAGTTGGGATGTAATGTAAAATTGTACAAGGCATTGGTGAGGCCAATTCTGGAGTATGGGGTACAATTTTGGTCGCCTAATTATAGGAAGGATGTCAACAAAATAGAGAGAGTACAGAGGAGATTTACTAGAATGTTGTCTGGGTTTCAGCAACTAAGTTACAGAGAAAGGTTGAACAAGTTAGGGCTTTATTCTTTGGAGCGCAGAAGGTTAAGGGGGGACTTGATAGAGGTCTTTAAAATGATGAGAGGGATAGACAGAGTTGACGTGGATAAGCTTTTCCCACTGAGAGTAGGGAAGATTCAAACAAGGGGACATGACTTGAGAATTAAGGGACAGAAGTTTAGGGGTAACATGAGGGGGAACTTCTTTACTCAGAGAGTGGTGGCTGTGGAATGAGCTTCCAGTGAAGGTGGTGGAGGCAGGTTCGTTTTTATCGTTTAAAAATAAATTGGATAGTTATATGGACGGGAAAGGAATGGAGGGTTATGGTCTGAGCGCAGGTATATGGGACTAGGGGAGAATACGTGTTCGGCACGGACTAGAAGGGTCGAGATGGCCTGTTTCCGTGCTGTAATTGTTATATGGTTAGTTGACAATTTAGCAGCTGTGTATCAGCGGTACAAATTGGGCTTTGCATTACCTGAAGTTAAAACATGCAAAGAATTAACCTCTCTAGTACCATATAGGTCATTACAAATAAACCTATGCTATTCTCAGCTGAAGCTACCGAAATCACGATGGTAGCAGTATTCAGCATTGCTCCAGTATTTTTGACCAGGTATATTTAGTATTACAAATTAATACTAGTGCTCAAAGATGAGAAGTATGGTATGCCATCTCCAGTTACGGAAGCGGATGCGGGTTGCATAAATTACCAATTTTCAGTAATTGGTATCAACTACCTATAACTCGGTGCATTCTATTACGTTAAAGGTTATTGTAAGAATGTGCACAATCTGCATGCTCAACTCCAAGTTGATACACTATGGGGGTGGTATATGTTAGTCACATGGGTGCTATGAAGTTTAAATATCCTGTGATATTTACCTAATCTTATTTTTAAACTACTATCTCATGTGAAATCTATGAAACACAGGATGGATGTTGGACCACAAAGTATTTAATGTCATTTTGGCTCGATGGAACATTGAATATCGATACAGGCTTATTTACCAGCTGCAAAACATGTGGCATACAGTGGCAGTGGGGTTTTGCAATTTATCCAGCAAGACACCGCTTCAGGCCTCAATCTGCCTGACTGACATATGCAGCCATGGTTCCCGCTAATATAGGGAATTCTATAGAACCTATATGGTAATTCAAAGCATAAAACTTGCTGGTACAGCCTGTAACTCGGGAGACCAGCGTCTGCATGATACTTGACTTGAAGACTCCGAGACGGTTGTCAGACAAATCCGTGGAGTGCTCACTGCAGAATGCAGGATAACACCAAAAAGAGGCAGGACATCTCCACTTCAGCAGATGGGAAACTGTTTAGCTGAATACACATGTTACATGCTATACAGCACGAATAACTGATGTCCTAGAGTTCATTTTGACAATACTCAGTTACAGTGCCATTAAGCGGTGCAAACGTGCTTCTCATCATAGTTGCTGCAGCATGTGGAACCCACTCTGTCAGGCCTCACCCTCTGATATCCAGAATTATATAGGATATCTTAACACAAGTTTCTCCCAGGCCCAGTAACATGGGAGAATGGGACATGACGTAATGTTAACATTACTTCAGCAGGGGGCTCCAGCAACATCCTTATCTCAAGCCAGCTCTAAATAAAGCTAACCAGGCGTGAGGTACAAACAGTTTCATGGCATACTTGATGGACCCTTCGGGAATGTGTGGTCACACATTCACAACACGTCTAGATCACTTAGAGCCTCAAAGGCTCCAAAAGAAACAATGTTTTGTGGAAGAAATATATATATATATATATATATTTCATTAGAAGTAGTTCTACCATCTTCAGGTGGTAAAACAGGAGTTTGGCGAATGCAGGAGTCAATACTAATATTTTAACACTCACTCCACCGGGGCTGCTACCACATCAGATAGGATTATGTACGTTGCTTTGGATCACATCCTAGCAGCAGCAGGATGGTCAAACGAACATATTTTACCAATTTTTAATACAACCGTTGCCAAATCGGGGGTATTTGCCAACTCCATTGTTAATAGTTTCCTCTGGATGAATGGAGTCGCTGTTATTTTCATTGGATGATCAAGCATCAGCATAACAAACCAAGTCATGTCTGAATGCATGAATCTTTTTTTCACTCATCCATGGTCACTCCAAGCAGTGTGTTACGCATGGATTCGGTTCCGGCGTGAAATCACAGAGCTTTGAAATCTTCACGTAGTCACTCACGTGACTCCGAAGTAAAATAGTAAGATTAAACGAGAATTTACCAGTTTGAAGTTTGATATTGATTTTATGAGGAGTTACGATGAGGGATTACGTCCCCACCGCACCCACCCTCATATTATCAAGGTCATATGGTACTTCCAGTTCTCAAAATCTTACTATGTTCATGGTCAACTACTTGTTTCTGTGATTCCACACCGCTGCTTTGAAGTTTGATGCGCCAAGTGGGATGACGGCCTTCTTCACGTAATCCCTCATCGTAACTTCTCATAAAATCAAGATCAAACTTCAAACTGGTATGTTCTCTTTTAATCTTACTATTCAGTGGCAGAGAATTCCAGAGATTCACCACTCTCTGTGTGAAAAATGTTTTTCTCATCTCGGTCCTAAAAGATTTCCCCCTTATCCTTAAACTGTGACCCCTTGTTCTGGACATCCCCAACATCGGGAACAATCTTCCTGCATATAGCCTGTCCAACCCCTTAAGAATTTTGTAAGTTTCTATAAGATCTATAAGATTCTTAAAGACTGCATGGATGAACTACAACAATTGTTCATCCCAGTTTGGCAAAAGAATAAATCAGGGAAGGTAGTGCGTCCGTGGATAACAAGGGAAATCAGGGATAGTATCAAAACAAAAGATGAAGCATACAAATTAGCAAGAAAAAGCAGCCTACCAGAGGACTGGGAGAAATTCAGTGTCCAGCAGAGGAGGACAAAGGGATTAATTAGGAAAGGGAAAATAGATTATGAAAGAAAACTTGCAGGGAACATAAAAACTGACTGCAAAAGTTTTTATAGATATGTGAAAAGAAAGAGATTAGTTAAAACAAATGTAGATCCCTTGCAGTCAGAAACAGGTGAATTGATCATGGGGAACAAGGACATGGCAGACCAATTGAATAACTACTTTGGTTCTGTCTTCACTAAGGAAGACATAAATAAATTGCCGGAAATAGCAGAGGACTGTGGGTTAAATGAGATGGAGGAACTGAGAGAAATCCAGTTTAGCCGGGAAGTGGTGTTAGGTAAATTGAATGCATTAATGGCCGATAAATCCCCAGGGCCAGATAGGCTGCATCCCAGAGTACTTAAGGAAGTAGCCCCAGAAATAGTGGTTGCATTAGTGATAATTTTTCAAAACTCCTTAGATTCTGGAGTAGTTCCTGAGGATTGGAGGGTAGTTAATGTAACCCCACTTTTTCAAAAGTGAGGGAGAGGGAAAACAAGGAATTACAGACCAGTTAGTCTAACATCGGTAGTGGGGAAACTGCTAGAGTCAGTTATTAAAGATGGGATAGCAGCACATTTGGAAAGTGGTGAAATCATTGGACAAAGTCAGCATGGATTTACGAAAGGTAAATCATGTCTGACGAATCTTATAGAATTTTTCGAGGATGTAACTAGTAGAGTGGATAAGGGAGAACCAGTGGATGTGTTATATCTGGACTTTCAGAAGGCTTTCGACAAGGTCCCACATAAGAGATTAGTATACAAACTTAAAGCACACGGTATTGGGGGTTCAGTATTGATGTGGATAGAGAACTGGCTGGCAAACAGGAAGCAAAGAGTAGGAGTAAACGGGTCCTTTTCTGATTGGCAGGCAGTGACTAGTGGGGTCCCGCAAGGCTCAGTGCTGGGACCCCAGCTATTTACAATATATATTAATGATTTGGACGAGGGAATTGAATGCAACATCTTCAAGTTTGCGGATGACATGAAGCTGGGGGGCAGGGTTAGCTGTGAGGAGGATGCTAGGAGGCTGCAGGGTGACTTGGATAGGCTGGGTGAGTGGGCAAATGCATGGCAGATGCAGTATAATGTGGATAAATGTGATCCACTTTGGTAGCAAAAACAGGAAAGTGGACTATTATCTGAATGGTGGCAGATTAGGAAAAGGGGAGATGCAACGAGACCTGGGTGTCATGGTACACCAGTCATTAAAAGTAGGCGGGCAGGTGCAGCAGGCAGTGAAGAAAGCGAATGGTATGTTAGCATTCATAGCAAAAGGATTTGAGTATAGCAGCAGGGAGGTTCTACTGCAATTGTACAGGGCCTTGGTGAGACCACACCTGGAGTATTGCGTACAGTTTTGGTCTCCAAATCTGAGGAAAGACATTCTTGCCATAGAGGGAGTACAGAGAAGGTTCACCAGACTGATTCCTGGGATGTCAGGACTTTCATATGAAGAAAGACTGGATAAACTCAGCTTGTACTCGCTAGAATTTAGAAGATTGAGGGGGGATCTTATAGAAACGTACAAAATTCTTAAGTGGTTGGACAGGCTGGAACTCTCTACCACAGAAGGTAGTTGAGGCCAGTTCATTGGTTATATTTAAGAGGGAGTTAGATGTGGCCCTTGTGGCTAAAGGGATTAGGGGGCATGGAGAGAAGGCAGGTACAGGATACTGAGTTGGATGATCAGCCATGATCATATTGAATGGCGGTGCAGGCTCGAAGGGCCGAATGGCCTACTCCTGCACGTATTTTCTATGTTTCTATGTTTCTATGTAAGATCCCCCCTCAATCTTCTAAATTCTAGCGAGTACAAGCCGAGTCTATTCAGTCTTTCCATTCATATGAAAGTCCTGACATCCAAGGAATCAGTCTGGTGAACCTTCTCTGTACTCCCTCTATGGCAAGAACGTCCTTCCTCAGATTAGGAGACCAAAACTGTACGCAATACTCCAGGTGTGGTCTCACCAAGACCCTGTACAACTGCAGTAGAACCTCCTTGCTCCTATACTCAAATCCTTTGTCCTATGTCCTCTGCTCCTCGATTCACTTCCTCGGGGCAAGAGACTCTGTGCATCTACCTGATCTATTCCTCCCATGATTTTATACACCTCCATAAGATCACCCCTCATCCTCCTGCGCTCCATGGAATAGAGACCCAGCCTGCTCAACCTCTCCCTGTAGCTCACACACTCTAGTTCTGGCAACAACGGATGGAGATTGAAGTGTTATGGTGCCAGAGCGACAAACTAGCCCTTAATGTTCGCAAGATGAAAGGGTTGGTTATTGCCTTAAGGAAGTGGGGGAGGGGGAGGGTCAATGTGGATACGATGAAAGAATGGGTCAACTGGGCTTAGATTTCCTGGAGTTTAGAAGGATGAGAGGATATCTTATAGTAACATGAAAAATTCTTAAAGGATTGGACAGGCTAGATACAGGAAATTTTTTCCCGATGTTGGGGGAGTCCAGAATCAGGGGTCGCAGTTTAAGAATAAGGGGAAGGCCATTTATCACTGAGATGAGGAAAAATATTTTCACCCAGAGTTGTGAATCTGTGGAATTCTCTGCCACAGAAGGCAGTGGAGGCCAATTCACTGAATGTTTTCAAGAGATAGTTAGATTTAGCTCTTGGGGCTAAAGAAATCAGGGGCTATGGGGAAAAAGCAGGAATGGGGTACTGATTTTAGATGATCAGCCATGATCATATTGAATGGCGTTGCTGGCTCAAAGGGCGAATGGCCTACTCCGACACCTATTTTTCTATGTTTCTATGTTTCTAAACAGGCTCTTTAGCACAACTTGCCCGCACCGACCAACATGTCCCAGCTCCTCTATCCCACCTGCTAGGGATGAACTCAATCCTGTCCTCATTAATGGAGCTGCTATAGTGATGGGTCTGTAGGAAGGAACTGCAGATGCTGGTTTAAACTGCAGACAGGCACAAAAAGCTGGAGTAACTCAGTGGGTCAGATAGCATCTCTGGAGAAAAGGAATAGGTGACGTTTCTTATCGAGACTCTTCTGTTACAGCTTCAAGTTCCTTGGCATCCACATCAGCAACAAGCTAACCCGGTGCCTACACACTGATGCGGTGATCAAGAAAGTACATCAGTGTATTTACTTTCTTTGTCATCTGATTCAGCATGTTCACGAGGATCTTGTACAGATGCATCATGGAAAGTATTCTGACAGGATGTATCCCTGCCTGGCATTGAATATGACCTGCTCTTGACTGGCAGCCCCTGTAGAGAGTGGTGAAAATTGCCCAGCCCCTCACTAGCTCACCCATTCCGTCTTCACGGTGCGTGGCATTGCCGAGAACGTCCCTCAACGTGCCCATTCCCTTTACTCTCTTTTACCTCCTGAGAGAAGATTTGTGCTTGAAAGGCTGGACATCCAGACTAAAGAAGAGCTTCTTCTACGCTGCAATAAGACTCCTGGACACAACATATCCCCTTCCAGAAGGCCTGTCACATATTATTCCGCGTAACTACCTCACTTGGTTATTCCGTTATTGCGCTGCATATTTTTCTGTTCATCTACTTCAGGTTGCTCTCCAATCTTGCACCATTCTGCTGTTTTGCATTTGTCATTGAATTTACTGTTATAGTCATAAAGTGATACTGTGTGGAAACAGGCCATTCGGCCCAATTTGTCCACATCGACCAAACTGTCCCAGCTACACTAGTCCCACCTGCCCATGTTTAGTCCATATCCCTCCAAACTTGTCCTATCCATGTCTAACTGTTTATTAAATGTTGGGATAGTACCTGCCTCAACTACCTCCTCTGGCAGCTTGTTCTTTGTGTGAAAAAGTTGCCTCTCAGATTCCTATTAAATCTTTTCCCCTTCACATTGAACCGATATACTCTGATCCTCCATTCACCTACTCTGGGCAAAAGACTGTGTGCATCTACCCGATCTATTCCTCTCATGATTTTATACACCTCAATAAGATCACCCCTCATCCTCCTGCTCTCCAGGGAATAGAGTCCCAGCCTCCTCAACCTCTCCCTATAGCTCACACCCTGACAACATCCTTATAAATCTTCTATGTAACCTTTTCAGCTTGACAACATCTTTTCTATAACATGGTGCCCAGAACTGAACACAATACTCTAAATGTGGCCTCACCCACTTCTTATATAACTGCAACATGACCTCCCAACTTATGATGAATACTCAATACTGATGAAGGCCAAATGCCTTTTTGGCCACCCAATTACCTGCGACTCCACCTTCAGGAACCTCCTCGTCAACGTTCACTTCCCCCCCTTTTCCAGCTGAACACCAGATGTCCACCATATAGACACTATAACATGGCAACTAAAACTGTACACAATACTCTAAATGTGGCCTCGCCAATGTCTTATACAAATCTAACATGACCTCTTCTACATTCAAAGCCTTCTTGACAACCCTATCTACCTGTGATGTCACTTTCAATGTATCTGCACCTCCAGATCGCTCTGCTCTTCAACACTCCCTAGAGCTCTACCATTCACTGTGTAGGTCCTGCCCTTGTTGTTCTGCCCAAAGTGTTACATTTATCATTGGCATGTACACTGTTTACTCTGTGAGCTTCATGCAAACAAGGTATTTAGTTTCATCCTGGTGAACATGCCAATAAACTAATCTGATGTTTAAGAAGGAACTGCAGATGCTGCAAAATCGAAGGTAGACAAAAGTGCTGGAGAAACTTAGCGGGTGCAGCAGCATCTATGGAGCGAAGGAAATAGGCAACGTTTCGGACTGAAACCCTTCTTCAATAAACTAATCTGAATCTGAATGTATAAAAATAGATCATTAAATGAATTTAAAATGTAATCTAAGTTGTGCATACCAGCTACTTACCGACCCTAATCTGATTGTACCCAAATTTTATATTGACTTCCTGTGAGAAATGCCTAATACTGTAAAAAAAACATAATTATTTTAGTTTTGGTTTTAATCAGTACATGCTGAGTTATTCGTGTCATGCCACTGTCTCCCAGACTCATGTTGGCAAATACTTCTCCATGACATTATTAGCCAGGTTCTTGTGTCTCTGTAGCCCTGGAATGAATGTGTAACTCACTCCAGTGATAGTGTTTTCCCATTAACTAATGGAGAGTAGCATTGTTTAAAGACCTTTGCAAACAGGTTGATCGTTGATTTTGCATTGTGCTACATGCCTATTTTGATAAGTGCAGTGTTGTTTACAATGATGTTTAGAGGACAAGAACTCCACTTAGAAATATACCATCTGGTGCCCTGAACTGTGCTGAGCTAGATCATCTTGAATTGTGAGCAATTTTGGGCACCATATGTGACGAAGGATGTGCTGGCTCTGGAGAAGGTCCAGAGAAGGTTTACAAGAATGATCCCAGGAATGAGTGGGTTAACATATGATGAGTGTTTGCGGCACTGGGCCTGTACTCGCTGAGGTTTAGAAGGATGATGGGGAGGGGGGCCTCATTGAAACTTACTGAATAGTGAAAGGCTTGGATAGTGTGGATGTGGAGAGGATGTTTCCATTAGTGGGAGAGTCTAGGACCAGAGGCCATAGTTTCAGAATTGAAGGATGTTCCTTTAGGAAGGAGATGAGGAGAAATGTCTTTAGTCAGAGGGTGGTGAATCTATGGAATTCTTTGCCACAGAAGGCTGTGGAGGTTGTCAATTGATATGTTTTAAGGCAGAGATAGACAGATTCTTGATTAGTATGGGTGTCAGGGGTTATGGGGAGAAGGCAGGAGAATGGAGTTAGAAGGAAAAGATAGATCAGCCATGGCGGTGTGATCTTGATGGCCTATGGCCTAATTCCCTTCCCATGCCTTTTTGACCTTATGATCTCAGTAAAGTAGCAAGATGGTGCTGGGTTTGATTTCTATGGCCTAGGGTTGGGGAGAACTGCTTATCGTCAGCCAAAAACATCGGGTAGATGCACACAGTCTTTTGCCAAAAACATCTTACTATGAATGCACACATCATGTATTTGTTGCTTCATGGGAGGTGGGTCCGTTGCCACATCTGACATTTCAAATTGCCTTTGAAATGAATGCTTGGCTAGAGAGTTCAAGTGAAGTTAAAGGTTAATTACATTGATGTGGGTTGGGAGTCACATAAGGTTAGTAGACTTCCTACCCATAAAAATATGTGAACCGGAAGAATAATTGATATTTGTTTAGTCACCATCCCTTTGGAAGAGGATACATGTGGATATTTAGTAAGTGTTGCTATCTTTGATGTGTGGTGTTTGCTGGCAGGATCACTATTTATAACTTCTTTCTAATTACCCTGCTAAAGTGGCATTGTTGTAGTCGTGTATTACTATTGGGTAAGCACTTTCATGGTTTAGATCTAGAAATGCAGGAAGAGCAATGTTCATCTGCAAAGTAAATGTTGAAAAGGGGATTATCCAGGTGAAGGAACAACTGCCTGCGTCTTTTGTCCTTGGAAGATGTGTAAGGGGTAGGTTCGGGAGGTGTAACTCATGAAGCCTATTCCACCAAGCTTTTGACTTGGAACTTGCTGTAGGACCTAATTGGAAGGGCCCTGCAGAGTTGGTGTTTGAAGTAACGGGCGATTTATTCAAACCAGAAGGCCAGTCAAAACTGGTCTCTCAAGTGTAATATTGGTATGGTTTTTATATTCTCAGATGAGAAGATTACTCAGACACTTGACAGTAAAATGATGTCTTAATTACCGGAACTTGACTAACATGGAAACGAGGTCTTGCACAAAAACGTTGATTAATGGTAAAACGATTAGGGGAGACGTGTCTGCAAGAGGATCGGAGCTGGAAACTGAATATTCAGGGTTATACGTCCTATCAGAAATACAGAAAGGTGGGCAGAGGGGGTGGAATAGCTCTGTTCGTTAGAAATGAAATTCAGTCCTTAGCGAGGGGTAACATAGGATCAGAAGATGTAGAGTCCTTGTGTATAGAGCTGAGAAATTATAGAGATAGAAAGACCGTAATGGGAGTTAATTACAGGCCCCCTAACAGTAGACAGGGTATAGGATACAAGTTACATCAGGAGATACAATTGGCATGTAAAAAAGGCAATACTACAGTGGTCATAGGAGATTTCAATATGCAGGTAGACTGGGAAACAGCCCGGAAACAAGCCCTTTGTCCCACCGAGT
This sequence comes from Amblyraja radiata, assembly GCF_010909765.2. Taxonomy (NCBI): domain Eukaryota; kingdom Metazoa; phylum Chordata; class Chondrichthyes; order Rajiformes; family Rajidae; genus Amblyraja; species Amblyraja radiata. The sequence goes on along the minus strand of NC_045986.1, from coordinate 5,365,690 downwards.
CTGCGCCGACCAACGAGCACCCTGTTCTCTAGCACTAACCAATGCACAAGGGACAATTTACAATTTTATCAAAGCCAATGAACCTATAAACGTGCATGTATTTGGAGTACGGTAGGAGAGCAGAGCACCCAGGCGGATTAAGGGAGAGCGTACAAACTCCGTACAGAAAACACCCATATTCGGGATTGAACCCGGGTCTCTGGCACTGTTATGCCTCTGTCCCACTTAGGAAACCTGAACGGAAACCTCTGGAGACTTTGCGCATCACCCAAGATTTCCGTGCGGTTCCCGGAGGTTGCAGGTGGTTGCCGGAGGTTGCAGGTAGTGGAAGCAGGTAGGGAGAATGACAAAAACCTCCGGGAACCGCACGGAAACCTTGGGTGGGGCGCAAAGTCTCAAGAGGTTTCCGTTCAGGTTTCCTAAGTGGGACAGGGGCATTAGGCAGCAACTCTCCCGCTGCGCCACTGTGCTTAGAGAACATGGGTTTGTCGTTTGCACTTGAACTACCACTTTATGTAGTTTAAATTTGGCGTAAGATGTCCCTTTCAGGACTCCAGCATTTAAAAATGAGGACAGGACAAGGCACCAACTTGTCACATGGTGTGTATCCTGGGAAGAAACAGTGTGTTTGGAGAGCTGCAGGGAACATCATGCCACAAGGGTCTAAAACATCTATAGATTTGCTAATGGCTGAGTGCTGATGCTGATGTTTGGTGAATGAACACACCACCGACCAGCTTCACACTGGGAACACTGCTTCTATCAGTAAGAAAATCCCTTATCTCACATAACATCCTGTGCACAACCTCACAAAGCCTTTCAAAGAATCTGTGCAAGAATGTTGATTAGTTGGGTTCCCCTCTTCCGTTGCCCTGTGAATGAGCTGTTTTATCTTCTTGTCGCTGGAGTTTGTTAGTGAATGATGTTAGACTGTGCAACAAAGATTACATCTGCAGATCGGATGGTAAGTTTCAAAATCCCGTATTTCAACAGGGTCTCATTAGGAAAAGTATTTAATGTTGAATGCTGCCATTGTGTGACCTGACTTCCTTGACGATGTTGGGTCCAGACCTTTCAAAGACTGACTAGCCTCCCCTGCGTTCAATAAGGAAGGCTGTGAAATCCTACCCGCCTCCGCTGTCCCTCACGTGTGAAGTGATAGGCTTCACGGATTAGTCTAACACTTTGTTTCCACTGTTACACAACTTGTGTTGTGTTTCTGTCAGTGCTTTTGAATGCCATTTACTGCTTTAAAATTAATGTTTTCTATGGCCATTGGAACGGGGGAGGGTGGGACAAGTGGGATATGGAGGGTTGTTATGTTGATTCTTGCTTTGTTTCTTCAGCCCATGTCTCTGCTCTCCCTTTCATCTCCTGGCCCTCTAGATCTCAATCCTCAGAACAAAAGAGAAGTGAGGATCAGTGTCGAGCACAACAGCTCTCTACAGCTCTTGGCCACAGTCAGGCGGGCATGCTCTTTGGTATTGGGGGGCAGTGATGAAGTTATGGTGATGGCGGTGGCTATCTTGCCCACTGAGATTGCCTGTTGAATGAGGCCAAGTGTAGGGTTAGGAGTAAAGAGGTCCTTCTGTAGTGACACCACATCTGGAGTATTGTGTGCAGTTTTGGTCTCCTTATTTGAGGAAGAACATCCTTGCTATTGAGGCAGTGCAGCGTAGGCTAACGAGGTTAATCCCTGGTATGGCGGGAATGTCATATGAGGAAAGATTGGAAAGACTGGGCTTGTATTCACTGGAATTTAGAAAGATGAGAGGAAATCTTACAGAAACATATAAAATTATTAAAGGACTGGTCAAGTTAGATGAAGGCCAATTCACTGGATGAATTTAAATGAGAGTTAGATAGAGCTCTATCTGCTAGCGGAATCAAGGTATATGGGGAGAAGGCAGGAACGGGTTACTGATTGAGGATGATTCGCCATGATCACCATGAATGGCGGTGCTGGCTCGAAGGGCCAAATGTCCTCCTCCTGCACCTATTTTCTATGTATAACTAAAAAGGCAATACGGGGAGAAAAGATGAGGTATGAAGGTAAGCTAGTCAAGAATATAAAGGAGGATAGTAAACGCTTCTTTAGGTATGTGAAGAGGAAAAAATTAGTTAAGACAAATGTGGGTCCCTTGAAGACGGAATCAAGTGAATTTATTATGGTTAACAAGGAAATGGCAGACAAGTTGAAATGGTACTAAGGAAGACACAACCAATCTTCCAGATGTACTAGTGGCTAGAGGACCGAGGGTGACGGAAGAACTGAGGGAAATTCACATTAAGCAGGAAATGGTGTTGGGTAGACTGATGGGACTGAAGGTTGATAAATCCCCAGGGCCTGATGGTCTGCATCCCAGGGTACTTAAGGAGGTGGCTCTAGAAATCGTGGATGCATTGGTGATAATTTTCCAATATTCTATAGATTCAGATCAGTTCTTGTGGATTGGAGGGTAGCTAATGTTATCCCCCTTTTTAGAAAGGAGGGAGAGAGAAAACAGGGAATTATAGACCAGTTAGCCTAACATTGGTGGTGGGAAAGATGCTGGAGTCAATTTTACTTCGGAGTCACGTGAGTGACTACGTGAAGAAGGGCCGTCCGTCTGCGTGCGCATCATTACGTCTGAACGCAACGCGCACGACGGACTGGCAGAGGCACTGCGTCCTCCCAGCCGTCGGGATTTTCAAAAAACAAGCGGCAGGTAAGGAAAGTTGAATTACTTACCTGCGTTCTTTTCGGGCTTGAAGCGTTTGTAATTTCAGAGCCCAGATGTCGAGGAGACGGTCTGTGGGGAAGTCGGCTGCCGAAGACCGCAGCATTCCCAATAGCGGGCGACGGTCTTGTCCTGGCAGCAGAACCGGCAGCAGCAGACTTGGTGCGGAAGGAGAGCTCCATGGTGGTCCCGGCGGGACGTAAAACCACCCGCAAGTCTGACAGACCCGTTGACTCGGATGAGTCCGGGGAAAAGGGACACCCTCCCTCAACGGAGAGCATCTGAGGATAACTCTCCCACATGGAGCAACTTATGGAGAAGTTGCTCCACAATGATCTGCTCCGAAGGAGGGAGCAGTATCAGCACGGGTCTCTACAGCAGGCCGTGCCAGCAGCCTCGCACATGGGGCAGCCCAATGTCTTCCCCATTGGAGGGGGAAGTACATATGGAAGTAACCACTTTGAGTCAGAGTACAGGGGGGGGGGGAACCTTCCCAGGGACAAGCAGAAGAAGTACATCTGCAATCATCCAGGTTTGCTATCACAACACCACTGAGTACTTCCCTGGATGAAGATCTAGCTAATAATATCAATTACCTAGCATCCCATCAACTTTAAGACCTGGCCATGGAAGGAACCATGAACAGATACCCTCCACCAGCTACTGTGCTTCCCTGAAGGTCCAAGCAGTGAACCATGTTATCTGGGGACAGATTGGACCTATCATCCGAAATAAGAAGTAAAATTCCAGAAGGTATTAAACCTACTGGGGTCTGGGATCACATCATTTGCAGGAGGAGTGGAAGATGGACTCCTCACTGACAGAGAACAGGACACAATGGCACTATTGTGTTATGCCCACTTTGAGAGAAATTGTATTCGGAAGAATGCAATCAAACCATCGATTAACTCGAAGTTCGCTGTCCTGTGTAAAGCCAGCAATGTCCAGCCCGCAAACTACCTGTTCAGGGAAGACCTGCCGAGACAGGTACGGGATCTGGACAACGAGGCAAGAATGATCCACCTAATAACCAGAGGTCAGGTTACCCCAAAAGGGTTAATCGCCAAGGATGCATCCCTACAGCTCTCGGCGTTTTACGCCTAGAGGGCCAGGCACTGGAGGAAGACCCACACCAGAGTCAAGGTCTTTTTAGGGGCAGGGCCCGGCCGGCCCACAGCGAGGATGAGAACAACCACCAGTTCAACCTCCAAAACCTCGCGAACGAAAACCAGCGCCATAAGCCAGTAACGTCAGAGGTAAGTCAAACCAGTTCCTTAGGGAACACCCCAGACAAGCCTCACATACTGGTGGGAGGAAGGTTAAAATATATTTTGAAAGAATGGTGTTGGGTCACAACGGATCCGTTTGTACTGCACAGTATAGAAGGGTTCAAAATTGAGTTCATTTTGAATTCATCACCACCCACAAAATTTCGCACATAGGTGTTCTCTCAACAAGAAACATGGATATACAGGAGGAAATTGGAACTTTATCTGACAAAAATGTCATTGAGAGGTCACATACAGAACCTCACCAATTTATATCCAATAAACTTCTGAAAAGAGAGAAAAGATGGAGGGTCCGCATCATTCTGGATCTTACGGAACTCAAAAAACATATGTGCAATTTAAACATTTCAAAATGGACAATATTGGAACAGCAACAGTTGGTTTTCCAAAAATGGTCACATGGCATGCATTAACCTCAAAGATGCATACTATTCGGTGTCTATTCACTAAGAGCAGGATATATTTGAAGTTTAACTGGATGGGTCTATAATGGCAATACATGGCTCTGCCAAATGGGTTGACATCAGCTCCTAGACTGTTGACTAAACTACTGAAAACAATTCTGGGTCTACTAAGGTCTCAGAACCACATAGTCATGCCATTTTCATTTTTGGAGTCACCAAGAATTGGCAGAAGCATCAGTCAAAGCAAACCAAAACCCTGTTTGAAAGATTTGGTTACCTCATCCACCCAGTTAAATCAAAATTGACACCTACAAGGGTAATTGATTACCTAGGATTTACTATCAAACACAGTAAATATGTTGGTGACTTTGCCAAGGGGCAAACAACAAGATTTGAGTAAGCCTGCTATGACCTGATAGTCAAATACTAGCCATCTATCAGGCAAACAGCGAGTGTAATTGGCAAATAGCAGCTGCATTTCCAGCAGTACGTTACGGGCCTTTGCATTACCAGAATTTACAGCGAGCAAAGGAACGAACACTCAGATTCCATGCAGGCCAAATTGGCAAAACTATGGATTGCCAGCGGAGGCCATTGTTGAATAACTATGGTGGATAACGAACGTGAGACAGCTCAAGGGAAATCTTGCTCGAAAACCATCGGTGGTTCTTCAAACCGATGCAAGCGGCTAAGGATGGGGAGCCACAAACACAGTCTAGAGCTGTGGGGGCAGATGGAATGAGCAGGAGTCTGTAATTCCCCTACACATGGAATCAATTACCTAGAATTGTTGGGGGCACAATATGGGCTCAAGGTTTCTGTAGCAACATGCAACCTGTGCTTGTTCAAATTCAGATTGATAACACCACAGCGGTGGCATATATCAATCACAAGGGTGGTGTAAAATCTGTATCTTGCGACAGATTGTCAAACCTCATTTGGCACTGGTGTATCGAGAGGGATATTTGGGTTACGGTGGTCTATCTACCAGGTAGATATAACACGATGACAGATGCTAGATCACGAATGTTTAATGATAACACAGAATGGATGTTGAATCGGGCAGTATTTAATGAAATAACTACACGATTTGGCATACCAGATATTGATCTGTTTGCATCTAGACTAAACCATCAGTTACCCAGATATGTGTCCTGCGAACAAAGGCAGTGGATGCTTTCTCCCTCAATTGGGGAGGAATGTTTATGTATGCTTTCCGCCAATTTGTCTCACAAACCGATGCTTGACCAAAATCAAGCAAGACTAAGCCACAGGCATATTGGTAGTGCCAGATTGGCCTACTCAAGCCTGGTCCCCAAAAAGTTTAGGAATTATAGTCCAGCCAGTTATGGCTGTACCCAAGAGCAGGGACCTCCTAGTGAACCCAGTTACAGGGAGCAATCATCCACTACATGAACGTATTAATTTGTTGGTCTGCAGATTCGGATGAGGCCATTTCAAGGCATAGGACTGTCCGAACAAATACAACACAGTTCGGATAACGAATGTCTTGGAGTTCCTATCAACTCTGTACTATAACTATAAACAAAGTTATAGTGCAATCAATAGTGCCAGAGGCGCACTCTCCTCCTATCTGATGCTGGAAGCAAGGCACGGGTCGATAGGAACGCACCCTTTTACAACAAAATTTATGAAGGGAATTTACAATTTAATACCTCCAAGGCCAAGGTACACGGACACATGGGATGTGATCGTGGTACTAACCCTACTTCGACAGTGGGGACCGTCTATGGCCTCATCATTATAATAACTAACCCTGAAGGTGGTATGCTGATGGCACTACTAACAGTACAAAGAGTCCAGACACTGCAAAAGCTACGATTGGACTACATGACCACCAATATGAACAACATAACATTCGTAATCAGGAACCTGATAAAACAGAGCAGGCCAGGAATGCCAGGGATGAAGATCCAGTACTTGGCATATCCAGAGGACCAACGGTTGTGTGTGTGGTAACATACTAACACCACTATCTGAGAGTTACGGAGAACCTCAGAGGCTCAGAACAATCGGTCCTCATCAGCCATAAAAAACCACATCAGAAGGTGTCAACTCAAACCATCTCCAGATGCTCAAAGGAGGTAATGGCGGTAGCAGGAGTGAACATTCATATCGTTAAATCTCACTCCACCAGGGCTGCATCTACGTCGGCAGTAATAGCTATGGACGTGCCCATTGACGACATCCTAGCGGCTGCAGGATGGACGAATGAACGAACGTTCCACCGGTTTTTATAACAAACCCATAACTGGACCGGGGGTGTTTGCACGTACCATTTTAAGTTCTGTCCCCTAGTTTCCCCCCAAGGTTGGGAGGGGTAACTATTTAAAAAAAAACTTTTCTTTCATTTAAAGCATCAGTGTCTTTACTTAACTACGTAATGTCTGAATGCTTTAATGATTACACTCATCCATGGTCAATCCATTCAGTGTGTGACTGAATTCGTAACCGGCGTAAAATCACAGAGCTTTGAAATCTTCACGTAGTCACTCACATGACTCTGAAGTAAAATAGTAAGATTAAACGAGAACTTAGCAGTTTGAAGTTTGATCTTGATTTCATAAGGAGTTACGATGAGCGATTACGTGCCCACCGCTCCCACCCTCATACTATCAAGGTCATATGGAAGTTCTAGTTTCTTCACAATCTTATTATTCTCAGGTCTTCTTTTTATCTGTGATTTAACACCGCTAGTGGGCAAAATTAGAACACATGGTAGAATGCTGACATGGATAGAAAATTGGTTAGTAGACAGAAAACAAAGAGTAGAGATTCACGGTTCCATTTCAGAATGGCAAGCTGTGACTAGTGGGGTACCGCAAGGTTCGGTGCTGGGACCTCAGCTATTTACAATACTATATACATTAATGATTTAGATGAAGGGATTAAAAGTAACATTAGCAAATTTGCAGATGACAGAAAGCTGGGTGGCAGTGTGAACTGTGAGGAAGATGCTATGAGGATGCAGGGTGACTTGGACAGGTTGGGGGAGTGTGCGGATGCATGGTAGATGCAGTTTAATGCGGATAAATGTGAGGTTATCCACTTTGGTAGCTGAAACAGTAAGGCAGATTACTATCTAAATGGTGTCAAGTTAGCAAAAGGGGAAGTACAACAAGATATGGGTGTCCTTGTTCATCAGTCATTGAAAGTTAGCATGCAGGTACAGCAGGCAGTGAAGAAAGCTAATGGCATGTTGACCTTCATAACAAGAGGAGTTGAGTATAGGAGCAAAGAGGTCCTGCAGTTGTACAGGGCCCTAGTGACACCACACCTGGAGTATTGTGTGCAGTTTTGGTCTCCAAATTTGAGGAAGGACATTCTTGCTATTGAGGGAGTGCAGCGTAGGTTCACAAGGTTAATTCCTGTGATGGCTGGACTGTCATATGTTGAAAGAATGACAGACTGAGCTTGTACACACTGGAATTTAGAAGGATGAGAGGGAATCTTATTGAAACATTATTAAGGGATTGGACATGCTAGAGGCAGGAAACATGTTCCCGCTGTTGGGGGAGTTTAGGATAAGGGGCAGGCCATTTAGAACAGAGATGAGGAAAAACATTTTCACTGTGAATGGCGGTTCTGGCTCGGAGGGCCGAATGGCCTAATCCTGCACCTATTGTCTATTGTCTATTGTTAGACTGGGTGAAGAAAGAACATGATGGGAATGAATGCCCGTTTTGCATTAGGCTCTGTGATTCTATTGCCGAGCTTCTGTTTAACGATGTAAAGGCACTTCAGTGCCTTGCTCACCCCTGCCTCTGACAGCTGCTGAGCGAATTATAGTGCTTCTCCGGGGTCACAGTCGTCGATGATTTGTATTTGGCAAAGTTCTGTTTCACAAAAGTCACTTGGATTTACAAACTGATTATAGTGCTGAATCTCAACTAGAAACGTCACCCATTCCTTCTCTCCAGAGATGCTGCCTGTACGGCTGAGTTACTCCAGCATTTTGTGTCTATCTTCAGTTTAAACCAGCATCTGCAGTTCCTTCTTACACAGGAAGACAGATGCTATTGTATTGCCTGGACAAATGATTGGTACAAGAGCAAGCAGCAATTATAACAGTAACACCAATAGACTGTCAATGGTCAAGAAGTGTTCAAGAAGGAACAGCAGATGCTGGAAAATCGAAGGTACACAAAATTGCTGGAGAAACTCAGCGGGTGCAGCAGCATCTATGGAGCGAAGGAAATAGGCGACGTTTCGGGCCGAAACCCTTCTTCAGACTTCCTTCGCTCCATAGATGTTGCTGCACCCGCTGAGTTTCTCCAACATTTTTGTGTACCTTACTGTTATACTTGCTGCTTGCACATCCACAAAAGCACTGTCGCCACTATTTTGCTGCCGTTAATAAAAAAGAAAAGAACAGAAAACACAAACAGTCCAAAGTCCAGCCCAGGTGTTGGAAGTCCTCAGGTGCCCCTGAAACAGGTGAGCCCAGGTGAGCCCGGCAAAATGTCCCTCTCCTCTGCTGACCACTCTGTGTCCCTTTGTAACTTTGTCAGCACACTTATGTGGCGACTATTTGCATACCTTGGGTACGCAAGCAAAGAATTCACTGTGGCTTGTTACATGTGACAATAAAGTCATTCATTCATTCATTCATTCATTCATTCATTCATTCATTCATTCATTCATTCAGGGGTGCCACCTGCAGCTGACATTGAAGGCACTGGAGCCAAACCCCAGTCCCTCTCCTACTGTGATTTGTGTACGTGGTCACACTGCCTTGTGCTGATAATGTGATATTCTGCTGTATAAATTCATTTTTTATCTATCAATGTGCACAATTTTTTACTATGGTTCCCAAGAGCATGGATAGGTGATGTTTCAGGTCGAGACCCTTCTGCAGACTAAATCTGAAGTACATCATCTGAAGAAGGGTCTCGACCCAAAAAGTCACCCATGCATGTTTTCCAGAGATGCTGCCTCACCATCTGAGTTACTCCAGCACTGCGTCCTTTTGAGTATTAACCAGCATCTGCAGTTCTTTGTTTCTATCGAAGGATAAAATATTTATTCACCCTGTGATAGTTATATTTGGCTGTGAATGATCTTGGATCCAAAAACGTGTACCATACACTTTGACACAGCATCAAATATTAATGTTCTTTTGTCTATAAACACAGAAGCTTCATCTCATTCCCAGGCGGTTGCAGCTGCTGTTCCTTGTGTTTGCTCCCTTGTATTGCTAGTACACTAGCCCCACGGCCTAGGTTGGCCCATATCCCTCTACACCTTTCCTATCCATGTACCTGTCTGAATTTATTTTAAATGTTGTTTTAGTACCTGCGCCAACTACCCCCTCTGGCAGCTCGTTCCTTATACCCACCACCCACTGCGTGAAAAAGTTGCCCCTTAGCTTCCTATTAAATCTTTCCTCTCTCACCTTAAACCTATGTCTTCTAGTTCTTGATTCACCTACTCCAGGTAAAAGGTTCTGTGCATTTAACTATATATACCCCTCATGATCTTAAGGTCACCCCTCATCCTGCTGCGCTCCAAGGAGTAAAGTCCTAGCCTGCGCAACCTCTACCTTTAGCTCAAGCACTCAAGTCCAGTGTATAAAATCATCAGAGAAATAGATTGGGTAGATGCACAGTGTCTCTTGCCCTAAGTTGGGGAATCGAGAACCAGCGGACATAGGTTTCAGGTGAAGGGGAAATGATTTAACAGGAATCTGAGGGGTAACCTTTTCACACAAAGGGTGGTGGGTGTATGGAACAAGATGCCAGAGGTGGTAGTTGAGGCAGGGACTATCCCAACATTTAAGAAACATTTAGACAGGTACATGTATAGGACAGGTTTAGAGGGATATGGACCAAATGCAGGCAGGTGGGACTAGTGCAGATGGGGCATGTTGGCCGGTGTGAGCATGTTGGGCTGAAGGGCCTGTTTCCACGCCGTGTCACTCTATGACTCTATGTTCCTGGAATTTTAAGAGGAGGGTGGAGGCTTCATGGAAACATTTCCAGGCTCTGGATGTTGGTGCATCAGGAATGTAAGGAGTTAGTCACATTTATGTATTTTTCATGAGAATGAGAAGGAAACTAAGCTTGATGGCCAAAAAGATAAGTAAAAAAATAACAGTTTTTGTGTAATTTGATTTATCCAGTGATCATTTACAGCCATCAGCTGCTCAATCTTCTATGACATAATTAATGATTTGATTACTTATAGGCATTCAGATTGGCATAGATGTTTCTATAAACAAATGGCAATTAGTGGATGTCATAATAGCAAAAATCTGATGGGCATCCAGGCGTGTGGTTACTTGCTGGCACTAGAGACTGGTGATGCTGGAGGAACTCAGGGGTCAGGCAGCATCTGTGGAGGGAAATGGGCAGTCGGTGTTTTGAGTTGAGATTCATCGTCTAGACTGAAAGTCGGTGAGAAAATCATTTTTCACACAAAGAGTGGTGAATCTGTGGAATTCTCTGCCACAGTAGTTGAGGCCAGTTCATTGGCTATATTTAAGAGGGAGTTAGATGTGGCCCTTGTGGCTAAAGGGATCAGGGGGTATGGAGAGAAGGCAGGTACAGGATACTGAGTTGGATGATCAGCCATGATCATATTGAATGGCGGTGCAGACTCAAAGGGCCGAATGGCCTACTCCTGCACCTATTTTCTATGTTTCTATGAGAATCCTGAAGCCGATGTAGACAGTAGTGGGAGGGATGGTACAGGAGTGAATGAATGATGATACTTTATTGTCACATGTACTCATGTAGCTCGGTACAGCCAGATGCTTTGTTTTGCAAACAAGCTGGACAGTACACAACTTTCACCACGTTTCGGTGCCGACAAAGTTAGAAACATTCAGAACAGCCCTAACAGTCTTATCTATGGCCTGCTCCCTCCCCCCGGCTCCCCCTTCCTTCGCTGCATCCCCCTACCCCCCCCCCACCCCCCACACTGCTAGATCCCCCTTTGTTCCGTTTGTTCTTGACGTCCCTCCGCCACCGGGTCCCCCTCGCTCTCGACGCCCCCCGCCCCCGCCCGGAACCCTGCAATGGAATGATGCTGGTGCTGGGGGATTGATTGGATGGTCACGGTGATGAGGGATGAGTCAGTTAATTGCTGTTAAGTTTCTACGTTCCTGTAAGAGTATTAGAATTTCAAGTGGAAAGTAAAGTTGAATGTAACAAGGACACCTGGTGGCACAGAAATGAGCACATGGAAGCCAAGTGTAGGACGATGAAAGAGTTTGATAGCTCTTTGCATTTGTTATATCAGCACAGGGACTTGTGATGAGTTGGATAGTTATTTAACTGGTACAGCAATAATGGGCCAATATCCCCTTCTTACAGTCAACGCACAGTTACCTGACACACGCTGGAGATGACCGATACAGTTAAACCAACAGTATGTGTAGAGGGAACTGCAGATTCTGGTTTATACAGAAGATAGACACAAAGTGCTGGAGTAACTCAGCGGATCAGGCCGCATCTCTGGAGGAAAAGGATAGGTGACCTTTTGGGTCTGAACCGTTATTCAGAGTGAAAGTAGAGATGAGGGAGCTGGAGGCAGGAAAAGGCCAGAACAAATCAAGGCAGGCAACAAATGACCAAGGAAGGTTGGAGCCCACAATGGCCCATTGTTGGCTGGGGCCAAGGTGATAACAAAGGGATACAAGGATGTGAACAGTGCAACTAGTGGGATGACTAGGGTGTGTGAGTGGGGGGTGGGTGGGGGGGGGGGGGGGGGGGGGGGGAAGAGAGAGAGGAAATGCAGGGGTTACTTGAAATTAGAGAAATCAACATTAAGCTGGGGTGTAAGCTGCCCAAGCAATATATGCGGTGCTGTTCCTCCAATTTGCGGTGGGCCTCACTCTGACCACGGAGGAGACCCAGGACAGAAAGGTTAGTGTGGGAATGGGAGGGGGAGTTAAAGTGTTTGGCAACCGGGAGATAGCGTAGGCTAAGGTGGACTGTGCGGAGGTGTTAAACCAACGTGCTGGTTCAGCCCGTTGGAATGGGCACTCCCTCAGCACTGTCCATGTCAGACCCATCTCTCCCCCCGCATCTCCCCTGGGGCATTCGCTGCTGGAGAACCGGTGAATGAGGAGCAGAATGCTACGACCCATTCTCTCTAATAAAAGTCTTCCTTCCAAAGATAGACACATAAAGCTGGAGTAACTCAGCGGGACAGGCAACATCTCTGCAGAGAAGGAATGGGTGACGTTTCGGGTCGAGAGCCTTCTTCAGACCCCTAGGTCTTCCTTCCTTGTCACAGAGCTTCATTGTCACAGAGCTTTGACACCAACAGCCCCAGCCTGTGTGTTTTTATTTATTCTCCGGGTGGGGTTGAGGTGGGAAGGGCAGTATTTATTACCCATCCCATTTGTGCCTGAGGTGCTGAGCCTTCTGTTTATGTTCCCAGCCAATGTGAACACCACTGTTCAAACTGAATAGCTATGTGCTTTTGTAAAGAATATTGTTTAATATGGCAAAGGAAAAAATGCTGGCTAGAATTGACCACACAGTCGACACCACCGAAACACATTTATCTGATCGTAATCATATGGATGTTTGTGGGACCCTGGCCTGTGGAACTTAGCAGCGGCTTTATACATCACAGCAGTGACCACACTCAGTAATGCGCTTCCTACTTCATAAGCCCATTGTCAGGTGTCCTGGAAAATGCATTGTAAATAAAGATTATTTTATTGAATAGGTTTGTAAAGTCTGCATCCATAATGAGAATGCCAGGGGTTCATGTGTGACAATAAATATTTATTAAATAGCTGCTAGCTGCTCTTATAAAACTGCCACTTAGTTCTGCAATGGTGTCCCGGGTCCAGGGAGTAGCCTGAAGAAGGGTCTCAACCCGAATCGTCACCCATTCCTTCTCTCCAGAGATACTGCCTGTCCCACTGGATTACTCCAGCTTTTTGTGTCTATCCAGGGAGTACCATGTTTAGCAATGGGGAAAACTCCATCAGCTTTCAGACGGAATCTGGCTTCAGGAACTGGACTATGCCTTAATTCACACCAAATCTGGAAAGTTGATGGAGACACAAGAAAATGCAGACCCAGACTGACGAAGGGTCCAGGTCTGAAATGCCATCTATCTATTTCCTCCACAAATGCTATCTGACCCACTGAGTTCCTCCCGCACAGTGTGTTTTTGCTGGGGATGTGATCACGCCTGTCTCCAAGTGTAGCCATTTCTCTTTATGCTTCCCTCATTAATCACTGAAGGAAGCTCAACCTCCCACATCCAATTGGCTCCGGACTTCTAACTTGCCTTCTCTGTAATGGTTGCTGCACTCCCGCTGATCATTTCAACAATTGTATTACCACGATGCATTTAATATTGTAAAATATCTCCAAGTTTTCAACAGGGGCAAGATTAAACAAAAGTTGAAACTTGACAGGATATTTGATCGGCACAGTGGTGCAGTAGGTGGAGCTGCTTCCTCACAGCGCCAAAGGCCTGGGTTCAATCATGGCCTCGGGTGCTGTCTGTGTGGAGTTTGCACATTCTGCCTGTGACTACGTGGATTTCTTTCGGGTTTCCTTCGGTTTCCTCCCAGATCCGAAAGATGTGAGAGTTGAAAGGTTTATTGGCCTCTGTAAATTGCCTCTAGTGTGTAGGGTGAGGATATGATTCATTCATAGTCATAGAGTGATACAGTGTGATAACAGGCCCTTCGGCCCATCTTGCCCATGTGTGTTTGTACACTGTATCTCTAAACTAAACTAAAATCATGGATCAAGGAAGCAGGTTTAAGCATTGTTTTAAGAAGGGAGAGATTGGTGCAGTGTTCAGTTTAGTTTAGAGATACAGTGCAGAAACAGGACCTTCGGCCCACTGAGTCCATGCGGACCAGCGATCCCCGCACACTAACACTATCCTACACGCACTAGGGACGATTTACAATTTTTCTGAAGCCAATTAACGTACAAACCTGTATGTCTTTGGAGTGTGGGAGGAAACTGGAGCAACCAGAGAAAACCCACACAGGTCACGGGGAGAACGCACAAACTCCGTACAGACAACAGGCAGCAACTCTGTGTCACCATGCCACTTGTTAGGGCCGAAGGAAGTTCCAGTAATGGAATGGTGAAAATCAGGAGTGTCCAAAGCTGTTGGAGGCATTTAAACAACACGGATTTAAAGAGCAAATGAGTGAAGCCAGAAGCCTCTTCTTGGACTGGCAGATTGAAGTTGAGTTTTCTCTTCATTCTGCGAGATACATTGATATTCTTGGGAGTTCTGGATTGAACCTTCTTCCTGCATGCATCCCACTGGAGTGTGCAGGAAAATGGTGAGCAAACTGTGCCTTGGTGTTTTGGTCAGCACGGTGGCGCAGCGGTAGAGTTGCTGCCGTACAACGTCAGAGACCTGGGTGTGATCCTGATTACGGGTGCTGTCTGTACGGAGGTTGTGTGTTCTCCCCGTGAACCTGTGTGGGTTTTCTCCTGGTGCAACGGTTTCCTCTCACACTCCAAAGACGTACAGGTTTGAGGGTTGATTGACTTGGTATAAGTGTAAATTGCCCCTAGTGGGTGTAGGATAGTGTTAGCGTGTCAGGATCACTGGTTGGCATGGACTCGGTGGGCTGAAGGGCCTGTTTGTGGGGTGTATCTCTAAAGTAAAGTAAACTAAAACTAGCCTGGGTCATTTGAGGGTTAATACAACTGCAGCTTTCAGATGAACACAGGTCAGTCCAGCTCCAGTAAGGAGTGCCTGCTATCAGGGGAGCTTGGTGTGATGTACGTGTGTGTTCATCAGCTGCAGGCTTGGCCAAAGGGTGGGATCCCATCACCTGCTGCTCTCCTCTGTTTCTGGCCACCGAGGTACCTCAGTGTGAAGAGAAGCTGGAAGGAAACAAGCTGGGAGGGATGCCAGCCTGGGAACAAACACTCTTAGCTAGGATATTATATAATGTTGTCAGTCAGTGTAGATCTGTGCCAGTAATGACTTTACCAGGTGGCATGTCTGCTGACAGCTCACATAACTTCAGCCTATTAAAGACAGTCTTGGGGAACAGCAATTTCAATGTATTATAAATATAATTGTTTATGAATTTTCTTTCCTGTCAGTGAGGAATTCTTCCATGGTCACACCTAATTCCCATTCCTGGTACCCATTCCAGCTCTGCAGTGTTTCAGCACCCCTCCTGATCGTGCTGCAATCTCCAAATTCAACCTCTCCATCACCAGCATTCATGCCTTTAGTTGCCTTGGCCCAAACTGTAGAAATCCCTCCCGAATGTAACTGATTGTAATCATGTATTGTCTTTCTGCTGACTGGATAGCACACAGCACAAAAGCTTTTCACTGCATGTTGGTACACATAAACTAAACTAAACAAAGCAAAGCTACCCTAAATGTATAAAATCATGAGAGGAATAGATCAGGTAGCTGCACAGAATCTCTTGCCCAGAGTAGGGGAATCTAGGACCAGAGGGCATAGGTTTAAGGTGAAGGGGAAAAGATTTAATAGGAATCTGAGGGGTAACTTTTTCACACAAAGGGTGATGAGTGTATGGAACAAGCTGCCAGAGGTGGCAGGGACTATCCCAAAATTTAAGAATCAATTAGACAGGTACATGGATACGACAGGTTGGGAGGGATATGGACCGAACGCAGGCAGGTGGGACTAGTGTAGCTGGGACATGTTGGTCGGTGTGAGCAAGTTAGGCTGAAGGGTCTGTTTCCACACTGTATCATTCTATGACTCTATTACTCTATAAAGTAAAGTAAACTAAACTCTACTAAATCTTGCTGCAGTTTACCCCTCTCCCCAATGCCTGTTTGACAAAGCCTTTTCTCAATTCAGCAATCCAGTGTATAGAATCTTCAGCCGTGATGGGCTAGGGAGCGGTGGGGATCATACATAGGAAAATGTGGCATTGCAATATCGATAAAGGAATCCTATACGGTTTACTTTATACTTTAGAGATACAGTGCAGAAACAGGCCCTTCGGCCCACTCGGTCCATGCCGACCAGCGATCACCCCATACACTAGCACAATCCTACACACTGATCAATTTACAATTTTACCGAAGCCAATTAACTTACAAACCTGTACATCTTTCGA
Source organism: Amblyraja radiata (assembly GCF_010909765.2). Classification (NCBI taxonomy): domain Eukaryota; kingdom Metazoa; phylum Chordata; class Chondrichthyes; order Rajiformes; family Rajidae; genus Amblyraja; species Amblyraja radiata. The sequence goes on along the minus strand of NC_045986.1, from coordinate 5,349,198 downwards.
GTGTGGGAGGAAACCAGAGCGCCAGAGAAAACACACGCGGTCACGGGGAGAATGTATAAACTCCGTGCAGACAGCCTCCGTAGTCAGGAATATCCAAAGGTATTTTATTAAAGACAAGAAAATAACCAGAGGAAAGGATCGAATGGCAATCTGTGTCTTCAATCAATATTCTCATCAGTCGACACAAAACACTGCAGATGTTATAATCTAGAGCAAAACACAAAGTGCTGGAAGAACTCGGGTCAGGCAGCATCTGTGGAGGGAATGGAAAGATGATGCTTCAAGTCAGGACCCTTTGTCAGACTCAACCTCATCTGTATTCGCTATGGAGATAGGGGATGTGGTTGGAGAATTCAGGAAGCGGCAATTAAATCCTAGTACTTGTTATCATTAAAAAGGAGGTATTAGATGTCTCAGTGGGCTCAGGGTGGGGATATGAGGTGTCCCAGATTGCTACTGGAGGCAAGGGTGGAGATTGCAGGGGTGACAGATTTTTACATTTTTTGCTGGCCACAGTGGAAGTGACAGGAGAATAGAAAACATGATGGTTTTTGAAGATGAGCAGCTGGAACAAGCTTGGGCAGCTTAGAACCCAGCGGTATGAATATTGACTTTTCCAACTTCAAGTAACCCTTGCATTCCCTCGCTCCCCGTCCCTCCCCCACCCTAGTCGGCGCACTAGTTTCACTGTTGTCCTGCTGAGTTTCACCGTCTATATAACTCGTTAACACCCCCACAGCCAACAATGGACCATTGTGGGCTCCACCATTCCTTTGTCATCGTTGCTTTTTGCATATCTTTCATTGTACCTGTCCAAGTGTTTTAAATTTATATATATTTATTAGAAGCAATGTACAATCGTATAAACCGTGGCATATAACATAATACATTTTGTGTACAACTTCTTGTTTTAAATTTAACAATAGAAAAATAACAGAAGCATGAAAAAAGGAGAAAAGAAAAGATTAGGGAAATTAGTGATGTGTAAGCCCCAGAAGTTAACAATTAGTAGTTTGTGGGTAGATAGAGAGAAAGAGTCCATAAAGATGTAGAAAACAAGAGAAAACAAGAAAGGAAAAACAAAAAAAAATAGAAAAAGAAAAGGCATATACCTACTTCATATCTTTCCACACCCCACACCTAGTTCTGAAACAGTTAATTTCCAGAGTTATGTTGCACCATATTATACTTGTAATAAATCGATGAAATGAGACCATGTCTTTAAGAATTTGTTCTGATTTTCCAGGTAGGACGAATCTCATATCTTCGAGATGTAACATTTCAGACATGCTTGTGATCCACATTTTAAGCATTGGGGTGGGTGCATTTTTCCAAAATTTAAGTCTAAGTTTTTTTTGCCGTTATCAAGCCATAGTTGAAACAATTTTGAAATGAAGTTAGCTCAGAGCAGGCTTGCATTGTTCCGAAAATAATCAATTCATCCAAGTGTTTTTTAAACGTTGCTATAGTACCTGGCTCAACCACCTCATCTGGCAGCTCGTTCCATATACCTACCGCCCTTGAGTAAAATAGTGGCGAACACTAGTATGAAAGGGCAATTTCAGATTAAGAAGGAGCAGCTCATTAAAGTGGATAAATCCCCAGGAATTGATGGGATCTAACCCAAGTTATTGAGAAAGACAAGAAAGGAGATTGTGGAACCCTCGACAAAGATCTTTGTGCCATCCCTGGCCAGAAGTGAGGTCCAGGGGGACTGGAGAGTAGCTAATGTTGTTCCTTTATTTAAGAAGGGAAGTAGAGAAAATCCAGGGAACTATTGGCTGGTGAGTCTCACGTCAGTGGTAGGGAAACTATTGGAGAAAATTCTTCAGGATAGGATGTATTCCAATTTGGAAGAGAATGGGTTAATTAGGGGCAGTCAGCATGACCTTGTACATGGCAGGTCATGTCTTACTAACTTGATCCAGTTTTTTGAGGAGGTGATGGAGGTGATCGTTGAGGGAGGGTGGTGATGTTGTCTCTCTGAAGTCTAGTCAGGCCCCCATGCTAGGCTGGTGCACAAGATGTACGGGACAAATAGTGATATGGTTGTTTAGATGGGCAGATGTTTGGATATCTGCCAAACTGGGCCTCGGCAGGGATGCTACTGGGGAGGTGTTGCTGCTTAATAGCACTTTGATGATGATGGACGGTGATGAGTGAGTTTGGATTCATCCCGTGCTTTATGGATGGGCATGTCTGCGTGATCTTCCATGCCGTTGAGTAGATGCCATTTAATTCTACTGGAGCAGCTAGACCAGAGGCACAGCCAGTTCAGAGAGCAGTCTTCAGCAGTACATGTTATCTGGTCCTGTACCTAATGCTGTCTGCCATTTCATAATGTTGCATGGAATTAATCAAATTGTGTGGAACAGTGATGTTAGGAACGGGTTTAGAGGGATATGGGTCAAACACAGGCAGGTGGGACTAGTGTCGATGAGACATGTTGGATGTTGTGGACAAGTTGGGCTAAAGGGCATGATTCCATGCTGCAAGTCTTTATGACTCTGTAACTGCAGGAGGAAGGTGAGACAGATCATTTATTTGATGTTGCTGTGTGAATATGGTTGCCAATGCTTCAGCGGGATCGTTAGTACTCATGTTGTTGAGAATGGTCATGTCACCACTCCACTCTGTAGCCTACATACACGAGGGGCAATTTTACAACTTACCAAAGGCAAATAACCTACAAACCTATACATCTTTGGAATGTGGGAGGAAACCAGAGCACCTGGAGAAAACCCACATGGTCACAAGGGAAATGTACAAACTCCACACAGGCAGCACCCTCCATTGCCCTAAATGAAGACAATAACAGTTTATTTGGCCAATCTGGGGCGAGTGAGGACACAGACACACTCTGTGGATGGAATGAGTTTGAGGTACAGGCACAAATGTGTTCAAAAATAATAAATGCAAGCCAGATTCAGTTGTCATGAAAGCATAGCAACACATAGCAACACATAGCAACTTGAGCAAACCTTCCCACTCAAATTTGTCAGACCCACAGAAATGCCAGGCGTGTGAACGGGAATAGTCTCATTGATGTAATAACGCTGGGCGTGGTGCTTGTCTGAGTCACGGCTGAGACAAAATATACTGTAGCCCGAGTCTAGAAGCATGTATTGTTGCTCCAGCGAGTTGCTGTTACTCTGAGCCAGATCCCCTGCAGCTCAGTCAGGTTGTTCTGTGAGTACTCCACACTCCAACTCACTCACGTGCTGTTATCTTGCATGAGAAGCCAACATCCTCCAATCCCACGACACGGTCCAGATTACCATTGTCTACATCTGCTGACAACCGTACTGATGGTTTCCACATCTGGCACTTCCCAAGGATTCATTGCTTCTTCATCTCCAATGTGTTTAATTCTGACCTGGAATTGAACCATTTTTAAAATAACTAAATATAGTTACTGGTTTTAAAGTGTAAAAGAACTTGCATTTTTGTAATAGGTAGAGAGTGAGGCAGCATCTATGAGGCGAAGGAAATAGGCGACATTTCGGGTCGAGCCTTCCCCGGAGGAAGGGTCTGAGGAAGGATCTTGACCCGAAATGTCACCTATTTCTTTCACTCCACAGATGCTGCCTCACCTGCTGAGTTTCTCCAGCATTTTTGTCTACCTTTGATTTTCCAGCATCTGCAGTTCCTTCTTGTGCATTTTACTAATGCTTTCCTTGCCGGTGAGGCTTTTGAACTTCATTGCCACAATTTAAAATACACATCAGAATGAAATACTTAACTACATGTATTATGTATTTCATGGTCATGGTACACCAGTCATTGAAAGTAGGCATGCAGGTGCAGCAGGCAGTGAAGAAAGCCAGTGGTATGTTAGCATTCATAGCAAAGGGATTTGAGTATAGGAGCAAGGAGGTTCTACTGCAGTTGTACAGGGTCTTGGTGAGACCACACCTTGAGTATTGCGTACAGTTTTGGTCTCCAAATCTGAGGAAAGACATTTTTGTTATAGAGGGAGTACAGAGAAGGTTCACCAGACTGATTCCTGGGATGTTAGGACTTTCATATGAAGAAAGACTGGATAGACTCGGCTTGTACTCGCTAGAATTTAGGAGATTGAGGGGGGATCTTATAGAAACTTACAAAATTCTTAAGGGGTTGGACAAGCTAGATGCAGGAAGATTGTTCCCGATGTTGGGGGAAGTCCAGGACAAGGGGTCACAATCTGAGGATAGAGGGGAAATCCTTTAGGACCGAGATGAGAAAATTTTTTTTCACACAGAGTGGTGAATCTCTGGAATTCTCTGCCACATAAGGTAGTTGAGGCCAGTTCATTGGCTATATTTAAAAGGGAGTTAGATGTGGCCCTTGTGGCTAAAGGGACCAGGGGGTATGGAGAGAAGGCAAGTACAGGATACTGAGTTGGATGATCAGCCATGATCATATTGAATGGCGGTGCAGGCTCGAAGGGCGGAATGGCCTACTCCTGCACTTATTTTCTATGTTTCTATGCTCTACTTCTCATAAAATTGGGTCTGTCTTTATAACATATAACCATATAACAATTACAGCACGGAAACAGGCCATCTCGGCCCTACACGTCCGTGCCGAACAATTTTTTTCCCTTAGTCCCACCTGCCTGCACTCATACCATAACCCTCCATTCCCTTCTCATCCATATGCCTATCCAATTTATTCTTAAATGATACCAACGAACCTGCCGCCACCACTTCCACTGGAAGCTCATTCCACACCGCTACCACTCTCTGAGTAAAGAAGTTCCCCCTCATGTTACCCCTAAACTCCTGTCCCTTAATTCTGAAGTCATGTCCTCTTGTTTGAATCTTCCCTATTCTCTATTATGTCAGTATTGCTTACACCTAGAATGGAAATCCTGTCTGTAAACAGCTGCTTAATGTTTGTATACACAAACTATCTGTCTGTCTGTCTGTCTCTCATCTCTCTCTGTCTCTCTCTCTGTCTCTCTCTGTCTCTCTCTCTGTCTCTCTCTCTGTCTCTCTCTCTGTCTCTCTCTCTGTCTCTCTCTGTCTCTCTCTCTGTCTCTCTGTCTCTCTCTGTCTCTGTCTCTCTCTGTCTCTTTCTGTCTCTCTCTATCTATCTCTATCTCTATCTCTATCTCTACCTATCTCTACCTATCTCTACCTACCTACCATACTATTACTAAAACTCTCATCTTGTCCTCTTCCAGTTTGTGTTGTTTTTAAATTTGCGCAAAGCGGTACCCTAAATCGCTAGGATTGTTCACCACTTTACTCATCGATGTCCTCTGCTCCAAGCGCACCAAGTTTTGTTCCGATCGGTGGAATATTACAAAAGTTATGAAGGTTTAAAAAAACGTGAGATCAGCAGATTGGTCTTCTCGCCTGTCATTCACCATGAAGGTAACGCCCCTTCCGGCACCCGCCAAGTCAATCACCGGCTCCTTTAGGAGTGGAGTGTGGGCTGTGTTCCGTGGGCGGGGGCTGCAAGCGCGACAGGCGAGTGAGTCCGGAGCCGGGTCCTGGAGCCAGTGAGCCCACAAACCCCCCCCTCCCACACCCCCCTCCCCTACACTCCCTCTTCCACACCCCCCTCGCATACACCCCCTCCCTTACGCAACCCCTCCCATACACCTCCCCTCCCCTACACCCCCTCTCCCCCAACCACCTCCTCTACAACCCCCTCCCCTACACCCTCCCTCCCCAACCCCCCCCCCCCCACACAACTCCCCCCCCACCAGCCCGACAGGCCCCGCTTGAAGCCGTCCCCCTCCCCTGGCTGCAGGACGCTCCCCACCTGAAGCCGCCCCCGTCCCTCTGCTACAGAACACTCCTGCCATTGCGTTGGGGGAATAGGTGAGTGGTGGAATATTGCATTGGAGAATGGGTTGCGTTGGAGGACCAGGCCTCCCCTGTGACTGGGACCCAACGGGTCCCACTTAGACGAGTCTGAGTTAAAAACGACAGCATATGACCATCATTTTTATCCAGATGGAAACTTAAGGTAATAGTCTTGTTGGATCCCAGAACTACTGATGTGGTGGATTGTTTGGCTTTGAAATATTTGGTGAAATCACAGTTGGAAGGCCATGTTGCCATTATTGAAGACATTGGTAAGACCGCATTTAGAGTATTGTATTCAGTTCTGTGCACCGTGTTACAGGAAAGATATTGTCAAGCTGGAAAGGGTAAAGAGAAGATTTAGGGAGATGTTGTCAGGACTCAAAGGTCTGAGCTATCGGGAGAGGTTAAGTAGGCTGGGACTATTTCTTGGAGCGCAGGAGTGGGAGGGGTGATCTTATAGGCGTGTATAAAATCATGGAATACATGGGGTAGATGCACAGAGTCTCTTGCCCAGAATAGGGGAATCAAGAACCAGACGAGATAGGTTCAAGGTGAAGGGGGAAAGATTTAATAGGAATCTGAGGGGTAACATTTTCACACAATGGATGGTGGGTGTATGGAATAAGCTGCTAGAGGAGGTAGTTGAGGCAGGGACTATTGCAACGTTCAAAAAACAATTAGATGTGCATGGATAGGACAGATGTTGAGGGATATAGACCAAGCAGGTGGGACTAGTGTAGATGGGATGTTCAACGTTGTGGGCAAGTTGGGCTGAAGGGCCTTATTCCATGCTGTGCCACTCTGTGAAAGGAGTGATTTCCTTTGGAACAGTAATCGTGACGGATGGGGGACGGTGGGGAAGGGGGGGGGGGTTTGTGATGGGAGGGGGTTGTGGAGGGTGGAGAGGAGGGATGGGGGGGTTGGGGGGGGCGTGGGGGGAGGGAGCAACTGAGTACTTTGTCACGTTCACATTGTCCACATTTATGCATTATATGGAAGGTAATTTGTGCTATCGAGCCTTTGCAGGACCTCAAAGCAATCCCATCATTGCTGTTCACCTGCACATGGCCATTACCTGCTACGATCCTGCAACACCTGGGGATAACTTAGTCGCCATGTCACCTCCCAACAAGCACATCTTTGGCCTCTTGGGGAAACCTACACGATCACAGTACAAACACTGCTCACACTGCACCGGAGGTCAGCATCAAACCCAGCCAACCAGGAGTGGCATTGAAAATTGAGCTGATAAAAATTGCTCTTGCATTTATACAGGTGTTCCAGGTGTACAGGTGCTGGCTCGAAGGGCCGAATGGCCTACTCCTGCACCTATTGTCTATTGTCATATATGATAGGAGACTGCACTGAGCAGCGCACATCACTTTTAAGAAGACTTCACCGAACCTGTACCTGTAGCTCATCCTATGCTGCTGAGGGTCAGAGATAAAAATCGAGGCATAACCGTCAATAAATGGTCAATAATAGTCTAATGACGGATGGACAATATTCAGGCTGGACGTCTGTAACCAGCGGAGTTCCGCACGGATCTGTTCTGGGACCTCTGCTGTTTGTGATGGATATAAAAGACCTGGACGTAGAGGCAGACAGGTTGGTCAGTAGATTTGTAGATGACATCAAGATTGCTGGCGTCCCGATCTGTGAGAATGAACTGCTGATCGTGGATGTCAAAGAATACAACAGGAGATAGATCAGCTACAGAAATGGGCAGAGAAATGGCAGATGGAGTTTAATCTGAGCAAGTGTAGGGGTGTTACACTTTGGGTGGACAAATGTATACTATTAATGTTCTGACCCTTAACAGAATTAATGGACTGAGGATCTTGGGGTCCAAGCCCATAACTCCTTGTCACCCTGGCCACTCCCTCTTCTCCCCTCTCCCATCGGGCAAAAGGTATAGAAGTGTGAAAACACACACCTCCAGATTCAGGGACAGTTTCTTCCCAGCTGTTATCAGGCAACTGAACCATCCTGCAACAACCAGAGAGCAGTGCTGAACTACTATCTACCTCATTGGTGACCTTCAGACTATCCTTGATCAGACTTTGCTGACTTTAACTTGCACTAAATGTTATTTCCTAATCATGTCCCCGTAGACACAGCGTGTTCCCTCTCCAGGGACACACGAGCACGGACGTAGACCCGGAAGAGGGGACAGGCCTCTCTCAATTCAATTTTTCAATTTAAAAACTTTATTGGCATGATAAAAAAAACATTGTTATATTGCCAAAGTATAAAACATGACATACATATTTGAAATGCATAAGTATAAATACAAGTATACAGTGCATGGATAGATATGTCCCTGTACATAAACTTGCAATAGGCCTATAGCCCTTTATTGATTGCTACATGTTCTTGCAGCTGTAAGCAGTACAACACAATAGCAAGTTTAGCAATTCACTATTAATTTCTTAGTGTTAGTTAATGTTGATTAGTGTGTGCGTACATATGTGCATGTTGGTCATTCACCGTTATGGTATGCTGTTACGTATTGTGCACCAAGATGTGCCGTATTTCCTTCGCCAAGGATTATTCTTAGTTTTGATGTATCATCTAGTTCTTTAAAGTCAGGGGTTGCCACACTGAGTTTGTCAAAGTATGCTTTCCTTGTTTTGTCAATTTTTTTGCATTTTAGGAGGAAGTGCACCTCTGTTTCAACCTCATCTGTCAAACAGTGGCCGCATATTCTGTTTTCTCTTGGTTGCCAGAATCTCTTCTGTCTTCCTTTTTCAACTGCCAAATAGTGGTCACTTAACCTGTATTTGGTGAGGGTCTGTCTCTGCTTTATGTCTCTAACAGTTGAGAGATAGTCTGCCAATTTATAATCTCTTTTTAGGGCACGGTAACATTCTAATCTGCTTTGGCTTTTGGTTTCTTTATCCCAATGTTCCAAGTACGTTTCTTTACATTGTTTGATAATTTGGTTCATTCTAACTGGTGATTGGGGGTCAGTATTGATCTGGGGCCGGTCAGGGTTTAACTGGATAGGGTTTAACTGAATAGGGGTAGTTAGTCTCAGTACCAACTGACACAGGGAACTCTTTTCTGGGCTCCCCTCTTGTGTTTGAAGGGCTTTAAACTGGAGGGTATCTGGGGGTCTAGATTTAAGGTGATTCCAAAAATTGAGTGCTCTTTTCTGGATATTTATTATCAGTGGGTATCTGCCTAATTCCGCCCTACATGCGTTTGTTGGTGTTTTCCTTTGGATACGGAGGATGTTCCGACAAAATTCCGTGTGCAGGGCCTCCGTTGTATGTTTTTCCCATTTACTATAACTATGGTGACCATACTTCACTACCATAAAGCGCAATAGGCTGGATTACACTGTCAAATATTTTAAGCCAGATTTTAATTGGAATTTGGATATTGTAGAATCTTCTTTTTATTGCATACAGAGCTCTTTGAGCTTTCTCTTTTAGTGCATTCACTGCCATATTGAAGCTCCCTGATGCTGAAACATAGACCAAGGTAAGTATAGCTCATAGTGTGTTCGATAACAATACCATTGAGAGTAAATTTGTATTTATCTTCCTGACATCTGGGTCTTTTCTGAAAAATCGTGAAGTTGGTTTTCTTTAAATTTACTGCCAGGGCCCAATTTTGGTGCAGTCCCTGTTCAGTGGGGGACAGCAGAACCAAGTCATCCGCATAAAACAGGGATTTTACCTCTCCGTCCAGAAGACAGAGGCCTGACGCTGTGCTCTGGTCCAACTTTACTGCCAAATCATTGATGATACATTAAACAGTGTCAGGCTCAGATTGCAGCCTTGCCGGACGCCTCTTCTCTGGGCGAAGAGATCAGTGCGTTTGTCCCCAATTTTAACGCCACATTTATTATTCAGATACATTGATTTGATAAGGTCATATACCTTTCCTCCTATACCACAGCCAAGGAGTTTGTAATCTCTCTCTCTCTCTCTCTCTCTCTCTCTCTCTCTCTCTCTGTCTCTCTCTCTCTCTCTGTCTCTCTGTCTCTCTGTCTCTCTGTCTCTCTCTGTCTCTCTGTCTCTCTTGTCGTCTCTCGGATCTCTGTCTCTCTTGTATCTCTGTCCTCTATCGATCCTCTACTGTTTATCATGTCTGCTCCTTCGCTCTCTCTCTGGTCTCTCTCTGTCTCTCTCTCTGTCTCTCTCTCTGTCTCCTCTCTGTCCCTCTCTATCTTGTCTCTTCTCTGTCTCCTCTCTGTCTCTCTCTCTCTGTCTCTCTCTCTCTCTCTCTCTCTCTCTCTCCCCCCCTCCCCCCCCCCCCCCCCCCCCCCCCCCCCCCCCCCCCCCCCCCACCTCTTCGCTCCAGATCAGCAGCAGTAACCGTTAGTTGCTTTCTCTGATGCAGGATCGGAGAACTGTAGTCTGACAAAGTTGATGGGAAATGAGTGCGAGGTCTAAATGAATATTGATGTGCTCAATGGGCCCGAGTAAAGCTTTACTGCCACTTGTTGAAGATTGAACAACATAATGTTCATTCCATGTGAAGTCGTAACAGGATGGTGTAAATTCCGATCAGTTCTGCTGGGGTTTAGTACTCAACACATTTCAGTCTACATTCCTGCTGCTACTATTTTAATACAAGTACATAAGGGCCCCCTAGATAATAAAACATCATGTCTATGAGTAGGATTTCTTGCCAATATAATAAACGTTTCCTACCTGACCCGCTGAGTTACTCCAGCACTTTGTGACTTTGTGAACCAGCATCTACAGTTCCTTGTGTCTATGAAAACCTTTTTTGCTCATTTTCATGTACTTGTTTATTTGACCATGGCAGTGCATAGAAATGGTCTGAATGTTGGACAGAGACTTTATTTATCAGCTGCTGTGTGACCGTTCCCACATAAAGAGATGTTGGGGAGGGTCCGCGCATTAAGATCGGGATTTGTAGCAGGTTGACAAACAATATAAATCTACAGTATATCAAGATGCCCCCAGCCACCCCCACAATTTAGTGTAGAAATAGCAGGGGCCATTACAGAAATATTTCAAATGTCATTAGAAACGGGAATAGTGCCGGAGGATTGGCGTACTGCGCATGTTGTTCCATTGTTTAAAAAGGGGTCTAAGAGTAAACCTGGCAATTATAGACCTGTTAGTTTGACGTCAGTGGTGGGAAAATTAATGGAAAGGATACTTAGAGATAAGATATATAAGCATCTGGATAAACAGGGTCTGATTAGGAACAGTCAACACGGATTTGTGCCTGGAAGGTCATGTTTGACTAATCTTCTTGAATTTTTTGAAGAGGTTACTCGGGAAATTGATGAGGGTAAAGCAGTGGATGTTGTATATATGGACTTCAGTAAGGCCTTTGACAAGGTTCCTCATGGAAGGTTGGTTAAGAAGGTTCAATGGTTGGGTATTAATGGTGGAGTAGCAAGATGGATTCAACAGTGGCTGAATGGGAGATGCCAGAGAGTAATGGTGGATGGTTGTTTGGCAGGTTGGAGGCCAGTGACTATTGGGGTGCCACAGGGATCTGTGTTGGGTCCACTGTTGGTTGTCATGTACATCAATGATCTGGATGATGGTGTGGTAAATTGGATTAGTAAGTATGCAGATGATACTAAGATAGGTGGGGTTGTGGATAATGAAGTAGATTTTCAAAGTCTACAGAGAGATTTATGCCAGTTGGAAGAGTGGACTGAAAGATGGCAGATGGAGTTTAATGCTGATAAGTGTGAGATGCTACATCTTGGCAGGACAAATCAAAATAGGACGTACATGGTAAATGGTAGGGAATTGAAGAATGCAGGTGAACAGAGGGATCTGGGAATAACTGCACAGTTCCCTGAAAGTGGAATCTCATGTAGATAGGGTGGTAAAGAAAGCTTTTGGTGTGCTGGCCTTTATAAATCAGAGCATTGAGTATAGAAGTTGGGATGTAATGTTAAAATTGTACAAGGCATTGGTGAGGCCAATTCTGGAGTATGGGGTACAATTTTGGTCGCCTAATTATAGGAAGGATGTCAACAAAATAGAGAGAGTACAGAGGAGATTTACTAGAATGTTGCCTGGGTTTCAGCAACTAAGTTACAGAGAAAGGTTGAACAAGTTAGGGCTTTATTCTTTGGAGCGCAGAAGGTTAAGGGGGGACTTGATAGAGGTCTTTAAAATGATGAGAGGGATAGACAGAGTTGACGTGGATAAGCTTTTCCCACTGAGAGTAGGGAAGATTCAAACAAGGGGACATGACTTGAGAATTAAGGGACAGAAGTTTAGGGGTAACATGAGGGGGAACTTCTTTACTCAGAGAGTGGTGGCTGTGTGGAATGAGCTTCCAGTGAAGGTGGTGGAGGCAGGTTCGTTTTTATCATTTAAAAATAAATTGGATAGTTATATGGACGGGAAAGGAATGGAGGGTTATGGTCTGAGCGCAGGTATATGGGACTAGGGGAGAATACGTGTTCGGCACGGACTAGAAGGGTCGAGATGGCCTGTTTCCGTGCTGTAATTGTTATATGGTTATATGGTTATATAAGGTGGCATGGTACATTGTGTTGCCCTTGTTGCAGGCACCATGGACAGGTGATGTGTACATTACTGCTGCGCCAGTAAGGCACATATAGAGTGGCATTGATTGCCTTTTAACAAGTTCCAGCCACATTTGAGATCAGCGTGTGCCTCAGAGGTGTGAGCATGTCCTGTCAGGCAGGTGGGCCGTATACTACACTGATATTGCAGGATGTCAAAGTACAACAACAAAGTGACATGAATTCTATTACTCTGGTGCATGCATCACACACTGGGCCGTGAGTCTCTCGCAGTGAGCTGGGCACAATTTAGATCTCTCATGGAGGATGGAATTCAGAGAAACTTACCCTTAAAATTAAGATTATATTTACATTTTATCAGAGAATCTTTTTCCATTCATTTATCCTCCGTTCCCCACTCCGTCTTCAAGACACTGACTTGTGTTGGCATGAAGTTCCATAATAGCAGACAGGGCTACAGTACCCAGCAATGTTCTACAACGGCGGCACAATGGCGCAGCGGTAGAGTTGCTGCCTAACGGCGCCAGGGACTTGGATTCGATCCTGACTACGGGCGCTGTCTTTACGGAGTTTGTACATTCTCCCCGTGACCTGCGTGGGTTTTCTCCAGGATCTCCAGTTTCCTCCCACACTCCAAAGATGTGAGGGGTGGTCTGTCGGTTAATTGGCTTAGTATAATTATAAAAGGTCCCGAGTTTGTATAGGGTAGTGTTAGTGTGCGGGAATCGCTGGTTAGTCGGACTCGATGGGTCGAAGAGTCTGTTTCTGCACTGTATCTCTAAACTAAACAAAACTAAATTAAGCAGACAGGGCTACAGTACCCAGCAAAGCAACGTATTGTTCATCACGACATCAGGCTTTATGAGCCTGCGGGACGGACACTCACATGGGACAAGCCACTGCCTGCCCAATCCCTGCATGGACTGTATTACCACAATACTATTCATGAACGGGCATTGCACATTAACCAAGGACAACATCAGTTCTGGTACTTGATATTATAAGTTGAGAACAAGGCTCCAGTTTTTATATTTCATGGATCGATCAACTGAACCTACACTAGCGGAGGGTGAGAGGTCAGGGGTGAGGGGTGAAGGGGTGAGGGTTCTGGAATGAAGGTGAGAGGTGAGGGTTCTGGGGTGAGGGGTGAGCACCGAGGGGTGAGGGTCAGGGTGAGGGGTCTGAGGATGAAGGGTGAGGGGTCTGGGGTGAGGGGTAGGTCTGGTGTGAGGTGAGGGGTGAGGGTTGAAGGGTGGGAGGTCTGGGGTGAAGGGTGAGGGATTAGGGGTCTTTTGTGAGGGTGAGGGGTGAGAGGTGAGGGTTCTGACGTGAGGGGTGAAGGGTCTGAGGGTGAAGGGTGTGAGGTGAAGGATGAGGGGTTTGGGGTCTTTTGTGATGGGTGAAGGGTGAGAGGTGAAGGGTTGGGGATGAGAACATCAATGGCCATTAGTCTTCCTGTTTAGAAACAATAAATAATGCACGCCTTCTATTCACGGATGGCGTCTGCAGATGCTTCTAACAGGACTTTGTGGATGTCTTTATTCCCCAAGTCACCTATCGCCGCACTTAGACACGCACTTCCCCAGTTCCTGAATGTATCAAGTGGACTGACTGACACATTCTGCATGTTTCGAATGTTTCTGTGTAAAGGTCCATTTGGCACTCAATCTATTCCCCCTTCTACAGCCAGAACACACATAATCCATCCCAATAAATGTTGTTCCCATGTTTGGTTTGGTTTATATATCTCCCACATGTGGAGACATTGGAATTTTAACTTGCCAGTTTGGCCACAATTGGACAATGTGAAGGGGGATGCTGGGACTCGACATTCACAATTGATTGTTGTGCCAACAACGGTTAGGGAGAGGACAAGGATGTTGGGTGAGTTCACAATGTTGAGGAGGGGGCTGCTCACAGAGCAGGGGCTGGTCTGGGTTTCCAAGTCTTAACTGTGCTCTGAAAAACTTTATCCTTATTTAGTTTAGTTTAGTTTAGAGAAACAGCCCGCAAACAGGCCCTTCAGCCCACCAAGTCTGTGCTAACCAGTGATCCCAACACACTTAGCACTATCCCACATGCGATAGGGACAATTTATACTTATACCAAGTCAATTAACCTACACCATCTTTGGAGTGTGGTAGGAAACTGGAGCACCCGGAGAAAACCTGCGCATTTCCATGGAGAACGTACAAACTCTGTGCAGACAGCACCTGTAGTCAGGATCGAACCCGGGTCTCTGCCGCTGTAAGGCAGCAGCTCTACCGCTGCGCCACCGTGCCCTCTATATCTTTGTGCATTCTGTTCCTGATCTCCAGTTATATTTGGGATTTAGCCGACTTTAATCTGAATCTAGTCGTTCTATTCAGGTTTTAATTTATTTTATTCCTGATATAAAATAATTAGTCGGGTTTTAACCCACTCCACCTCTTGCACAGTGCAGTGTGGCTGTAAACCAGTCGACTGCTGATGTAGCAGAACTGAACTCCAGATCTAATTCTTCCATTCCTGATCCAGCAGTTAAAACTGATTGTTAAAAATAGAGAATGGTTCCTTTTGCCAATGCTGACACCTCACCTCAGAGCACACAACATTGCCCAAAAACACTTAGCACTTCAACAAATACCGCAGCCACGCACAAACAGGCCCCCTCACATTCCAGCCTTTGTGCTTGATGCCATTAGCATTCACAACTGCATCAGAGCTTGCAGATAGTGAATGTTGCTTTTCTGTGTTGGAGGCGACCTGCAGACAGCCTATCATCCAGGGGAGCTGCAACTAACCGTCCCAGAGAGGTCCCAGGGTGAGATGTGGAGGTGGAGAAACAGAAACATCACAGGGACTCCCTTTGACTATTCAGCTTCCAGACCAGTTTTCCACCTCACATCTGGGAAACGGATTCCCTGACCATTTCATGGAGTAATCAAACAAACGCAATCAACTGAAGCAAATTCCTTAATTTGCAGCAGTCGTTTCATGG
Source organism: Amblyraja radiata (assembly GCF_010909765.2). Classification (NCBI taxonomy): domain Eukaryota; kingdom Metazoa; phylum Chordata; class Chondrichthyes; order Rajiformes; family Rajidae; genus Amblyraja; species Amblyraja radiata. The sequence continues at coordinate 5,333,909 of NC_045986.1, read as the reverse complement.
ACTTCAGCAAATTATATCTGCAATGCTTTATTAGGTGCTGAAATGTTCATGTGGGTTTCAAATGCCAAAAGAAAAGTCCATGAGAGAAAGCAAATTACTTTCTTCCCTTAACCTTAAACCTTAACGTGGCAGAGGACAGGTCGATGTGAAAGTTGCCTTTGGTGCAGGTGGGGACAGAAGGCGCAAAAGGTGGGTACACAAAAATGCTGGAGAAACTCAGCGGGTGCAGCAGCATCCCGCTGAGTTTCTCCAGTATTTTTGTGTATTTTCAATTTTCCAGCATCTGCAGTTCCTTCTTAAACACAGGTGCAAAAGGTGTCTTGGTGGATGCTGAAAACATAGTGCTTGCGTTCCTCCTCAGTCCCTCTGTAACACAGGGCACTCATGCTATGTCCCAGGCCTGAGACTAGTGGTGTGCCTCAGGGTACAGTGCTGGGTCCATTACTGTTTGTCATCTATACCAATGATTTGGATGAGAACACACATGGCAAGTTTGCAGATAATACAAAAGTGGGTGGTTTTCCAGACAGTGAAAATGGTTGTGAAAAATTGCAGCAGGATCTTGATCAGTTGGCCAGGTGGGCTGAGGAATGGTTGATGGAATTTAATAGAGAAATGAGAGGTGTTTCATTTTGGAAAAGTCTAACATGGGGATGACCGACACAGTGAATGGTACAGCAGAGGGATCTGGGAGTTCAGGTACTTAGCTCCTTGAGAGTACCATCACAGGTAGATAGGGTGGTCAAAAAGGCGTTTCATCATTGGCCTTCATCAGTCAGAATATTGAGTATAGAAGTTGGGAGGTCATGTTGGAGTTATATAAGACTTTGATGAGGCCACATTTCCAGTATTGTGTTTAGTTTTGGGCACCTGGCAATAATGTTGTCAAGCTGGAAAGGGTGCAGAGAAGATTTATGAGGATTTTGCCAGGACTCGAGGGTCTGAGTTATATGGAGAGGTTGAGCAGGCTAGGACGTTATTCCTTGGAGCGCAGGAGTATGAGGGGTGATCTAGTAAAGGTGTGCAAGACCATGAGAGGAATAGATCAGGTAAACACACAGTCTTTTGTCCAGAGTAGGGGAATTGAGAACTAGAAGACATAGCATTAAGGTGAGGGGGGAAAGATTTAATAGGAACCTGAGGGGTAACATTTTGACATAAAGAGTGATGGGTGTATGGAGTGAGCTGCCGGAGGAGGCAGTTGAGGCAAGTACAATCATACCGTTTAAGAGACATTTGGACAGGTACATGAATAGGAAATGTGTAGAGGGATATGGGGCAAACGTGGCCAGGTGGAACAAGTGTAGATGGGGCATGCTGGTTGGTGTGGGCAAGTTGGGGTCATAGAAACATAGAAATTAAGTGCAGGAGTAGGCCATTCGGCCCTTCGAGCCTGCACCGCCATTCAATATGATCATGGCTGATCATCCAACTCAGTATCCCGTACCTGGCTTCTCTCCATACCCTCTGATCCCCTTAGCCACAAGGGCCACATCTAACTCCCTCTTAAATATAGCCAATGAACTGGCCTCAACTACCCTCTGTGGCAGAGAGTTCCAGAGATTCACCACTCTCTGTGTGAAAAAAGTTTTTCTCATCTCGGTTTTAAAGGATTTCCCCCTTATCCTTAAGCTGTGACCCCTTGTCCTGGACTTCCCCAACATCGGGAACAATCTTCCTGCATCTAGCCTGTCCAACCCGTTAAGAATTTTGTAAGTTTCTATAAGATCCCCTCTCAATCTCCTAAATTCTAGAGAGTATAAACCAAGTCTATCCAGTCTTTCTTCATAAGACAGTCCTGACATCCCAGGAATCAGTCTGGTGAACCTTCTCTGCACTCCCTCTATGGCAATAATGTCCTTCCTCAGATTTGGAGACCAAAACTGTACGCAATACTCCAGGTGTGGTCTCACCAAGACCCTGTACAACTGCAGTAGAACCTCCCTGCTCCTATACTCAAATCCTTTTGCTATGAAAGCTAACATACCATTCGCTTTCTACACTGCCTGCTGCACCTGCATGCCTACTTTCAATGACTGGTGTACCATGACACCCAGGTCTCGCTGCATCTCCCCTTCTCCTAATCGGCCACCATTTAGATAATAGTCTGTTTTCCTGTTTTCGCCACCAAAATGGATAACCTCACATTTATCCACATTATACTGCATCTGCCAAACATTTGCCCACTCACCCAGCCTATCCAAGTCACCTTGCAGTCTCCTAGCATCCTCCTCACAGCTAACACTGCCCCCCAGTTTAGTGTCATCCGCAAACTTGGAGATATTGCTTTCAATTCCCTCATCCAGATCATTAATATAAATTGTAAATAGCTGGGGTCCCAGCGCTGAGCCTTGCGGTACCCCACTAGTCACTGCCCGCCATTGTGAAAAGGACCCGTTTACTCCTACTCTTTGCTTCCTGTTTGCCAGCCAGGTCCAGAACAAGGGGTCACAGTTTAAGGATAAGGGGGAAATCTTTTAGGACCGAGATGAGGAAAACTTTTTTCACACAGAGAGTGGTGAATCTCTGGAATTCTCTGCCGCAGAAGGTAGTTGAGGCCAGTTCATTGGCTATATTTAAGAGGGAGTTAGATGTGGCCCTTGTGGCTAAAGGGATCAGGGGGTATGGAGAGAAGGCAGGTACAGGATACTGAGTTGGATGATCAGCCATGATCATATTGAATGGCGGTGCAGGCTCGAAGGGCCGAATGGCCTACTCCTGCAGCTATTTTCTATGTTTCTATGTTTCTCTATCCACATCAATACTGAACCCCCAATGCCATGTGCTTTAAGTTTGTATACTAATCTCTTATGTGGGACCTTGTCGAAAGCCTTCTGGAAGTCCAGATACACCACATCCACTGGTTCTCCCCTATCCACGCTACTAGTTACATCCTCGAAAAATTCTATAAGATTCGTCAGACATGAAACTTACAAAGATTCTTTCATAAACCATGCTGACTTTGTGCAATGATTTCACCACTTTCCAAATGTGCTGCTATCCCATCTTTAATAACTGACTAGCAGTTTCCCCACTACCGATGTTAGACTAACTGGTCTGTAATTCCCCGTTTTCTCTCTCCCTCCCTTCTTAAAAAGTGGGTTTACGTTTGCTACCCGCCAATCCTCAGGAACTACTCCAGAATCTAAAGAGTTTTGAAAGATTATTACTAATGCATCCACTATTTCTGGAGCTACTTCCTTAAGTACTCTGGGATGCAGCCTATCTGGCCCTGGGGATTTATCGGCCTTTAATCCATTCAATTTACCCAACACCACTTCCCGACTAACCTGGATTTCACTCAATTCCTCCAACTCATTTGACCTGCTATTTCCGGCAGATTATTTATGTCTTCCTTAGTGAAGACGGAACCAAAGTAGTTATTCAATTGGTCCACCATATCCTTGTTCCCCATGATCAACTCACCTGTTTCTGACTGCAAGGGACCTACATTTGTTTTAACTAATCTCTTTCTTTTCACATATCTATAAAAAAATTTGCAGTCAGTTTTTATGTTCCCTGCCAGTTTTCTTTCATAATCTATTCTTCCTTTCCTAATTAAGCCCTTTGTCCTCCTCTGCTGGTCTCTGAATTTCCCCCAGTCCTCTGGTATGCTGCTTTTTCTGATTAATTTGTACGCATCATCCTTCGCTTTGATACTATCCCTGATTTCCCTTGTTATCCACGGATGCACTACCTTCCCTGATTTATTCTTTTGCCAAACTGGGATGAACAATTTTTGTAGTTCATCCATGCAGTCTTTAAATGTCTTCCATTGCATATCTATTGAGGGTCGATGGGCCTGTTTCTGTTCAACAGGTGAGGTTCGAGTTAAGAAGTAGGTGAGGTTCGAGTTAAGAAGTAGATAGAATCCAGGGAATTATAGGCTGGTGAGCCTCGTGTCAGTGGTGGGGAAGCTACTGGAGAGAGAATTCTTCTGGAAACATTTTTGAAGAGAATGAGTTAATTAGGGACAGACAGCATGGTTTTGTAAACGGCAAGTAATGGCCTACTAACTTGATCGAGTTTTTTGAGGAGGTGATGAAGGTGATTGATGAGGGTAGGGTGGTGGATGTTGTCTACATGGATTTCATTGAGGCATTTGATGAAGTCCGTCATGGTAGGCTGATCCAGAAGATTAGGATGCACACGACTAATAGAAACTTGGCTGTTTGGATTCAGAACTGGCTTACTGATAGAAGACAAAGAATTGTGGCAGAAAGATAATATTCAGGCTGGAGATCTGTGACTGGTGGAGTTCTGCAGGGATCTGTGCTGGGACCACTGCTGTTTGTGATATATATATATATAAATGACTTGGATGTGAATGTAGATGGGGTGGTTTTGTATTTCTGTAGATGACACCAAGATTGCTGGGCAATTAGTCGGACAGTGAGGAAGGCTGTCAAAGTGGTCATTGGGCGACTTATATTCAATCCTAGCAATGAGGGCAAACGTACCAAACGCCTTCTTCACCACCGTATCTCGATGCTCCCGCCTTCAGTGAACTGTGCGCTTGGACTTCAAGATCCCTCTGAACATCAATGCTGTTAAGGATCTTGTCATTAGCATAGCCAGGCAGAACCTATTTATTAGAATGGAAATATCAAATACTTTAAGGTGTAAGGGGCTATGAGATGTGCGGGCAAGTTTTCAACACAGAGTTGGTAAGTGTTTGCAACGAACTGGCAGGGGCGGTGATTGAGGTGTATACTGTTTACCAGTGGTATCTGTTGAAGTGGCATTTAAGAGATTTTTAGACAGCGACATGGATATGCAGGGAATGGAGGGATATGGATTAGATGAAGCAGGTAAGAGTTAGTCTTGGCATCATGTTGGGCACAGGCGTTGTGGGTCGTGGGGGGGGGGGGTTCCTGTGCTCTACTGCTCTATAAAAGCAAGAAGATAGTAGGCAATGTGCTAGAGAATGTGGGGCCTGAGAGAAGGGAGCAGAGGACACAGCAAGGGGTGAGGTACAGGGATGTGCGGACTGCCAGGGTGGGGTACCAAAGGGCAAGGGATAGGGGAGGGGCAAGGGGTCGGAGGTCAGGGCAACAGAGTGCAAGGTGTCCGCCCGAGGACATGATGAATTAGATAGAACATAGACACAAGGCAGTACAGAAGATAGACACAAAAAGCTGGAGTAACTCAGCGGGACAGGCAGCATCTCTGGAGAGAAGGAATGGGTGACGTCACCATTTAAACCAGCATCTGCAGTTCCTTCTTACACAAAGTACAGTGCAGCACGGGAACAGGCCCTTCAGCCCACAATGAACATGATACCAGGTTAAACTGACTACATGATCCATATCCCTCTATTCCATGTGCCTATCTAACATCTTCTTCAATGCCATTATTGAATATCTCCACCACCACCCCTGGCCCCACCACTCTGTAACAAACTTGCCTCCCACATCTCCATTAAACCTTTCCCCTCTCACCTTATAGCTGTGCCCTCTAGTGTTGGACATGTCTGTCCTGGGAAAAAGGTTCTGAATGTCTATCCTATTGATGCCTCTCATAATGTTGTAATAAACTTCTATCAAGTCTCCCCTCAACCTCTGACATTCTAGAGAAAACAATCCAAGTCTGTCCAACATTTCCCTGTAGCTGAAACCCTCCATCTCTTTCCTATAATGGGACGAGCAGAACAGCACACAATACTCTGAATTAGACTTATCCAGAGTCCTATACAGCTGGATCATGACTTCCTGTGCCGGAATATATCCTGTGTCATCACTTCCTGTGCTGGCATCTTCAAGACGGGCAGGAAGAAGAGGGTAAAATGAATGGGGAAAAAATAGTTGAAATGCAGATTCCATCAAACCACTCTTTGAAATAAAGAACAAAAGTGATGGGGAGTGAGTGGAGACTATGCCTCCCAGCACAGTGCGAGTCTCCACCACATCACGCTGCTCTCAGCCCTGCAATTACAGCTGTCATTACTGGAATACCTCGGCCATAAAGCTGTCCGACTGAGAGCACCGAAGGGCACAATTCATTAACCTCAACATAAATCCATCCGTCACAATGATACACCTCAACACCTCTACCCCACAGGCCTGCACAGTGATGCTCTCTGTCAATAAAAATACCTCCAACCCAACACAGATCGTATTCGGGACAAACACTTCTGACCTTCTGTAGGAATGAACTGCGGATGCAGGTTTAAACTGAAGATAGACACAAAAAGCTGGAATAACTCAGCTGGTCAGGCAGCATCTCTGGAGAAACGGAATAGGTGAGCTATGGTGTGGCACAGTGGCGCAGTGGTAGAGTTGCTGCCTCACAGCGCCAGAGATCTGTGTTCGATCCTGACTATCGGTGCTGTCTGTATGGAGTTTGTACGTTCTCACTATGACTGCATGGGGTTTCTCCGGGTGCTCCAATTTCCTCCCACACTCCAAAGACCTACAGGTTTGTACGTTAATTGTCATCGGAAAAATTGTAAATTGTCCCTAGTGTGTGTAGGAAAGTGCTAGCGATCTCTGAACAGTGAGGACTTGGTGGGCCAAAGCGCCTGTTTCTGTGCTTCATTTCTAAAGTAAAGTCGAAAGAATGAAAATAAAGTTGCTAAATGGAATGTATAACGTGTGTGTGTGTGTGTGATTACTTGTGACAATCTAATACAGGTGTATAATTGCTTTCCTCTGTGTATTACCCACCTGCCCTCATCATGGATCTGTTTGGTCATCGGTGGCACACACTGCCATGGTTTGTCCTGTTATTTATCACTGGTGGGTAGCTGGAAAAATTAACCAGTGTTATTGAAAATGTTCAATGCTCCTGACTTATAATGATTGACTTTAGAGATATAGTGTGGAAACAGGCCCTTCAGCCCACCGAGTCTGCACAGACCAGCGATTACGCTGTACACTAGCACTATCCCACAGACTAGGGACAATTTTCAATTTCTACAGAAGACAATTAACCTACAAACCTGAACGTCATTGCGGTGTGGGGGGAAACCAGAGCACCTGGAGAAAACCCACGTGGTCACAGGGAGAATGTAGAAACTCCGCACAGACAGCACCCGTAGTCAGGATGGGGTCTCTGGTCACCCTGCTATAAGAAGGATGGTGTTAAGCTGGTAAGAGTTAGAAGGATGTTGCCAGGATTTGTGGGCCTGAGCTGTAGGGAATAGTTGTCCAGGCTAGGACTATTCCATGGGGCACAGGAGGCTGAGGGGTGATCTTATAGAGGTGTAAAAGATAATGAGGGGAATAAATAGGGTGAATGCACAGTCTTTTGCACAGTGTAGGGGAATCAAGAAGCAGAAGGCATAGATTTAAGGTGAGAGGGGAAAGATTTAATAGGAACCTGAGGGGCAATCTTTTTCACACAGAGGGTGGTGGGTAGATGGAACGAGCTGCCAGAAAAGGTAGTTGAAGCAGGTACAATAACAACATATAAAAGATATTTGGACAGATACATAGATAGGATAAGTTTAGAGGGATATGGGAAAACGTGGGCAGGTGGGTCTAGTGTAGATGAGGCATGATGGCCGGTATGGACAAGTTGGGCTGAAGGTCCTGTTTCCATGTTGAATGTCTGTATGACTCGAAATCAATGTTGTGGCTATTGGAACTCACAGAAGCCCAAGTTCTGCCAATCTTTTTGTGGGACACGTGAAACAACGTTCTTTACGGTACACGGACGGAACGTCGAAGGACAAAAAGCCGAAGCCAAGAAGTGGATGCCAAGATACCGAAGGTACATCACGCCGAAAAGCCAAGATACCGAAAGTATATCACGCCGAAAGGAAACAAAGCCGAAAGTGTATCATGCCGAAAGGATACAAACCCGAACGGACACCACGCAGAACGGACAAGACGGAGAACGGACATGACGTCTCCGGGTTTGGGATTGGTTCGACACCTTGTCAGTCATCGACAAAGGTCAGCGATTGGTCCAGACCCGCTGAATCCATCACACCACTGGCCGGGGGGAGACGGGAGGATGGGGGGGAGCTTGAACTTGCGTTTGTAAAATGGTGGCAGTGATTCCAAGCTGCTGCGATTGCCACAGAAGCTTTTCGACGTCACGTTCGTTCCCCGTCAGATTTTAAGCTGAAAAACAATCTGACGCCGAATGCATATGAAGCCGAAATGATAAATAGGTATGAAACACTTTAAAAAATCTATATTTGCTGCAAGGATAGTTGTACCTTGTAACATTTTGAACTAGTTAAATTGTTGTACTTGTACATCTCCATGGAAGGGATTGGTCTGACACCCTGTCAGTCATCTGCAAAGGTCAGCGATTGATCCAGACACCCGCAGCCTCCATCACATCACTGCCTCTGTGGCAATCGCAGCAGCTTGGAGTCACTGCCGCCATTTTACAAACGCAATCTCAAGCTCTCCCCCACCCTTCCGTCTCCCCCCCGGCCAGTGATGTGATGGGCGCGGGGGTCTGAACCAATCACTGACGAGGTTGAGGACAAATCCGGTCCCCAGAGAAGTCATGTCCGTTCTGCGTCTTGTCTTTGCGGCGTGATGTCCGTTCAAGTTCGTATTCTTTCAGCGTCCGCTCGGTATCCTGGCTTCCACTTCTTGGCTTCGGCTTCTCGTCTTTCGACGTCCCGTCCTCACACGTTCCTTTACAATCTGACAGCTACCTCCATAGGTGTCTTGTGTAAGAAAGAACTGCAGATGCTGGTAAAATAGAAGGTAGACACAAAATGCTGGAGTAACTCAGTGGGTGAGGCAGCATCTATGGAGAGAAGATGCCCATTCCTTCTCTCCATAGATGCTGCTTCACATGCTGAGTTACTCCGGCATCTTCCAAAGGTGTCTCCCTGTTTCTTGCTTCCACAATGGGCTGCATCCTATTCCCCAGTTTCTCTGTCACTATCTGCTCTGATGAGCAGACTTCTCACACCGTGCCTCGGAGATGTCTTCCTTCGTTCTTATTCATGGCTTCTCCACCACAGTTGACAGAATTTCACAATGCCCTGCATTTCACCTCTCACCCACTCTCCTCCCAGCTAGAATTCCCCTTGGCCTCCTGCTGAACTAGCAATCCCCTTGCACTTCCTCCGATCTAATGTGTTATATTCACAATGTGGCCTCTTCTACATGAGTTTAGTTTAGTTCAGAGATACAGCACAGAAACAGGCTCTTGGGCCCACCGAGTCCATGCATAGAAACGTAGAAACATAGAAAATAGGTGCAGGAGGAGGCCATTCGGCCCTTCGAGTCAGCACCGCCATTCATTGTGATCATGGCTGATCATCCCCAATCAATAACCCGTGCCTGCCATCTCCCCATATCCCTTGATTCCACTAGCCCCTAGAGCTCTATCTAACTCTCTCTTAAATCCATCCAGTGATTTGGCCTGCAGAAGAACCTTTCTACTCCTATAGGGGAGTTGCACGTAAGGTCACTGGGTCATAGGACTTGACGCACGGAACAGCTAAATCCATCTGAAGGACATCCGTCACTTCCGGTATATGTTATTAATGCTAAAAACGCGTACTTTCTTACCTGTTAAAAACCGCCAAAATGTTGAATTTTTGCGCTGAAAAAAATTGTGGGAGTCGGGGTAAGTGTGAGAGACATGTACCCAACTTTAGAATTCCAAAAGTGAAGCGAAATGAAGGTATAAAGAAGCGAGAACTGAAGGGACTACAGCAGCTAAAGTGCTTGGTAAACATTGGCCGTGCAGATATCGGAATTGAAAATATTGTGAATTATATTGTGAAATCTGGCTGTAAATTTTTCTTCAGATGCATTTTCATTTTGTATGTAAAAACCCACTTGGGAACCATGGGCAATTAAAAAAAATTACAGCCGGATTTATCACTTCTGAAACTTTTTAGATGCCAAAGGAATCAAGAAAAAACACCTTAGTTGATGAAATGTAGTGAGCAAACGCCAAGCACTCTCTCTGTTGTTGTCCCTTCAGCTCTCACTTCTATCTACCATAATTTCTCCTCACTTTTGGAATTCTGAAGTAAGCTAAATGTCTCACACGCTTATCCCGATTTCCATAATTATTTACAGCGCAAAAATTGACAATTTCAGCGAGTTTTAACAAGCCCACTACGCTGGAAACAATGGTAAGTGCCTACCTGCAGTTCATCGCGTGTAATCCATTTGGAGTAGCGTAGCAATAGTACGGGTCATGGGTCGTGACCCGACTGCCGTGAAACCTTCCTATACTGAAATCCTCTTGTTATGAAGGCCAGCATTCCATTAGCTTTCTTCACTGCCTGCTTTACCTGCACGCCAACTTTCAGTGTACAAGGATGCCCAGGTCTCGCTGCATCTCCCCCTTACCTAACCTAACTATATTGAGATAATAATCTGCCCCTTGTTTTTGCTGCCAAAGTGGATAATCTCACATTTATCTACATTATACTGCATCTGCCCACTCACTCAACCTGTCCAGGTCACCCTGCAACCTCCTAACATCCTCTTCATAGTTCACACTGCCACCCAGCGTTGTGTCATCCACAAACTTGCTAGTGTTGCTCCTAATTCCCTCTTCCAAATCATTAATATATATGGTAAACAGATGCGGCCCCAACACTGAGCCTTGCGGCACTCCACTCGCCACTGCCTGCCATCCTGAAAAGGACCCGTTCACTCCTACTCTTTGCTTCCTGTCTGCCAACCAATTTTCTATCCATGTCAACACCCTACCGCCAATACCATGTGCTCTAATTTTAGTCACCAGTCTCCCGTGCGGGACCTTATCAAAGGCTTTCTGAAAGTCTAGATACACTACAACAAGAGGATTTCAGTATAGGAGTAAAGAGGTTCTTCTGCAGTTGTATAGGGCTCTGGTGAGACCACATCTAGAGTATTGTGTACAGTGTTGGTCTCCTAATTTGAGGAAGGACATCTTTGTGATTGAGGCAGTGCAGTGTAGGTTCACGAGATTGATCCCTGGGATGGCGGGACTGTCATATGAGGAAAGATTGAAAAGACTAGGCTTGTATTCACTGGAGTTTAGAAGGGTGAGGGGGGATCTTATAGAAACATATACAATTATAAAAGGACTGGTCAAGCTAGATGCAGGAAAAATATTCCCAATGTTGGGCGAGTCCAGAACCAGGGGCCACAGTCTTCGAATAAAGGGGAGGTCATTTATGACTGGGGTGAGAAAAAACTTTTTCACCCAGAGAGTTGTGAATTTATGGAATTACCTGCCACAGAGGGAAGTGGATAAATTTATGTCACTGGATGGATTTAAGAGAGAGTTAGATAGAGCTCTAGGGGCTAGTGGAATCAAGGGATACGGGGAGAAGGCAGGCACGGGTTATTGATAGGGGACGATCAGCCATGATCACAATGAATGGCGGTGCTGGCCCGAAGGGCCGAATGGCCTACTCCTGCACGTATTGTCTATTGTCTATTGTTGTGAGTCAAAAGCGATTTTTTGCCATATATCCCAAAATGTAACAATGAGATTCTTACTTGCAGCAGCACACAGGTAAACATTGTACTCCGTAAGACCTGGGCAGCACAGTGGTGCAGTGGGAGAGTTGCTGCCTTACAGAGCCACAGACCTGGGTGTGATCTTGACTCTGGGTGTCGTTGTATGTAGTTTGTACATTCTCTCCACGACTGTGGGCTTTCCCCGGGTGCTCCGGATTCCTCACACACTCCAAAGACGTACAGGTTTGTTTTCAATGAAGACTAACAATGTGTTTATGAGATAAGTAATCTATGGCGAATTATGGTATAGAATATTACTGAAGACTTCAGTGAGGATTATGAACTGTTGTGAAGATTATTGTGGAGCAGTTGAAAATAGTTCAACTTTATATATATACATACTGAGCTTTGTTCGGTGTTGTTTATCATGAGTTTAGTTTAGGGATACAGGCCCTTCATCCCACTGAGTCCGCACCGACCAGCGATCCCCGATACATTAACACTACCCAACACACACTAGGGACAATGTACGATTTTTAGTGGCTATGACAGTGATGTTGGTGGAGCGGTTCATATAGAGAGGGGTAAACACAAATGAGCTTGCGTTGGGAAGGTCACACCTCTCTGGTGTACAGGATGGAACGTGGACACAGTTTGAGGCACACCGAGTTTGTTAAAAGCCCAATGTTGTCTGAAAGTTTATCTCAACACTTTCAAAGTATAAGTTGTGCAGTGTTCAAGAGGGGGAAATGAACACAGTATGGCTCGAAAGATTCTGCTCCTATTCTCCTAGTTTAGGACAGGAATACTTTTCATATTCCTGAATTCACCAGCACTCAGAATTATTTTTTCTGCTATCAAGGAACTAGGTATTGGGACATGGAGGGAGGTCTACTTTGTCCCACCTCTGCCCCGAGAGTGTGCTGGGATTATATAGATGTTATTCGATAACATGAGACAGTTTTATCTCCAGCTGCCCAGACAGCAATGATCCACAAGAGTTTACCTATCACTGCAACAGCAGGTAATTCGCATATCACTGTACCTTAATTGATACACCTGACAATAAAAGACCTTAGAAACATAGAAATTAGGTGCAGGAGTAGGCCATTCGGCCCTTCGAGCCTGCACCGCCATTCAATATGATCATGGCTGATCATCCAACTCAGTATCCTGTACCTGCCTTCGTTCCATACCCCCTGATCCCTTTAGCCACAAGGGCCACATCTAACTCCCTCTTAAATATAGCCAATGAACTGGCCTCAACTACCTTCTGTGGCAGAGAATTCCAGAGATTCGCCACTCTCTGTGTGAAAAATGTTTTTCTCATCTCAGTCCTAAAAGATTTCCCCCTTATCCTTCAACTGTGACCTCTTGTTCTGGACTTCCACAACATCGGGAACAATCTTCCTGCATCTAGCCTGTCCAACCCCTTAAGAATGTTGTAAGTCTCTATAAGATCCCCCCTCAATCATCTAAATTCTAGTGAGTACAAGCCGAGTATATGCAGTCTTTCTTCATATGAAAGTCCTGACATCCCAGGAATCAGTCTGGTGAACCTTCTCTGTACTCCCTCTATGGCAAGAATGTCTTTTCTCAGATTAGGAGACCAAAACTGTATGCAATACTCCAGGTGTGGTCTCACCAAGACCCTGTACAACTGCAGTAGAACCTCCCTGCTCCTATACTCAAATCCTTTTGCTATGAATGCTAACATACCATTTGCTTTCTTCACTGCCTGCTGCACCTGCATGCCTACTTTCAATGACTGGTGTACCGTGACACCCAGATCTCTTTGCATCTCCCCTTTTCCTAATCGGCCACCATTCAGATAATAGTCTATTTTCCTGTTTTTGCCACCAAAGTGGATAACCTCACATTTATCCACATTATACTGCATCTGTCATGCATTTGCCCACTCACCCAGCCTATCCAAGTCACCTTGCAGCCTCCTAGCATCCTCCTCACAGCTAACGCTGCCCCCCAGCTTCGTGTCATCCGCAAACTTGGAGAGGTTGCATTCAATTCCCTCGTCCAAATCATTAATATATATTGTAAATAGCTGGGGTCCCAGAACGGAGCCTTGCGGTACCCCACTAGTCACTGCCTGCCATTGTGAAAAGGACCCGTTTACTCCTACTCTTTGCTTAAGATTTAATAGGAACATTAGAGGCAACACAGAGGTGGTGGGTGTGTGGAAAGAGCTGCCAGAGGAGGCAGGTAACATAACAGCAATTTAATAGGGGCTCAAGCTTTTAGAAACATAGAAAATAGGTGCAGGAGTAGGCCCTTCGAGCCTGCACCGCCATTCAATATGATCATCCAACTCAGTATCCTGTACCTGTCTTCTCTCCATACCCCCTGATCCCTTTAGCCACAAGGGCCACATCTAACTCCCTCTTAAATATAGCCAATGAACTGGCCTCAACCACCTTCTGTGGCAGAGAGTTCCAGAGACTCACCACTCTGTGATTTAATCCCTTCTCTACATAGATGCTGCTTGTCCCACTGAGTGACTCCAGTATTTTGTGTCTATCTTTAGCATTTAAAAGACATTTTGCAGGTAGTGAATGGGAAAGGTCCAAAGGTGGGCCGGGGCCAGCATGGGCGCGTTGGGCTGAACGGCCTCGCCGGACAACAGGCTCCACGTGGTGCCCGCGTCTCCCCTTGGCCACTGGGCGGCGCCGCTCCCCGGAGCAGCAGCGGGACGATGCGGCACAAGGTGGCGGGAGGGGGGCCGGGCCGGCGGGGGGAGCGGAGCCGGTGGTCAGTGGGTGGACAACGAGCGGCGGCCAGAGGGAGGGGACGGCCATTGCCCGCCCGCCCGCCAGCGCTCCAGGGGCCCCGCGCTGCCGCTAATGACGACGACCAGCTCGACGTTTCCCGCCCGCCCACCCGCCCGGGGCTCTCGTCCCTCCCTCCCGGTGGAGGCGGGAAACCGACCCTCCTTGTGCCCCCCCCGCATCCGCGGCGGCTCCGTTCCCTCCTCCCTCCCCGCCCCGCCCCGGGAACATTCCAGAACGGCGCGTGGCCCGCGGGTCGAGGCTCGAGCTACTATCACCCACTTTGAACCCTTTGATCTCCATAGCCCTACACTGCTCTGCAACACCTAGACAACAAGGATACCTACACCAGACTCCTATTTAGTTTAACATGAAGATAGACACAAAAGCAGGAGTAACTCAGCGGGACATGCGGCATCACTGGAGGGAACGAATGGGTGACTTATCGGGTCGAGCCTCCTATTCAGACTGGTTAGGGTTAAAGGAAACGAGAGATGTAGATGATGATGTAGAGAGATAAAGAACAATGTAGGTATGTTGCAAAGCCTACCTGAAGCGTCGGTGAAAATCTGCCGGTGCGGGTGTGCGCGATTTTGGCGCCGTTTAGAGGGGGCGGGTTTAAAACGCGATTTTCTCTAGGCTGTTCCAATCGAAAATGTTCAGCCTAGTTAATTATTAACGAAAAATCGCTGAAAGACCCCGTCGCAAAAGCTATTATTAGGTTTAAAGGCCTTGAATAATAGTTATAGTAGTTTAAAAATCAATCTCTAAACCCGCGACCGCCAGCAACCGCAGGGTCTCATAAAGCAAACCACAGAAGGTTGGCTGTATATTTTTACATTAAAAAGGGCTTCTAAAGATCCCTGTATACAAAGTGTAATATTGCGAGTAGCTCATTTTGGGCCCATTATATCCCGCAGTATTTTTCTGGGCATTTGGGGCACAAATCTACCGCAATGTGAACGTTCTAAACCAGCGCGTTCCACAGGGACCCACTAGAAAGCCGATTTAAATGGACATTTATTTACAGCAATTAAACACTTAATTCCTTCCATTTGGCCTATAAATTAATGTAAATGAGATTTTAAAATCATGTTTTATTGTGAATTATTTGTGAATATTATTTGGACATTTAGGCTATTTAAAAATGTTAATCATTTATTAAGAAATGGATAGATGTTTAGATCTAGTAATTGAAGTCTGAAATTAGCTACAATTAGGTAACTAACTAATATGCTTTAATTTCAGGTCATCCAAGTAAGATTATTTTATATTTGTTTCAGAATGCTTCAATCTATGATAACTGAACATTTCATTCAGTTCTCTTAATTTTTAAGAAAGTTATGGGCTTTTGACTGTTCACGATCACAGCTTTTTTGTTATGTCCATAGAAAATCAATAGGGAACAAGATGCTCATTTCCCAGTATGAAAATGGCCATAACTTTTTAAATTCTTGAGAGGATTAAATTGGATAGTTATATGGATGGGAAAGGAATGGAGGGTTATGGTCTGAGCGCAGGTATATGGGACTAGGGGAGATTATGTGTTCGGCACGGACTAGAGGGGTCGAGATGGCCTGTTTCCGTGCTGTGATTGTTATATGGTTATATGGTTATTATATGGTTATATGAAAGTGAATTAGGTGTCAAATTAAACTTATTTTTATGCTTTATCTGATGGGATAAATTACAGACTTGATTTTTAAAATCTCAAAATTTTGTAACATTGCTAAACAATGAATTAAAGATTTGCAAAAAAGTAACAATGAGAAAGGAAACAGGCCATTGTTTGCTGTTAGGCGAACACGAGAAACTAGTGCGACTTGGGTGGGAGCGGGATAGGGAGAGAGGGAATGCCGGGGCTACCTAAAGTTAGAGAAATTAATATTCATACCACTGGGCTGTAAGCTGCCCAGGCGAAATATGAGATGCTGTTCCTCCAATTTGCGTTTAGCCTCACTCTGACAATGGAGGAGACCTAGGACAGAATGGTCTGTGAGAATGGGAAGGAGAATTAAAGTGTTTAGCAACTGGGAGCTCAGGTAAGTTCAGGCAGGCTGAGTGAAGGTGTTCAGCGAAACGATTGCCCAGTCTACGTTTGGTCTCGCCGATGTATAAGAGTCCACATCTTGAACAACGGATACAGTAGATGAGGTTGGAGGAGGTGCAAGTGCATTCTTTAGGGAATGGGGGTTATGAGTGAGGCCCTCCCATGTGTTTCCTCAGTACCCCGCAGCTCTGCCTTGCTCCCCCTCCCCCTAGTCGCAAGAGAGACAGAGTCCCCATAGTCCTTACCTTTCACCTCATTAGCCGTCGCATACAACACATAATTGTCCAAAATATTTGCCACCTCCAACACTTGTTGCATCTTCCCATCTCCACCCATTTTCTGCCCTCTGCAGAGACCTCCACAACTCCCTGGTTAACTCATCCCTTCCCACCCAAACCACCCTCTCCCCAGGTACCTTCTCCTACAACCACAGAAGATGCAACACCTGTCGCTAATCCCTCCTCCCTCGACTCTGTCCAGGGACATCGACAGTCCTTTCAGGTTAGCCAGAGGTTCACTTGCACCTCCTCCAACCTCAACTGCTGTATCCGTTGTTCAAGATGCGGACTGTTATACATCGGCGAGACCAAACATAGACTGGGCGATCGTTTCGCTGAACACCTTCGCTCAGCCCGCGTAAACTTGGAGGAAATTGGAGGAACAGCATCTTATGTTTCACTTCGGCAGTTTACAGCCCAGTGGTATGAGTATTGATTTCTCTAACTTCAAGTAACCCCGGCATTCCCTCTCTCTATCCCTCCCCCACCCAAGTCGCACAAGATTCTCGTGTTCACCCAACAAACAAAACTGTTTCCTTTATCATTAGGTACACAAAAATGCTGGAGAAACTCAGCGGGTGCAGCAGCATCTATGGAGCGAAGGAAATAGGTGACGTTTCGGGCCGAGACCCTTCATCAGACTTTATCCTTTATCATTGTTACTTTTTTGCATATCTTTCACTCATTGTTCTTTATCTCTTCACATCATCGTCTATATCTCTCATTTCCCTTATCCCTAACTAGTCTGAAGAAGGGTCTCATTCCTTCTCTCCAGAGATGCCGCCTGACCCGCTGAGTTAATCCAGCCTTTTGTGTCTATCTTCAGTTTAAACCAGCATCTACAGTTCCTTCCTACACATTCCTATTTAGTGTAGTTTACAGATACAACATGGAAACAGGCCCTTCGGCCCATTGAGTCCATGCCGACCAGTGATCCCATCACACTATCATTGTCCTACACACACTAGGGATAATTTACATTTATACCAAGCCAATTAAGCTACAAACCTGCACATCTTTGAAGTGTGGGAGGAAACCGAAGATCCCGGAGAAAACCCACGCAGGTCAGGGGCAGAAAGTACAACCGCCGTACAGATAGCATTTACAGTCAGTATCGAACCATGTTCTTTGGCGCTGTAAGACAGCAAAGCTACAGTTGCGCCACCGTGCGGCCTTATTTATTGACTATAGCTCCGCCTTCAACATCATAATCCCATCCAAACGCATTTCCTTACTCCAGGACCTGGGCGCCAGCACCCTCTGCCACTGGATCCTCACGTCTGTCAGTCACAAACCACACTCAATGAGGACAGATGACAACACCTCCTCCACAATAATTCTCAACACTAGGATGCATTCTCAGTCTCTTCCTGATCACTCACGACTGTGCAGCCAAATTCTGCTCGAACTCCATCTACACGTTGGCTGATGACAGCACTGTGTCACAAACACTGATAAGATGGAGTGCAGGAAGGAGGTAGTAACATGGTGGCAAGACAACAGTCTCTCCCTCATCAAATTCAGGAAGCATGATGGTTCATGCACCAATCAACATCAATGGTGTTAAGGTCTAAATGGCTGAGAGCTTCAAATCCTTTGCTGCAAATATTATCAACAATCTGTCATGAGGCAACCCCATTGAAGCCACACCCACACCCCTGCTTCACCAGCACACTGAGGACATTGTGCATGTCTCCAAAGATTCTTACAAACTTCTACAGATGTGTTCCACCTTGGTTTGGGAAGATCTGTGGCCAAGTCCACAACAATTGCAGAGAGCTGCAGAGAGGGATCTAGGGTGAGCTACCCATTGTAGTGGAATCAAGAACCAAAGGTGAGAGGGGAACGATAAAGCCTGAGGGGCAACTTTTTCACACTGAGGGTGGTAGATATATGGAATGAGCTGCCGAAAGAGCTAGTTGAGGCAGGCACATATAACAGCATTTAAAAGATATTTGGACAGGTAGATGGATAGGAATGGTTTAAAGGGATCTGGGCCAAATGCAGGCAGGTGGAACGAGTGTATTTGGGGCATCTTGGTTGGCATGTGCAAGTTAAGCCGAAGGCTTTATTTCCGTGTCGGTGTTTATTTTTGTGCTTTGACTCTTTGAATTGTGGAGTTATCACTTCACGCTGCCTCAGAAAAGCAGCCAACATAATCAAAGACTTGTCCCACCCCAGTCATTCTTTCTTCTCCCTGCTCCTGTAAGGCAGGAGGAACAGAAGAACAGAAGGAACAGAAGAAACAGCTCTGATATCAGGCTTCTAAATGATCCGTCTATTAGCTAGGGTCCTGTCTGATTCACCTCTACCTCATTATGGACATTGGAGACGTCCATGTAACTGGTGCCCCACAATGCTGACAACTATTTTCTGCACTCTGTATCTTCTCCTTTGCTCTATATGTTGTAATTTAGTTTAGTTTAGTTTAGAGATACAGTGCGGAAACAGACCCTTTGGCCCATCGAGGCCATGTTGACCATGTACACTAACACTATCCTACACACTGGGGGCAATTTACAATTTTATCAAGCCAATTAACCTACAAACTTGTACATCTTTGTAATGTGGGAGAAAACCAGGGCTCCCGAAGAAAACCCAGGCAGGTCACGGGGAGAACGTCCAAACTCCGTACGGACAGGACTCGTAGTCAGGATGGAACCCGGGTCTCTGATGCTGTGAGGGTGCAACTCTACCGCTGCACCACCGTGCCACCATCCTTTAGTTTGACAATTGTATTTTTACATTATATTATCGGATTTGTTTTGGATAGCAGGAAAAACAAAGCTTTTCCTGTACCTGTACATGTGACAAAACTTATAGGATCTTATAGAAACTTACAAATTCTTAAGGGGTTGGACAGGCTAGATGCAGGAAGATTGTTCCCGATGTTGGGGAAGTCCAGAACAAGGGGTCACAGTTTAAGGATAAGGGGGAAGTCTTTTAGGACCGAGATGAGAAAAACATTTTTCACACAGAGAGTGGCGAATCTCTGGAACTCTCTGCCACAGAAGGTAGTTGAGGCTAGTTCATTGGCTATATTTAAGAGGGATTTATATGTGGCCCTTGTGGCTAAAGGGATCAGGGGGTATGGAGAGAAGGCAGGTACAGGATACTGAGTTGGATGATAAGCCATGATCATAATGAATTGCGGTGCAGGCTCGAAGAGCCGAATGGCCTACTCCTGCACCTATTTTCTATGTTTCTAACTGTTCTTCTGCATCTGTAACAATAACAAACCTCTCTGTGACCATCTGTGAGCCTCCGCTCTCCTCAAGTCCTGATGTATCGATTATTACTCCCGCGCTTTTTAATCTTTTTTACACTGCAGCTTCGTGAGAATTAATAGCTTTGAAAATATTACCTCATCCAGCTAGCTGGGTGAGTTCCCTTTATAAGGCTGAAATGAATTAGATGATACCATGGTCTCTCCTTATGCAGAATCTCATTTTTACTGAAGATTAAAAATGGAAACTCACATCATATAATGAATTGTTTTCTTGCCAGTTGACCGCCCTCCTTGCACCATCTTCCCCAATTACAGTAAATCCCCAGCAGATGTGTAAATGTAAGGAATACCCACAACGCACAACCCTCTCCCATCTTCAAACTGTGGCTGTCCACAGACTAGACGCAGGGCAATGCTGAGCTAACTCATCCTTCATTGTCCTCTCCCCTCAACCTTTAGTAAACACCTTGCAATTTGGTACATTTATTATTTCCAACTTTGAGAATGATCTGAATTGAGGGCCTTTACTCTTTGACCTGGAAGTGGAATATAAGTTTTTAACTATCAACTTTTGTTGTGAAATACACCCTCAGTCTTTCACACTTGGAGTGCATTGTGGGTTGTAGTGCTTCACATGTAAGATGCAGACACCTGTGATCTCAAACCCACAATATTCAGTAAAGTTACTCCAACACTTTGTGTCATATTCAGAGAAATCTCACCCAAAAAGCTAAAGCGATGAGTTTATCTTGTGCAGTGTCTGTTTTATCCATAAGGGTCTGTCTGCAGCCATTATAATGTTCTGGCTAATGTTTCTGAATTATATATTTGGTCTGAGGGTTGGGATGGAATGTACATTGATTTGCGGCTTGGTTAGAAACAATGGTCGGGGGGGGGGGGGGAGATCAGTGAGAAGCAGAGGGGATGTGTAGGAAGGAACAAAGAAGGGTCTCGACCCGAAACATCACCCATTCCTTCTCTCCAGAGTTGCTGCCTGTCCCACGGAGTTACTCCAGCTTTTTGTGTCTAACTTCTAGATAGAGGAGAGATGCTTTTATCAAGGGAAAGTTCCGAAACCTAGGACAACTGGGAAGGAGCAAAGAGGAGGCAAGGTGCCAGTGAGAGAATGCAGTCTGGAGTGGACTTGGTTGTGGATTGAGGAGCCAATTGTAAAGATTGTAGCAGAACTCGGGCAGTGAGTGGGGAGTGGAGGGGGAGAAAATGATGCAGCGTTTGCCAATTCTGGGTTGTATCATTGAAACAAGGGGTAGCACGGTGGCGCAGCGGTAGAGCTACTACCTTACAGCGTCAGAGAGCCGGCTTCGATCCTGACAATGGGTGCTGTCTGTATGGAGTTTGTACGTTCTCTCCATGACCTGCGTGGGTTTTCTCTGAGATCTCGTTTCCTTCAACACTCCAAAGATGTGCAGTTTTGTCAGTTAATTGGCTTATATAGCATGTATAGGATAGTGCTAGTGAGTGGGGATCGCTGGCCGGTGCAGACTCAGTGGGCCAAAGGGCCTGTTTCTGCGCTGTTTCTCTAAACTAAACTAAAAAGTGAAACATTTGAAACATAGAAATTAGGTGCAGGAGTAGGCCATTCGGCCCTTCGAGCCTGCACCGCCATTCAATATGATCATGGCTGATCATCCAACTTAGTATCCTGTACCTGCTTTTTCTCCATACCCCCTGATCCCTTTAGCCACAAGGGCCACATCTAACTCCCTCTTAAATATAGAAACAATTATATAATTGAATTTGCAATGTTTTCCTAAATACGTCCCTTTTTTTCCTGTTACAGCAATTTGCAGCACTGGTGTGTGCTTTAATGGTGGCAGGTGCATCGAGGGCACATCACAGCTGTGTCAGTGTCCACAAGGCTTCCAAGGACCTCGTTGTCAATATGGTGAGTAGTTCTAACTCATCTCTTCTGACCACATGTGGGAGTTATTCTGTTGATGTTGCAGCTTTATCTGTTGAAGATGAATATGTCTCAGAATTTACATCAAGGGGAAGATTGTGAACTGAAGGAAGTCTAGAGGAGTTGGATTGTATAGCATGCGGTAGGCTGTTAATCAGCTTGGCAATCTTTACATTGTGAATGTTGGTCATGGGAACATAAGCATGGGAGAATTCTATTAGATCATTTCCGATCTGTATCTTCACTTTATCTAGTTGCCTTGATTCCATAACTCGGTGTAGTCCAGCGTATCTCAATGTGATCAGCCACTGCAGCAGTGAGTACAGAGGGCAGATTTTCACCAGCCTCTGCGGAAGATGTGCTTGTTGATATCACACTGGCTGGCATTGTTTGATGATAAGGATGCTGTACACGTTGGTCCTGGAGTGTGGCGACTCTTTCCACGCTGGTCACAGAGGTGGAACTATATCATCCGATACAGTGGCTCTACTCTTTTAAAACCCTTTTCTACCTGTAAATCTAGCACCACTTCTAATTGTTCTAATGATCTGAATGCTCCTTCCTTAAACTAGGGCACTGTCTGATTCACTTCTACCCCATTGTGGACATTGGACTTTGTCTCTGGAACTGATGCGCTACATTGCTGAAACTATATTTGGCACTCTATATCTTCCCCTCGCTCGATCTATTGTTCTTATGTTTGGGGTGATTGTATTTTTGTATGGTATATCTGATCTGTTTGTACAGCATGCTAAACAAAACTGTTCACTGTACCTCGGTACATGAGACATTGATAGACTCAACGTAAACCTAAACCGCCCACTCCATCTTTCAATCTCTCTCATTCATCAATGCATTGTTCTGTGTTACAACTGATATAATCTTTGTGGTTATCTTGTTGAGAAGCAAAGCAGTGCATGTTCATTCTCTCCCAGTTTTCCTGTGGACTATGTTAATCCATTCTGTTTGAATACGGCTGCTGGAATCGGCTTCACATTTGTTCTTTTCAGAATGTTAATGCCAATGAAGTCTGAAGTTCTTGCAGTCTTTGGAGGAGACACGCTACACACTACATGCTACACACTACACGCTACACACTACAAACTACACATTACACACTACATACTACACGTTACACACTACACGTTACACACTACACGCTACACACTACACGCTACACACTACACGCTACACACTACACACTACACGCTACACACTACACGCTCCACACTACACGCTTCACACTACACACTACAAACTACACACTACACGTTACACACTACACGTTACACACTACACGTTACACACTACACGCTACACACTACACACTACACGCTACACACTACACGCTACACACTACACGCTCCACACTACACGCTTCACACTACACACTACAAACTACACACTACACGTTACACACTACACGTTACACACTACATGCTACACACTACACGCTACACACTACACGCTCCACACCACATTACACACTACACATTACACGTTACACACTACACGCTACACACTACACGTTACACACTACACGTTACACACTACACGTTACACACTACACGTTACACACTACACGTTGCACGCTACACACTACACGTTACACACTACACGTTACACACTACACGTTGCACGCTACACACTACACGTTACACACTACACGTTACACACTACACGCTCCACACTACACGCTCCACACTACATGCTCCACACTACACTACAAACTACACACTACACGTTACACGCTACACACTACACGTTACACGCTACACACTACATAGGTATGTTGCAAAGCCTACCTGAAGCGTCCTTGAAAATCTTCCGTTGCGGGTGTGCGCGATTTTGGCGCCGTTTAGAGGGGGCGGGTTTAAAACGCGATTTTCTCTAAGCTGTTCCAATCGAAAATGTTCAGCCTAGTTAATTATTAACGAAAAATCGCTGGAAGACCCCGTCGCAAAAGCTATTATTAGGTTTAAAGGCCTTGAATAATAGTTATAGTAGTTTAAAAATCAATCTCTAAACCCGCGACCGCCAGCAACCGCAGAGTCTCATAAAGCAAATAGCAGAAGTTAGACTGTATATTTTTACATTAAAAAGGGCTTCTAAAGATCCTTTTATACAAAGTTTAATATTGCGAGTAGCTCAATTTGGGCCCATTATATCGCGCAGTATTTTTCTCGGCATTTGGGGCACAAATCTACCGCAATGTGAACGTTCTAAACCAGCGCGTTCCACAGGGACCCACTGGAAAGCTGATTTAAATGGGCATTTATTTACAGCAATTAAACACTAAATTCCTTCCATTTGGTCTATAAATTAATGTAAATGAGATTTAAAAATCATGTTTTATTGTGAATTATTTGTGAATATTATTTGGACATTTAGGCTATTTAAAAATGTTAATCATTTATTAAGAAATGGATAGATGTTTAGATCTAGTAATTGAAGTCTGAAATTAGCTACAATTAGGTAACTAACTAATTATATGCTTTAATTTCAGGTCATCCAAGTAAGATTATTTTATATTTGTTTCAGAATGCTTCAATCTATGATAACTGAAAATTTCATTCAGTTCTCTTAATTTTTAAGAAAGTTATGGGCTTTTGACTGTTCACGATCACAGCTTTTTTGTTATGTCCATAGAAAATCAATAGGGAACAAGATGCTAATTTCCCAGTATGAAAATGGCCATAACTTTTTAAATACTTGAGATATGAAAGTGAATTAGGTGTCAAATTAAACTTATTTTTATGCTTTATCTGATGGGATAAATTACAGACTTGATTTTTAAAATCTCAAAATTTTGTAACATTGCTACACTACACGCTCCACACTACACGTTACACACTACACGCTACACACTACACGCTACACACTACACGCTACACATTACACACTACATGCTACACACTACACGTTACACACTACACGTTACACACGACACGCTACACACTACACACTACATGCTACACACTACACATTACACACTACACGCTACATGCTACACACTACACGCTACACACTACACGTTACATGTTACACACTACAAATTACACACTACAGCTAAACAGGCTCATATATTGAAACAACATATGACTATGACTGTATTCCTTAACTAAACTGACTGGTAACATGGCACACTATAGCCACTAGCATAAGGCAGACAATAACTACATAAGGCACTGTGTAACTTTCTGATCCATGGTGGTGATTGATTATTGATCTGACTGCTCATTTCAATTGCAGCTTTAAGGGCCTGTCCCACTTACGCAATTTTTTCAATGACCTGCCGTCACCCATCGTATTCATCGAAAATTTTCAACATACTGAAAATCCAGCAGCGACCAGAAAGAGGTACGACTCTTTGGGCGACTACTGACGACCAAACAGGCGTCACCCCGCGACATGTCGACACGTGACGCTTGTTTGGTCGTGAGTAGTCGCCCAAAGAGTAGTACCTTTTTCTGGTCGCCGCTTGGTTTTCAACATGTTGAAGATTTTTGGTGACCTGCTGTGACTATGACGGGTGCCGGCAAGTCGCCAAAAAATCATGGAAGTGGGACAGGCCCTTTAGCAGTAACAAGTGCGCTGCTGAACAATAAATCATTAACATTTTTCCACTACTCCTGAAAGGGAATGTTACTTTTCCTGTAATTTGAACCCTGGTACATGGTTGCGATATGCTACTTCTAAGCTGCAATACTGAGCATTGAGTTCCTGAACTCATTCTGCAATGGTTTTAAATACTGACTGCTATTGGAAAGCAATTGTTTTTTTCCAAGAGAGGTGAACACCATGGAAGATATGCACTAATATGGGTCCTTTTTTATTTATCATGTTTTTTTGTTTGTTTTATTATGTTATCTATTGCATTCTATGTTTACAGACCTGTTACGTTACTGCAAGTAAGAATTTCATTATTACATTTCAGTACATGTGAAAATTAAACACTCTTGACTCTACAATCTTATTTGTGACTTCTGGGCATCGCTGGCACCCATTGCCTATGAGGAGGTGCTTATGAGGTGCCTTGAACTGCTGCAGAAGGGTGATGAAGATACTCCTTCAAAGTTACTAGATATGAAGCTGTATCACTTTTACCCGGCTATGATAAGTGGGGAGCTCTCAACGTAACAGCTCCTTCCGCTGAGTTACTCCAGCTTTTTGTGTCTTTCTGTGTAAACCAGCATCTGCAGTTCCTTCCTACACAGCAACCTCCTCCTTCTATATTCACTCTCCCCCACTACTCATGTGCTGTGGCCACAATGTGTAACACCTTCAACATGCACTATGTCAACAAGCCATTCCCCATTCACTCCGTCTGCTGTCTGGAACATGGGATGATTGTAGGGTGAATGTTGATTTGAACGAATTGTGACTTGGTGAGGAATGATTTGGTAACCAGAGGACAAAGGTCTCAGTTAATTGGTGAAAGAACCAGAGGGGAGGGGAGGGGAGAGTTTCTTTTTGCACAATTTGATTGATCTGGACCTCACTTTCATGAGAGTAAAGTGAAAGTAGATTCAGTCATGACTTTCTAATGGTAAGTCAAGAGTGTTACATGATCGTATGTCCTGACTTAGAACAGTGACATTTATACTTGACTTCAGAATTAAGGGACAGAAGTTTAGGGGTAACATGAGGGGGAACTTCTTTACTCAGAGAGTGGTAGCGGTGTGGAATGAGCTTCCAGTGGAAGTGGTGGCGGCAGGTTCGTTGGTATCATTTAAAAATAAATTGGATAGGCATATGGATGAGAAGGGAATGGAGGGTTATGGTATGAGTGCAGGCAGGTGGGACTAAGGGAAAAAAGTTGTTCGGCACGGACTTGTAGGGCCGAGATGGCCTGTTTCCGTGCTGTAATTGTTATATGGTTATATGGTTACTTGCAGCAGCACAACAGATATGTAAACCTTGTAAACCATAATACACAACACAAAGGAGTTTGATTGATACTTGTCACGGTGCAGTGAAATTTTACTTCGGAGTCACGTGAGTGACTAAGTGAAGACCCCGCCAGCATGCGTGCGCGACATAGCGTCTCACGCAGTGCAACAGCGACGGGCGGGGGTGGAGCACTCCTGCGGCAAAATTGAAAGATGGACCTAGACGGTAAGAAGAAATTTATTCTAAAGTTGTATTTCTTCCCCTTGCTGTGCTCTATGTTGCAGCACGTTGGACAAGGGGAGGAATAAACGGACACCTGGACCGCAGGCTGTGAGGAACTGGGGAAGTTCCGGCAGCCGACAGCCATGGGCGACCAGCGGCTCCAGGACCGCAGGCAGCGGGGAACTGGGGAAGTTCCGGCAGCTGACAGCCGTGGGCGACCAGCGGCTCCAGGACCGCTGGCTGTGAGGAACTGGGGAAGTTCCGGCAGCTGACAGCTGTGGGCGACCAGCGGCTCCAGGACCGCTGGCTGTGAGGAACCAGGAAGGTTCGAACAGCCGACAGCCATGGGCGACCAGCGGCACCTGGACCGCAGGCTGTGAGGAACTGGGAAAGTTCCGACAGCCGACAGCCGGGGCCGACCGGCGCAGGCTGAGCCCAGCACCACGAGCTGTATACCCGGAAACAGCGCAGCGGGCTGGAGGCAAGCAGAACAGGAGTTGGTCCGGCCGATAGACTCGGGGAGTCCGGCCAGGAGGACGCGCTGCCCAAGGGCAGTGGATGTGACCGTTTGGAGTGGTTACTAAGGTCCACTTACCGACTCCAACTCTTCAAAGCTGAATCCAGCGCCATGAGCCATACAGCTTAAATCAGCGCAGCAGGCTGGAGGCAAAGCCCAGCAGGATTCAGCCCGGCCGATCATACTCATCTGAGACCGTCCGAGAGGACGCGCTGCCTGAATGCAGCAGAGGTCCGCCCGTGACTTGCTCCGGGAGATGCAGCAAGCTCACTATGGGAGTCTTCGCACTCCCACAACAGCACCTTATCGAGGGCTGTAAAACAATGCATCTCCCTCGACAGAGGAGAGCATTGTGGACCAGGGCTGGGCTGGTCCTGAAGAAGGGGACGTGGCTCAAGAAAACGGCAGTGTGCTGGGGGTGCAGAATCCTAAGGAGCTACTGGGAGTGATCACCAAATTTGCGGATCAACTAAAGCAGGAGTACCATTGCAGACCAAGCTGGCAGCCAGCATCGACTACCTGTACTTCCATCCTCTGCAAGAACAGGTAACGAAATTACGGAGAAGTTTATGCCTCCTGTGAACTTTACTTCGTTAAAAGTGTGTGCAGCAAACAATGCGATCTGGGGGTACAGTGGGACTGGCACAAAAACCCAGGAGGTCAAACTACAGAAGATTTTAAAACTTCTGACGGCGGGCATATCATTGGTTGCTCGCCCAGACGATGGTACAGAGATGACAGCAGGACTGACATCGCTCCGCTATACCCACTATGAAATCAATTGTTTGTGAGAGCACAGTAAACCTGCACTAAACCCCAAATTTGCAGGGTTGTGTGAAACAGCTGCAACTGAACTGGGGGGGGGGGGGACTTGTCTAAACAAGTAAAAAAGCTCGACGAAGAGTTTAAAGCCGTCGGGCTCATAACAGCGTCATCAGCAACAGGCAGAATACACCTAGGGTTGCAACGGCAGCACCCCTATGCATCCACCAGCAGGCATCAACACCAGGACGCTGGTGAAAGCATGAGGGCCGCGCAGCAACCACGAAGGTCCTTTTTAGGCCAAGGCCCAGAGCGACCCTCATGGAAAACGTGCCAACCCCGCAACTTCTGCAGAAGAGGCAGAAGTTGAAGAAAGGGACGTACCACCGGCAACCAGGGAGGTAGGTGGATCTGGTTCCTTCCAGAACACAAAGGTGTATGACCTGTACTATCAGAGAGAATTATACACTTGTTTTGGGAGACATGGAGGGATCATTGTCAATACCTAAAATATAACTGGATGGGGCAATTATGGCAGAGTATAGCGTTGCCTAATGGGCTAAACTTCAGCCCCAAGACTGTTCACCGAGATATTAAAACTGGCCTTGGCAATACTTAGGAAACAAAACATATTGTCATGGCATATCTTGATGATATATCAATTGTGGGGGAAAACCCTGGAACTAGCTAAATCAGCAGTCTTAGCTACCAAACATTGGGTTGAAACTCTGGGGTCATCTCCATCCAGATAAATCTAAGTTGACGGCATCCACAACTATGGACTTCTGGGATTTATAATTAACATTACGCATATGTCTGTAACATTGCCAAAGAGTAAAGCAGCAGACTTGGTGGAAGCCTACAACAAAATTAATTATTATAAAATAAACCATGTATTCGACAGGAGACAAGAGTATTTGGGAAACTAGTAGCAGCATTTCCAGCTACTCAGTTTGGGCCTTGCATCATTAAAGCTCAAAAAGGGCAAAAGTGCAAGAGCAAAAACACCTTGCAGATCACTTTGACCGACCCATGCAGTTACCAGCCTACGCAATTCGTAGTTGTAATGATGAAAGGGAATACTTGGCATAATACCGTCCGGTAGGCGGCGCGACTCTCGTCTGCAGCGGCCTCTGCAGTCCGTCTGCGTTTTTATTATTTTATGTCTATGTTTTAATGTAGTTTTTGTTATTTTTGTTGGGGTATGTGTGTGGGGGGGTGGGGGGGTTGGGGGTAACTTTTAAATCTCTCCCTGCACGGGAGACCCGACCTTTTCTTTGTCGGGTCTCCGTTGTCGTTGGGGCTGCAACGAGGAGCGGCCTCCAACAGGAAGACCGGGGACTCTGGTGCCAACTACTCACCTCACCGTCGCGGAGCTGGCCGAGTCCAGAGCGGGTGGAGCTGTGGTGGACGCTGCTGCGACCCGACCCCCGGAGATCCGGTGGCTGCAACTGCGGGTTTGGCGGACGGTAACACCGGGAGCCCGCGGGTACCTGGAGGGAGACCGCTTTTCAGGGCTCCCGCAACGGCGACTTCTCCCGCCCGAGTTGCGGGGTTGAAGAGCTCCTGGAGCGGGGCCTTACAGCACCGCCCCGCGCGGCTTGGAATGGCCGCGGGAGTTTGCGAGCGCACGCCGGGGGCTCTAACATCAAGAACCCGGTGCGCGACCTTGCATCACCCGGCGTGGTTTTAATGGCCATGGGACAATTCGCCATCGCCCGCCGGGGGCTTTGACTTTGACTCTGACATCGGGGGGGGGGGGGGGGGAGTGCAGGGGAGAGAAATGTTTTTTTGGCCTTCCATCACAGCAATGTGATGGATGTTTATGTAAAATATGTTGTGTCTTGGGTCTATTTGTTTGTAATGTATGGCTTCAGAAACGGCATTTCGTTTGGACCTCAAGGGGTCCAAATGACAATAAATTGAATTGTATAATTCTAGCCCATCATTATTAGTAATCATCATTCACATTACAACTGGAGGTCAGCGCTTATGGCTGGGGAGCTACTAACACTATATCCAGAACTGGTGGTAGATGAAACATTAGGAATCATCATTACTAAAAACACTAGGTATAAATTATTTAGAGATGTTGGGTGCGTTTCATAGGCTAAAAGCCTACTGCTCACAATGCACCATCTGCATTGATGACTCAGAACTGCTGTAGCTTTGGGAGTAACAACAGCAGCAGGAGGAGATTAGCAAGAGATACGACTGATTGGCTCTAGCCCAAGTGGGAGGAGAGAAGTGAAAACAGTTTAAGTACAGGTCAAGGACAGGCAGACTTGACTCAGAACTGCTGTAGCTTTGGGAGCAACAACAGCAGGAGGAGATTAGCAAGAGATACGACTGATTGGCTCTAGCCCAAGTGGGAGGAGAGAAGTGAAAACAGTTTAAGTACAGGTCAAGGACAGGCAGACTTGACTCAGAACTGCTGTAGCTTTGGGAGTAACAACAGCAGCAGCAGGAGGAGATTAGCAAGAGATACGACTGATTGGCTCTAGCCCAAGTGGGAGGAGAGAAGTTTGTAAATTGGTAAATCAGGCAATTTATCAGTCATTTTAAGTAAGACTGCTCTTGGGGAGCGGCAGTGAGTGAGCGGCCTTGTGAGTGAAGTGCGAGTCTTTGGCTCGAGAGTCTTCGGAGAGGAGACTACGCAAAACACTGCAGAGGGAGAGACGAAAGAAGGAGATGTCAGGCAAGCTGATTCAGTGTGATGCTTGCAGTATGTGGGAGGTCAAGGACACCGCTGGTGCCTCTGGCTGCTACAAATGCGAAAAGTGCATCCAGGTAGAGCTCCTGAAGGGCCGTGTTGGGGAACTGGAGAAGCAAGTGGATGACCTCCGGTTCGTCCGAGAAACGGAGTCGTTCCTTGACAAGTCCTACAGTACGATTGTTACACCTAAGGTACTGGAAGAGAGAAGGTGGGAGACAGTGAGAACGGGAGGGAAGCATGGAATGCCAACGTCCCCGGGGGTTGTACCTCTTGTGAACAGGTTCACCCACTTAGAAGCTGTCGGGACAGAAGAGGTGTTTACACTGGGCGGCGGACTGGCTTGTGATGCGAATAGGGCTGTTGAGCCAAAACCAAAAAGGCCTAAGGCAGGCAACGCCATTGTAGTAGGAGACTCCATTGTGAGAGGTACGGACAGGGGTTTCTGCGGCAACAGACGGGATGCGAGGATGGTATGCTGCCTTCCTGGTGCCAGGATCCAGGATGTCACGAAAAGAGTGCAGAAAATCCTCAAGGGCAAAGGTGAACATCCGGAAGTGGTAGTGCATGTCGGCACAAACGATGTCGGAAAGAAGGGGATGAATATTCTGCAGCGTGACTTTGGAGAGCTCGGAAAAATGCTGAAAAGCAGGACCTCCAGGGTTGTTATCTCCGGTTTGCTTCCAGTTCCTCGTGCTGGCGAGAGCAGGAACAGGGAGATACGGGACCTGAACGTGTGGCTGAGGAACTGGTGCACGGGGCAGGGATTTAGATTCTTAGATCACTGGGATCTGTTTTGGGGTAAGGGGGAACTGTACAAAAGGGACGGATTGCATCTTAACAGGTGTGGGACCAGCATTCTGGCAGGCAGGTTTGCCACTGCTACACGGGTGGTTTTAAACTGAATAAGGGGGGTGGGGTGTCGAATGGGCTAGTGGAGGATGGAGTTAAAGGGAAAGGGTTTCTTAAATGTGTGAGCGTAGAGACAGAGGGGTGTAAAATGAGGGTAGAAGCAATAGGTAGCAAGGTGAAAAGTAAAAGTGGCAGGCCGGAAAATCCAGGGCAAAAATCAAAAAGGGCCACTTTTCAACAAAATTGTATAAGGGGTAAGAGTTGTAAAAACAAGCCTGAAGGCTTTGTGTCTCAATGCAAGGAGCATTCGTAATAAGGTGGATGAGTTGAATGTGCAGATAGCTATTAATGACTATGATATAGTTGGGATCACGGAGACATGGCTCCAGGGTGACCAAGGCTGGGAGCTGAACATCCAGGGATATTCAATATTCAGGAGGGATAGAGAGAAAGGAAAAGGAGGTGGGGTAGCGTTGCTGATTAGAGAGGAGATTAATGCAATGGAAAGGAAGGACATTAGTTTGCAGGATGTGGAATCGGTATGGGTAGAGATGCGAAACACTAAGGGGCAGAAAACGCTGGTGGGTCTTGTGTACAGGCCACCTAACAGTAGTAGTGAAGTTGGAGATGGTATCAAACAGGAAATTAGAAATGCGTGCGACAAAGGCAAAACCGTTATAATGGGTGACTTCAATCTACATATAGATTGGGTGAATCAAATTGGCAGGGGTGCTGAGGAAGAGGATTTTTTGGAATGTATGCGGGATAGTTATCTAAATCAACATGTAGAGGAACCAACGAGAGAGCAGGCTATTTTAGACTGGGTATTGAGTAACGAGGAAGGGTTAGTTAGCAGTCTTGTTGTACGTGCCCCCTTGGGCAAGAGTGACCATAATATGGTTGAGTTCTTCATTAGGATGGAGAGTGACATTGTTAATTCAGAAACAATGGTTCTGAACATAAAGAAAGGTAACTTTGAGGGTATGAGACGTGAATTGGCCAAGATTGACTGGCAATTAATTCTAAAAGGGTTGACGGTGGATATGCAATGGAAGACATTTAAAGACTGCATGGATGAACTACAAAAATTGTTCATCCCAGTTTGGCAAAAGAATAAATCAGGGAAGGTAGTGCATCCGTGGATAACAAGGGAAATCAGGGATAGTATCAAAGCGAAGGATGATGCGTACAAATTAGCCAGAAAAAGCAGCATACCGGAGGACTGGGAGAAATTCAGAGACCAGCAGAGGAGGACAAAGGGCTTAATTAGGAAAGGAAAAATAGATTATGAAAGAAAACTGGCAGGGAACATAAAAACTGACTGCAAAAGTTTTTATAGATATGTGAAAAGAAAGAGATTAGTTAAAACAAATGTAGGTCCCTTGCAGTCAGAAGCGGGTGAGTTGATCATGGGGAACAAGGATATGGCGGACCAATTGAATAACTACTTTGGTTCCGTCTTCACTAAGGAAGACATAAATAATCTGCCGGAAATAGCAGGGGACCGCGGGTCAAAGGAGTTGAGGAATTGAGTGAAATCCAGGTTAGCCGGGAAGTGGTGTTGGGTAAATTAAATGGATTAAAGGCCGATAAATCCCCAGGGCCAGATAGGCTGCATCCCAGAGTACTTAAGGAAGTAGCTCCAGAAATAGTGGATGCATTAGTAATAATCTTTCAAAACTCTTTAGATTCTGGAGTAGTTCCTGAGGATTGGCGGGTAGCAAACGTAACCCCACTTTTTAAGAAGGGAGGGAGAGAGAAAACGGGGAATTACAGACCAGTTAGTCTAACATCGGTAGTGGGGAAACTGCTAGAGTCAGTTATTAAAGATGGGATAGCAGCACATTTGGAAAGTGGTGAAATCATTGGACAAAGTCAGCATGGATTTACAAAAGGTAAATCATGTCTGACGAATCTTATAGAATTTTTCGAGGATGTAACTAGTAGCGTGGATAGGGGAGAACCAGTGGATGTGGTGTATCTGGACTTCCAGAAGGCTTTCGACAAGGTCCCACATAAGAGATTAGTTTACAAACTTAAAGCACACGGCATTGGGGGTTCAGTATTGATGTGGATAGAGAACTGGCTGGCAAACAGGAAGCAAAGAGTAGGAGTAAACGGGTCCTTTTCACAATGGCAGGCAGTGACTAGTGGGGTCCCGCAAGGCTCAGTGCTGGGACCCCAGCTATTTACAATATATATTAATGATCTGGATGAGGGAATTGAAGGCAATATCTCCAAGTTTGCGGATGACACGAAGCTGGGGGGCAGTGTTAGCTGTGAGGAGGATGCTAGGAGACTGCAAGGTGACTTGGATAGGCTGGGTGAGTGGGCAAATGTTTGGCAGATGCAGTAAAATGTGGATAAATGTGAGGTTATCCATTTTGGTGGCAAAAACAGGAAAGCAGACTATTATCTAAATGGTGGCCGACTAGGAAAAGGGGAGATGCAGCGAGACCTGGGTGTCATGGTACACCAGTCATTGAAAGTGGGCATGCAGGTGCAGCAGGCAGTGAAGAAAGCGAATGGTATGTTAGCTTTCATAGCAAAAGGATTTGAGTATAGGAGCAGGGAGGTTCTACTGCAGTTGTACAGGGTCTTGGTGAGACCACACCTGGAGTATTGCGTAGAGTTTTGGTCTCCAAATCTGAGGAAGGACATTATTGCCATAGAGGGAGTGCAGAGAAGGTTCACCAGACTGATTCCTGGGATGTCAGGACTGTCTTATGAAGAAAGACTGGATAGACTTGGTTTATACTCTCTAGAATTTAGGAGATTGAGAGGGGATCTTATAGAAACTTACAAAATTCTTAAGGGGTTGGACAGGCTAGATGCAGGAAGATTGCTCCCGATGTTGGGGAAGTCCAGGACAAGGGGTCACAGCTTAAGGATAAGGGGGAAATCCTTTAAAACCGAGATGAGAAGAACTTTTTTCACACAGAGAGTGGTGAATCTCTGGAACTCCCTGCCACAGAGGGTAGTCGAGGCCAGTTCATTGGCTATATTTAAGAGGGAGTTAGATGTGGCCCTTGTGGCTAAGGGGATCAGAGGGTATGGAGAGAAGGCAGGTACGGGATACTGAGTTGGATGATCAGCCATGATCATATTGAATGGCGG
Organism: Amblyraja radiata; assembly: GCF_010909765.2. Classification (NCBI taxonomy): domain Eukaryota; kingdom Metazoa; phylum Chordata; class Chondrichthyes; order Rajiformes; family Rajidae; genus Amblyraja; species Amblyraja radiata. The sequence goes on along the minus strand of NC_045986.1, from coordinate 5,299,185 downwards.
TGCAGGCTCGAAGGGCCGAATGGCCTACTCCTGCACCTAATTTCTATGCATGTCCGCCTACACATTGATAATACCACAGTGGTGGCATATATTAATCATATGGGTGGAATAAAATCGATATCATGTGTCAATCTGGCCAATACAATCTGGCACTTGTGTGTTAACATACATATTTGGCTATCAGCAAACTTACCTACCAGGTAAGCTCAATACAGTGGCACACACCAGGTCATGAAAATTCAATGACAACACCGAATGGCTGTTGGACCACAAAAAAGTTTGCTGATATTACTAAAAGATAGGGACACCGGATATCGATCTATTTGTCATCTAGGCCCAATCACCAGTTACCAACACATGTCGCTTGGGAACCACACTTGGGGCAGCAGCAATGGACGTTACTCACTGAATTGGGGAAAATTGTTTACAATGTTTTTCACCTCCTGTCTCATCAGTCGGATCCTAAGCAAAATACATATGGTCTCAGCATCAGGTGTCTTGGAAGTACCTGATTGGCCTACACAGTCATGGGTCCCTGTGGTCCTTGACATAGTCTCTGAACCATAGTCCACCATGCTAGATCCGGGCTGGTGGACAGGACCATGAGCATGATCACAGCAGCCTATCAAGAATCAACAAGGACTGGTGTGGCGAATAATACAGCTACAATCACCAATGTCCTGGGAATTCCTGTCCAGCCTTCATGTAGATGAAGGACTGAGCTGCAGTGCTATAATTGCGCAGGAGTGCCCTGTCAGCTTGCTGGTGGCAGGCACCATGACAACTCTCCATGGGATCTCACCCTCTAGTTGCCAAACTTATGAGGATTATTTACAACACTACCCTCCTACAGTGAGGTACTCCCAGATCTGGGTCAGTGTTGTACTAACATTGCTAGAGGCACCAGCAATGTCCCTGTCCCTGGGGGGTAAACTGGAATTCCAGGTATACCCATCTGACACCCGACTGTGTGTAATGACACACCTTCTACTATACCTTAAGATTACTAAAACTTTAAGAGGAAGTAAATTGGCACTATGGGCAGCCATAAACAGCCTAATGGCCGGGTATCAGCACTAACCACCGCTAGATGGCTCAGACAGGTTTGGGAGCTGCTGGGGTGGATACTGACATCTTAAATCTCTATCCACAAGGGCAACAGCAACACCGGCAGCTAGAGACATGGAAGTGCCTATGGACCATATCCTGTCAACAGCAGGATGGTCTAGAGAAAGACCTTCCAATTCTTTATAATAAGCCAATAACCAAACCTGCGGTGTTGCAGAATCAAGTTTGAATTCTGTAATATATTTAGCCGTAGGGAGGATTATTTTGTTAAAATAAATTGTTATTGTCTGAATTGGATACATGTCTGAATACGATAACATACTTCCTCCCTTGAATGACTTCGGCAGTGAGTGAAGCATGGACTGTTCCACGGCTTGAAATCACAGATCTTTAAAATCTTCACGTAGTCACTCACGTGACTCCGAAGTAAAATAGTAAGATTAAACGAGAACTTACCAGCTTGAAGTTTGATCTTTATTTGATGAGGAGTTACGATGAGGGATTACGTGCCCTCCGCTCCCGCCCTCTATTATAAAGGTCAACTGGTATATTAGCTCTTCTTATCTTGCTATGTTTATTTCAATTACTATTACTGTGATTCCACACCGCTGCTTTGAAGAATGTCGCGCACGCGTGCTGGCGGGGTCTTCACGTAATCCCTAATCGTAACTCCTCATAAAATAAAGATCAAACTTCAAACTGGTAAGTTCTCGTTTAATCTTGTGTATTAATCTTTAATAATGAATACAAACAATACACAAGTATGCAAAGTGTTGCCACATAATGAGCGGCGACAACGTTACCGATGTATTATAGGGCTCTGGTAAGACCTCATCTGGAGTATTGTGTACAGTTTTGAGGAAAGACATCCTTGCGATTGAGGCAGTGCAGCCTAGGTTCACGAGATTGATCCCTGGGATGGCAGGACTGTCATATGAGGAAAGATTGAAAAGACTAGGCTTGGAATCACTGTAGTTTAGAATGATGAGGGGGGATCTTATAGAAACATATAAAATTATAAAAGGATTGGACAAGCTAGATGCAGGAAAGATGTTCCCAATGTTGGGCGAGTCCAGAACCAGGGGCCACCGTCTTAGAATAAAGGGGAGGCCATTTAAGAATGAGGTGAGAAAAACATTTTCACCCAGAGTGTTGGGAATTTATGGAATTTCCTGCCACAGAGGGCAGTGGAGGCCAAGTCATTGGATGGATTTAAGAGAGAGTTAGATAGAGCTCTAGGGGCTAGTGGAATCAAGGAATATGGGGAGATGGCAGGCACGGGCTATTGATTGGGGATTGGCTATTGATCAGCTATGATCACAATGAATGGCGGTGCTGGCTCGGGGCCGAATGGCCTCCTCCTGCACTTATTTTCTATGTTTCTAATATAGTCCCGAATGTACCTCTTCCTTCTTCTTCCCCCCCCACACCGCCACTCCGGGTCCCTCTTTGTTCTCAGCGGCACGTCCTTGACCAACCGTCAGGACTCAATAATAATAGTTCAATAATAATTTTAAAAAACAATATAGGGTTAAAAAACAAACGAACCCGGAGTCACTGGTGCAATCAAGGCAGTTTGTAATTTGTAGTTTAGTTGGAGTTGTGTTGTTCATGATGCTGGCTGGCACAGTGGAGGCTGGGCTGGTGTTGCCAGCCACTGTACCATAGATCGGTGGACACTGCGATGTACCTGTAACCCTCCCTGAGCTCTGCCACTGCCTTGCCGCGGGGAATTCCTGACAGTCGGCAGCTCTGTGCTGGCGGGAGATTACAATGGAGCTAATCCATTTAAACGGACTAGCAGATTGTCAGTTTCAGTTCTGATTTGTGCTGTTACTTTGTAATATGTAATATGTTTTAAAAAAAAATAGAACAAAGCAGGGCTTTGGGGAAAGAGCAGGGGAGAATGATGAATTGGACAAAAGTATTGGCACTGACATAGTGGGCCAAAAGGAGTCCTCTGTGCTGTTTGATTCTGGGAACAGATGTCTCATGAGAAACAGCCTGGAGGGATGGGGAGCCTTGGCTCAGGGTTGGAGTCACCGATTCTGTCGATACAATAGAGAGGGCTTGGTCCTGCACGGCTGGTTTATGGAGATAATGAAAGACAGTGGGAGACACGAGTTCAAGGCATGATTGTTGAGACCTGCCTGTACGTTAATTATATAGCTGCAGGGAGCAATGGGCTTCAAGCAGAGATTGAAGAAAGGGAACTCTGAATCTGGAGTCTGAGCTTCCCTGATATACTGTCCTCGTTCACAGCAGCTCTTAGCGAATCATCTCTTACACATTCCAGGTGTCAGAACAAATGCAAACTGCAGATGGAAAACTGGACGCCTACAAATGACCAGATCTGCTCTGTATCCCAATTCTGTTCATTTGTTATAAAAAGGAACTGCAGATAGACACACAAAGCTGGAGTAACTCAGCGGGACAGGCAGCATCTCTGGAGAGAAGGAATGGGTGATGTTTCCGGTTGAGACCCTTCTTCAGATCCTGCACAAGGAACTGCACATACTGGGAAGTACACAAAAATGCTGGAGAAACTCAGCGGGTGCAGCAGCATCTATGGAGCGAAGGAAATAGGCATCGTTTTGGGACGAAACCCTTCTTCAGACTGATAGGGGGTGGCGGGGAGAAGGAAGGAAAAAGGCGGAGGAGGAGCCTGAGGGCTGAGGGATGGGAGGAGACAGCACGGGCTAACAAAATTGGGAGAATTCAATGTTCATGCCCACAGGATGCAGACTCCACAAGCGGAATATGGGGTGCTGTTCCTCCAATTTCCAGTGTTGCTCACTCTGGCCATGGAGGAGACCCAGGACGGAGAGGTCGGACGGGGAATGGGAGGGGGAGCTGAGCCACCGGGAGGTCAGGTAGGTTCTTACGGACCGAGCGGAGGTGTTCGGCGAAACGATCGCCCAACCTCCGCTTAGTCTCACCGATGTAGATCAGCTGAAATCTAGAGCAGGGGATGCAGTAGATGAGGTTGGAGGAGATACAGGTGAACCTCTGTGGCACCTGGAATGACTGCTTGGGTCCTTGAATGGTGTAGAGGGGGGAGGTAAAGGGACAGGTGTGATATTTCTTGCGGTTGCAATGGAAAGTGCCCGGGGCGGTGGTGGTACGGGAGGGAAGGGAAGAATTCACTAGGGAGTTGCGGAGGGAGCGGTCTTTGCGGAAGGCAGACATGGGGGGAGATGGGAAGCTGTGGCGAGTGGTGGGGTCACGTTGGAGGTGGCGAAACTGACGGAGGATTATGTGTTGTATGTGACGGCTGGTGGGGTGAAAGGTGAGGACTAGGGGGACTGCCCTTGTTGCGAGTGCGGGGATGGGGAGAGAGAGCTGAGTCACGGGGTATGGAAGAGACCCTGGTGCGAGCCTCATCTATGGTGGAGGAGGGGAACCCCCGTTCCCTGAAGAATGAGGACATTTTGGATGCCCTGGTGTGGAACGCCTCATCCTGGGAGCAGATGCGGCATAGACGGAGGAATTGGGAGTAGGGGATGGAGTCCTTACAGGAAGCAGGGTGGGAAGAAGTGTAGTCCAGATAGCCATGAGAGTCAGTGGGTTTATAGTGGATGACGGTCAGAAGTCTATCACCTGCGATGGAGATAATGAGGTCAAGGAATGGTAGGGAAGTGTCGGAAATGGTCCAGGTGTATTTGAGTGCCGGATGGAAGTTGGTGGTGAAGTGGATGAAGTCAGTCAGTTGTGTGTGGGTGCAGGAGGTGGCACCAAAGCAGTCGTCGATGTAACGGAGGTAGAGGTCGGGGATGGGGCCCTGGTACGTATTGAACAAGGATTGTTCGACGTACTCGACAAAGAGGCAGGCGTAGCTAGGGCCCATGCGTGTGCCCATAGCTACGCCTTGTATTTGGAGTAAATGGGAGGAGTCAAACGTGAAGTTATTGAGGGTAAGGACCAGCTCCGCTAGGCGGAGGAGAATGTCAGTGGCTGGGTATAGGTTGCTTCTCTGCTCGAGGAAGAACCGGAGGGCTTTGAGACCATCCTGGTGGGGGAGGGAGGTGTAGAGTGACTGGACGTCCATGGTGAAGATGAGGGGCTGAGGGCCTAGGGAATGGAATGCGCGGATGCGGCGGATAGTGTCTGAGGTGTCTTGAACATAGGTGGGAAGGGATTTAACCAAGGGGGATAGTATGGAGTCAAGGTAAGTGCAGATGAGTTTGGTGGGGCACGAACAGGCAGAGACAATGGGTCTACCGGGACAGTCAGATTTGTGGATTTTGGGGAGAAGGTAAAATCTCTCCCCATCCCCCCACTCGCAACAAGGGCAGAGTCCGCCTAGTCCTCACCTTCCACCCCACCAGCCGTCACATACAACAAGTAATCCTCCGTCAGTTTCGCCACCTCAAACGTGACCACACCACTCGCCACATTTTCCCATCTTCCCCCATGTCTGCCTTCCGCAAAGACCGCTCCCTCCGCAACTCCCTTGTCAATTCTTCCCTTCCATCCCATACCACCCCCTCCCCGGGCACTTTCCGTTGCAACCGCAAGAGATGCCACACCTGTCCCTTTACCTCCCCCCTCAACTCCATTCAAGGACCCAAGCAGTTGTTCCAGGTGCGACAGAGGTTCACCTGTATCTCCTCCAACCTCATCTACTGCATCCGCTGCTCTAGATGTCAGCTGATCTACATCGGTGAGACTAAGCGGAGGTTGGGCGATCGTTTCACCGAACACCTCTGCTCGGTCCGCAAGAACCTACCTGACCTCCCGGTGGCTCAGCACTTCAACTCCCCCTCCAATTCCCCGTCCGACCTCTCTGTCCTGGGTCTCCTCCATGGCCAGAGTGAGCAACACCGGAAATTGGAGGAACAGCACCTCATATTCCGCTTGGGGAGTCTGCATCCTGCGGGCATGAACATTGAATTCTCCCAATTTTGTTAGCCCTTGCTGTCTCCTCCCCTTCCTCAGCCCTCAGGCTGTCTCCTCCCACCCCTCAGCCTTCTGGCTCCTCCTCCTCCTTTTTCCTTCCTTCTCCCCGCCACCCCCTATCAGTCTGAGAAGAGTTTTGGCCCGAAAGTTCCCTATCTCCTTCGCTCCATAGGTGCTGCTTCACCCGCTGAGTTCCTCCAGCATTTTTGTGTACCTTCGATTTTCCAGCATCTGCAGTTCCTTCTTGAACACTGTAGATACTGGGATGCTGCCTGAGCTGCTGAGTTACTCCAGCATGTTGTGCCTCTCTCTGTTCATTTGTTGACAGATTGTATTAACGGCTGGGTCATAGTCAGTACTGCAGTTATCAATCCACTCATAGAACCACGATTGTGAGTAGCAACTGAGCTCATAATGGAAAGGCAATGAAACACATGTAGTTTAGTTGCTGCAGTGTTTAGTTGCTGCTGCTGTCTCTCATAATGGGAGCGTTAGCTTCTTAACCCCGTGCTATTTGTTTCTTATAGAAAAGTTAGTGCAGATAAATGTTTTTGCCCACAAGATAATCAAGCAAATGCTCATTATCCCACAGAATGCCTTACCTCACATGTCTGTGCCGAACATGATGCCAGGATAAACTCCTCTCATCTGCTTACACATGATCCATATCTACCCATTCCCTGCATATCACGTGCCTATCAAAACTCTTTGTGTAAACATATATTGGCCCACTCATCTCCATTATAATTTCCCCCTCTACCTTAAAGCTATGCCCTCTAGTCTTTGACAATTCCACCCTGGGAAAAAGGTTCCGACTGCCTACCCTAACACAATGCCTCTCTTAGGTTTATTTACTTCTATGATCTCTTTTAACCTCTGATGTTCCAGAGAAAACAACCCACATTTATCCAACCTCTCTCTGCAGCTACTGATCCAGGCATCATCCTTCCTGCAATGGGGCGACCTTGCATCCCTTATGTGACTGGTGGTGACAATAGACAATAGGTGCAGGAGTAGGCCATTCGGCCCTTCGAGCCAGCACCGCCATTCAATGTGATCATGGCAGATCATCCCCAATCAGTACCCCGTTCCTGCCTTCTCCCCATATCCCCTGACTCCGCTATTTTTAAGAGCCCTATCTAGCTCTCTCTTGAAAGCATCTAGAGAACCTGCCTCCACTGCCCTTTGAGGCAGAGAATTCCACAGACTCACCACTCTCTGTGAGAAAAAGTGGCTTACTCCTTATTCTTAAACTGTGGCCCCTGGTTCTGGACTCCCCCAACATCGGGAACATGTTTCCTGCCTCTAGCGTGTCCAAACCCTTAACAATCTTATATGTTTCAATGAGATACCCTCTCATCCTTCCAAACTCCAGCGTGTACAAGCCCAGCTGCTCCATTCTCTCAGCATATGACAGTCCCGCCATCCCGGGAATTAACCTTGTAAACCTCCGCTGCGCTCCCTCAATAGCAAAAATGACCTTCCATAAATTAGGAGACCAAAACTGCACACAATACTTCAGGTGTGGTCACACACAGAACAGTGTGCAGGGCTCTGTACAACTGCAGAAGGACCTCTTTGCTTCTATATTCGATTCCTCTTGTTATAAAGGCCAACATGCCATTCGCTTTCTTCACTGCCTGCTGTACCTGCATGCTTACTTTCATAGACTGATGTACAAGGACCCCCAGATCCCGTTGTACTTTCCTTTTTCCCAACCTGATGCCATTTAGATAGTAATCTGCCTTCCTGTTTTTGCTACCAAAGTGGATAACCTCACATTTATCCGCATTAAACTTCATCTGCCATGCATCTGCCCACTCCCCCAACCTGTCCAAGTTACCCTGCATTCTCATAGCATCCTCCTCACAGTTCACACTGCCACCCAGCTTTGTGTCATCTGCAAATTTGCTAATGTTACTTTGAACATTAGCAAATTGTGAGGTGAGATGTCCCTGGCTGATCCTTTGTGACCAGTTTAGAAGGATGAGGGGAGACCTCATTAAAACCCATTAGAAACCGACTTTCATTACTAGCGGGGAACAATGTGGGGCCATTGGGAACTAAATAGAATAGTTATAACTTTGAAAGATGACGACCAGAGCAATCACTATCTCTTCATTTGACATTCTACGATGTGGATCAGGTGCGTGGGATTTATCAGGTTTCAAGCTCACTGACTTCTCTTGTATCATATTGTGACCAGTAATGATGTGCTTCAGTTCCATATTTTCATGGTCCTGTAATATATCTGAAGGTTCCGTATGTCTTCTTCCACCTGCCACATTAAATCACACACAAAGTATTTGGTTTTCATTCCTCCGCCATTTCCTCTGCCAACCACATCTACCTTTGTTCTAGGTGTGGGCTCCTATATACCACGAGACTGAGGGATCATTTAGCTGAATACCTATGCTCATTCCGCCTAGGCCAATGTGATCTCCCAATCGCTAAACACTTTAACTCCCCCTCCCATTCCCACACTGACATTTATGTCCTGGACCTCCTCCATTGTCAGAGTGAGGCCCAGCAACTGGTGAAAAACCGGCAACTGGAACGGCGACTGTCAGAGTGGAACACACACACGCACGCAAACACACACACACACACACACACACACACACACACACACACACACACACACACACACACACACACACACACACACACACACACACACACACACACACACACATCTCTTCCTTCACCAGCCCGTTATGCAGGCGGGGGACAGAGCAAGCGGGGGAGCACTGTCTGAATGAAATTCACACGGTGCAAAGGCAAGGTGATACAGACACACACCGCGATGAACAGGAAGGTTGGTGCTGTAATTAAGATGGCTAAAGCACAGTGTACGGTAAGTCGTTTAAAGGAGAGGGGACAGAAGTTTAGGGGTAACATGAGGGGGAACTTCTTTACTCAGAGAGTGGTAGCGGTATGGAATGAGCTTCCAGTGGAAGTGGTGGCGGCAGGTTCGTTGGTATCATTTAAAAATAAATTGGATAGGCATATGGATGAGAAGGGAATGGAGGGTTATGGTATGAGTGCAGGCAGGTGGGACGAAGGGAAAAAAGTTGTTCGGCACGGACTTGTAGGGCCGAGATGGCCTGTTTCCGTGCTGTAATTGTTATATGGTTATATGGAGAGGGAGGAGAGAGGGGGGAGAAGGGGGGAAGAAGGAGTGACATACACGGCTATGAAGCACGGCGGACATTTAACATTATCGGTTGGATATCCTTGCTTCTGAAAACTACTGCTTACGTTTTTTTTCGCAATGAGATAATGAAATTCACCTGAAGAAGGGTCTCGACCCGAAACGTTGCCTATTTCCTTCGCTCCATAGATACTGCCTCACCCACTGAGTTTCTCCAGCATTTCTACCTAATGAAATTCACCGGTCAGCACCGGCTACAACTCACAAGAACCTATGAGAACCTTCGACCTCCTGGCAACCCACCTACAGCACGAGAATTCTCGCTACTCTCCATGGCGATTTCATTCTAGTCGCCTTCACCTTCAGCTCCCTAATCAAATCTGGTTCATTGCACAGCACCAGATCCAGAATTACCCATTTCCCCAGTGGGCTGGAATACAAACTGCTCTAAGAAGCCGTCTTGTAAGCATTCTACAACTTACTTCTCTTGGGGTCCAGTCCCAACCTGACCATCCCAGTCTACCTGCATAATGATATGGCCCAAGGCCACTGTAACATTGCCTTTCACACATGCATTCTCTATCTCGATGTAATTTGTGCCTCACATCAGTTCCTGAATTGTGCTGCATTTAGTGCACTTAATCCTCTCAACATTATTACAGTTGAAGTGTTTTGGAATGAAAATTGATATCAGGTTAACATAATAAAATGTAGTAAGGGAATGGAATGTTCGGCTTAGTCTGAGAATAAAGATATAGCAATGTCCTGCAGTGTATCATTGTATATTTTATAAACAACATATATTTGTTTTGGAAAAAAAACTTATGTTGATTTTTTTCAAAGAAAGGTGTTGAAATAATGACTGATGAATATTATGGTGCTTGAAGTGAGATTATTTACATAAGGCCCAGAGTACAATTATGAAAATAATGAAATGCATTCTCATTTTGCTGGGATTGTGCAGGCAAGTTTAACCTGACCAGTGTGTATCAGAGACATTGGGTTGTGGCAGTTTCACATCCACCCTAAAGGAACAAGCACTGAGCCGAGACTAGGAGCAAAGTAAAAAAAAACTCTTTGGCAATCTCTCTACTTTTGGTGAGGCAAAGGTTTGCGTGATATTTTCACAGGGATGGTGTCAAATGCAGATGATGAAATAATTCATTTTTTAAGTCTGAAGAAGGGTCTCGACCAGAAACATAATGTAATTCTTCTCTCCAGAGATGCTGCCTGACTGGCTAGGTTACTCCAGCACTTTGTGTCTATCTTCGGTGTAAACCCGAATCTGCAGTTCCTTCCTACACATTATGAAGTCTCTTCACTCATTGGTTACTGATCCGAAATCACTATCAGTGTTTTCCTGTCACTCCATTTCTGTACAATCTTCCATTTGGCTTTGTCCTTACTTCACTTGCATCAAAATAAAATTGGTTTGATTGATAGACACAAAATGCTGGAGTTACTCAGCGGGTCAGGCAGCATCTCTGGAGAAAATGGATGGGTGATATTTCGGGTTGGGACACTTCTTCAGATATTTTTAGTCGGGAGAGTGGAAGAGTGGGGGGAGGGGGGTAGAACAGAGGGGGGGGGGGCTGGGGGGTGTGGGGGTGGGGTGTGGAACTGTAATCAAAGAAACAGGACAGATTGGGGCCGGCATCAGATGACCTCAGGCAAGGGGGTTCCCTGATAGGCTGACAGTTGGCCAGGGACAACTAGTCCCACAGGTTGCAACTATTTACCCCCCTTGGGTCACCCCCCTCTTCCTAGGCAACAGACAGTCTATCAGGGAACCACCTTGTCCGATGTCATCTGATTTGTCCTGTTTGTCCTTCGCTTCCAGTTTTTTCCAAAATGATCCGGTCCTGACCTGAAACGTCACCTATCCATTTTTTTCCAGAGATGTTGCCTGACCTGCTGAGTTACTCCAGTATAAACCTGTTCCGTTCAGTTTATTTTATTGTCATATGTACTTTTTCTACTTCTTATCGAGTCCACACACAAGATTAGAAGTTGATCAGCCAGAGCTGAAACACACTTGTCGGCATCTGCACAATGGTGTCTGTCTTGTCACTTCTTGTGCGTGGTGGTGGAAAGATTGGTGGAAACAGGGCCGTGACGTGAACGCTCTTTCCTTGACCCCGTCACATGTACTAAGGTGCAGTGAAAAGCTTTTGTTGCGTGCTAACCTGTCAACAGATAGACAATCGATGATTACTACCAATTACAGTCTGAAGAAGGTCTTGACCCGAAACATCACTCATTCCTTCTCTCCGCTGCCTGTCCTGCTGAGTTACTCCAGCTTTTTGTGTCTCTCTTCAGTTTTAACCAGTATCTGCAGTTCCTTCCTACACATTACAATCTATCCCCAGCATCTGCAGTTCCTTTTTTTAATTACATTTGGGTTTAATTAATCTTTGTTCATTGCATGTTGTGGCCTTATATTAAATCGTCAGTTTACAACCAAGTCGACTGACTTTTTGTGAAGCTGAAGAAGACAAGTTTTTCAGTTGATGTGCACTGATTCTATTAGTGATATACTCATCTTTTTTTAGTCGTGTCGTTTGGAAGTGGGTGTGGAAGTTCATGGTTCCTTTCATTCTGATGCTGTGCTGGACTGAAATAAAAACAGAAAATGTTGGAGAGACTCAATGGGTCAGGCTATATCTGTACAAAATGAAACAGTTGATGCGTTGGGTCAAGGATCCTTCATCATAACCAGGAAAATTAGAAAAACAACATAGTTTTCAGTAGGAGAGAAGGTGGGGGAGTAAAGGGTAGACCAATGGAGGTATTTCCCATAGGATGAGTCTAAATGCATAGTGGGCACATTGTGTGTAATGTGTGGTAAATGGCAAAGCTGTGGGACACATCCAGGCCAGCCCAAGGCACAGGGACATCTGGGGAGGACTGGAACAGGTAGACAGAACCAGTGAAAGACACAAAATGCTGGAGTAACTCAGTCGGACAGGCAGCATCTCTGGCGGGAAGGGTTGAGACCCTTCTTCAGAAACAGTGAGCTAAGATTGGAGAATTTCATATTGCACCCAGATGTGTGAGATGTGCCCGCCTTGAGGAAGAAGTTGCTTGTGTTTTGTGTTTTGTGGTGACATGCAGGAGGCAGAGAGACCAGAGTGGGAAGGTGGTGAAGTAAGGTGGCAGCAACTGGAAGTATGGGCTCACTTTCATGGTAAACATTGGCCAGGACATGGAAGGTATCTCTTTGAAAATGCCCCATGGCATGTTTTACTTTCATCTGAAAGCATAGACAGAACTTTATAACAGCATTTAAAAGACACTTGGACAGGCACATGGAGAGGAAAGATTAAGAGGATATGGGCCAAACGCGGGCAGTGGGGATTAGCTTAGATGGGTCATCATGGTTGGGCGAAAGGGCCCATTTCTGTGCTGTATATGACTATGATCTTCAGTAGAAAGCCTCCACTGAAAACTGGTGGGGGAGTAATGTCATTCACACTGACATTAGAGCACTCCCTCACTATTACACTAGAGCACTCATCTAGATATTGAACTTCAATTTAAACCCAAATGCTGACTGAAACAAGTGAGCTACTCATTCAGCCAGTTGTATTTTAAGTTTCTGCTTTGGGTGAATGAGAGTACATTTCAGACATTTTATGTAGAACCACGTAGCAAACACAAACAAATTTGAACCCTGCACTGGGATGCTTGACCTTTGCACCGATTTCCTCGTGCTGTGGAGCTGTCTTGTTGAGGACAACAAACTATAAATGTTTCCCCGCAGAAAGTCAGGTATTTCACGTGTCAAACTATGGGACAACAAAGTCCTACAAAGCTGCATCATGACTTCCTGACTCTTATCTCAATGTCCTGATCTATGAAAGCAAACATAGAAACATGGAAACATAGAAAATAGGTGCAGGAGTAGGCCATTTGGCCCTTCGAGCCTGCACCGCCATTCAATATGATCATGGCTGATCATCCAACTCAGTATCCTGTACCTGCTTTCTCTCCATACCCCCTGATCCCTTTAGCCACAAGGGCCACATCTAACTCCCTCTTAAATATACCCAATGAACTGGCCTCAACTACCTTCTGTGGCAGAGAATTCCAGAGACTCACCACTCTTACACTAGGGGCGCTGCACTGTCTGTTAATTCTATCTTTTTTTAAATTTTTAGTTAGTTTAAAGTTTTGTGTTGGGGGAAACTTTAACTTTTCTATGTGGGGGAGGGGGGCAGGGTAAGGGGGAAACCGTTTCCCAGTCTCTTCCTGGCGGGGACGCGACTATTTCTCCGAGTCGCGTCCTTGCCCCCCACCTCGCGGCCTACCAGCTGGATCGGAGCGGCCTTTCCTGCCGGGGACCGGGAACCAGACCAGGGCTGCTACAGCGGCGGCGCAGCGCTGGAGTCACCGCGGAGCGGGCGATGCCAACCTGGGTCGCCGTTTGGAGCTCCGAAGCGTTGAGCCGTTGTTCCAACATCGTGGAGCTCTGGTGCGGAGAGCTTCCAATGAGGGCGGCGCTGAACAACATCGTGGAGTCCTGGGGCGCCTTGCAGAGGGCCACCAGCAGCAGTCTCCACCCGGCGCGGCCTACGGACTTTGGAAGCCGCCGACTCCGGTAGGAGGGGGCCGACTCTGGTGTCCACGCCGCTGAGGATGTCCCGCAGCCCCGACGTCGGACTTACAACACCCTGGCGAGCGGTCCTGAACATCGGGGCGCCCGTAGTGGCAACTGCGGAGGGCACGGGGAGGCCTTAACCACGAGGAACAGTGGAGGAAGAGACTGACTTTGGTGCCTTCCCACACAGTGGGAAACGTTGATTCTGCTGTGTGGGGATGTTTTATGTCAAACCCTATAGTGTGTTGTGTCCCTTGTTTTATTGTATGGCTGTATGGGAATTACATTTCACTGTGTCATCTGGCACATGTGATGAATAAATCTATCTTGTATCTTGTATCTTCTCTGTGTGAAAAATGTTTTCTCATCTCATGCCACATGCCTCATACCCCTCTATCTACCTATGTGGCCACTTTCATGGAGTTATGGGTTTAGACTCCAAGATCCCTTTGTACATCAATGCTGTTAAGGGTCATGCCATTACTTGAATTTTTTTCCTTATATATTTGACAACCCAAAGTGCAACTTTTCCATAACTGGTCTACATCCCACTGTTGACCTTGACAGCCTTCCTCCCAGTTCACGACTCCTGCGATCTTGATGTCATCTGCAATCCATCTACATTTATGTCCAAGTCATTTATATATATCACAAACTGCAGAGGTTCCAGCACAGATCCCTATTGAACTCCAATGGTCACAGACCTCCAGCATGAATATTGTCCTTCCAACACAACCCTCTGTCTATCAGTGAGCCTGTTTTGAATGCTTTGGACCAAGTCACTATTAATCCTGTGCATTTTAATATTCTGGATCAGTCTACCATGAGGGACTTTATCAAGTGTCCTCATTGATCACCTTGGTCATCTCCTTAAAAACCTCAATCAAGTTAGAAAGACAGCAGACACCTTCTGTATTAAACCCAGCACCTTATCCATAAACTTCCAAGCCTCATAATATGTTATAATCCTCAATCACATCTCTTTATTAGCTCCTCCACTCCAGACCCAGCACCTCCTGTCTCTCCTCATAACTGAACTGCTCCACCCCAGGCAATGTCCTGGTGAATCTTCTCCTGTCCCCCTCAAATTTCACATCCTTCAATGCTTCAAGGGTGATTTATTGTCACACATGTAAAACACAGTGAAATTATTTTTCAAGCCACCAGATTTGGTGCTATTTCCAAAGTCCATTGCGCGCGTTGTGTCTTCTAGAATGGCGCCTGAACCAGGTGAGCTCCAGGCTGCTGCAGGGCCTCCAGACATCGTCATCGTCTGTATCGTTCAGCGGACTGATGTCCCTCTCCTCCTTTGTGCCCTGGGGGCACCTCCTGTAGCCAGCCTTGAGGGTGTGGAAGGTACAACCTCGGTTCACTCTCACCGGCCCTTGCTCCTCGCGACCGCCATCACCGGCTCCCTCCTCTCCGGTTCTCTGATCTTCAGGGAATGAGCAGGGGCCGGACTCAGTGGCTTCAACCCCACTGGCCGCATCCCACCGGGTCTGTCTGCGTCTGCTCGAGTGGCCCACGGGGTCTGTCTGCATCTGCTCGCGTGGCCCATCGGGTCTGTCTGCGTCTGCTCGCGTGGCCCACGGAGTCTGTCTGCGTCTGCTCGCGTGGCCCGCGTGGCCCACGGGGTCTGTCTGGGCAGGTTCTGGTTCCGCGGCAGTCGGACAGGCCAGGCTCAGTGTGGGGAATAGCCGCAGCATCCTTTTGCCGCTTGGCTTGCTGGGGTCCTATAATCCCAAACAATCCTTCCCATAATGTGATGACCAGAACCGGAATCAATGATTTATCGATTCAGGCGATTTTTCAGGCGACTGCCGGCGACTGTCAGAGTGGAACACACACACACACATACATCGCTTGCTTCACCAGCCCGTTATGCAGGTGGGGACAGGGCAAGCGGGGGGAGCGCTGTCTGAGTGAAAATCACATGGTGCAAAGCCAGCGATACACACAAACACACACTGACACACGACAAAGCCATACACACACACCGGGAAGGTGTACGGGAAGGTTGGCACTGTAATTAAGATGGTGAACCCACAGGGTATGGAAAGGATCACGTAAGTCCTTTAAAAGAGGGAGGAGGGGAGGGAGAAGGGGGGAGAAGGAGTTGAGACAACTTTTAAGAAGCCACAGATACAAGTCTGTGAAGCTTGGCGGACATTAACATTACCGGTCAGTTATCCTTGGTTCTGAAAACTACTGCTTACATTTTTTTTTTCCCAATGAGCAAATGAGTCAGTACCGCCTACAACTTACGAGAACCTACGACAACCTTCAACCTCCTGGCAACCCACTAGGACCTCCTGGCAACCCATCTATGGCACAAGAACTCTCGCTTCTCTCCATGACGGCTTCATCATGGTCATGAGGAGTTCCACAAAATTCGAGGCCTCATTATGGTCGCCGCTAATTTTTCAACATATTGAAAAATTTGTGGCAATAATAATGAGGCCGCGACTAGATCTTAGAATGCAGGAACTCCTCATGACCATGAAGGGGACTCCCCGGCAACCATCCGCGAACATGTGGCGACCATGTGGCGACAAGTGAGACAGGCCCATCAGGGAACTTGAGAGGCAAATGGATGACCTCAGGATCATCCGGGAAAATGAGAGTTTCCTGGACAGAACCTACAGCGAGACCGTTACACCAAAGGTACTGAAAGAGAAGGTGGGTGACGATGAGGAAGGGAAGGAAGCTTAGAGTACAGGAGACCCCGGGGGATGTACCTCTTGAAAACAGGTTCACCCTCTTGGAAGCTGTCAGGGTGGAAGATGCTGCCAGTCTGAGCGGCGGACAGGTCTGCGAATCAAAACGTGGCGCTGAGGCAAAGCTGAAGAGACAGACGTCAGGCAGAGCCGTGGTAGTCGGGGACTCCATCGTGAGAAATACAGACATGGGTTTCTGCGGCAACAGGCGGGATTCAAGGATGGTGTGTTGCCTCCCTGGTGCCAGGATCCAGGACGTCACGGACCGATTACAGGGCATCCTCAAGGGTGAAGGTGATCAGCTGGAAGTGGTAGTGCATGTCGGCACAAATGATGTCGCGAAGAAGAGGAAAGAGATTCTGCAACGTGACTTCCAGTTCCTTGTGTTGGTGAGAGCAGGATCAGGGAGATAGTGCATCTGAATGTGGCTGAGAAGCTGGTGCAGGGGGCAGGGATTTAGATTCTGCAAATTTGCAAATTTGCAGATGACGCAAAGCTGGGTGGCATTGTGAACTGCGAAGAGGATGCTAGGAGGTTGCAGGGTGGCTTGGGCAGATCATGGCAGATGCAGTATAATAGTAAGATTAAATGAGAACTTACCAGTTTGAAGTTTGATCTTTATTTTATGAGGAGTTACGATGAGGGATTACGTGAAACGATAACAAAGAAAATAACGCTCCCCGGGCTTAAATTATATATTTATATATATTTGCAGAGTCTAAAATTCTCTCTGCAAATGAAACAGATTTTACTATTGGCTTGTTGTAGAATGTTTGGAAAGTTCTTTCCATGGACCACCCCGCTGTTGCCAGGATGTGGTCCAATGGCACGTCCATTCTGTTAGCCGCCGATGTGGATGCTGCCCTGGTGGAGTGAGATGTGTAAATATCAGTATCCACTCCAGCAGCTCCCAATACCTGTTTGAGCTATCTAGAGATGGTTTGACACGACACCCGACCATGTGGCTTTTTGTGGCTGACCCATAGTGCCTTTTCTCTCCCTCGGGGATCTTTGGTTGTGTTGATATATAGTAGTAGGTGTGTCATGACACATAAACGGGGGTCAGGTGGGTACGCCCGGAATTCCATAATGAGTCCTAAGTTCCTGGTCTGCTCTGTTTTACCAGCTCCTGAATAGTGAACGTTATTTGGTCTGATGATATGACCATATTGTCCAGTCTGAGTAGGTAAAGGGACTGGACCCTTTGTGCTGAGACTAACGCCATCAGCATAGCCGTTTTCAGGGTTAGCTGTTCCAGAGTGAGGGATCTGGCTGGTGACCATCCCCTTAGGTATGTCAGGACAACACTGACATCCCAGATCTTGGTGTACCTAGGTGTTGGGGGGTTTGTATTGAAGATCCCTCTCATTAATTTGGCCACCAGCGGATGAGACCCTATGGCCTGTTGTCCTGGTGCCTGCCCCAGATAGGCTGACAGTGCACTCCTAGTACAATTGATAGTGCTATAGCTCAGACCTTCATCGTGGTGAAGGCTGGACAGGAACTCCAGTACATTAGTTATAGTTGTTGATCTGTATGTTGTCCCTGTTCTTGAGCAGTATGTTTTCCATTTTCTGATACTGGAGAGATATTGTTTCTTGGTGGAAAGTCGGTGAGATGCTGTCATCGTGTCCATGGTCCTATTTGACAATCCTAGGTGCAGTAAAGGTCTTTTTAGAATCTGCAACCCAACAGGTTTATTCTGTCATGGCATGGATGACTTTCGCCTGAGACAGGGTGGATCAGTAGATCTGGTCCCCTGGGAATGGTCATGGATGGTTCAATTACCCTGTCAAGGACCATTGGGAACCATGGCTGTGTAGGCCAGTCGGGTACTACCAAAATACCTGAAGCTGAGTCCATCTGTATTTTGCGTAGTACCCGACTGATGAGGCAGAAGGGGGGAAAGGCATAGAAAAAATAATTCCCCCAGTTCAGCGAGAATGCATCCATCGCCGCTGCCTCAGGGTCTGGTTCCCAAGCGACATATATTGGTACCTCGTAATTCAGTCGGGATGCAAAGAGATCGATATCTGGTGTTCCATAGTGCTTTGTAATTTCAGCAATTAGCTTTGGGGTTTAACATCCATTCAGTGTTATCATTGAATTTGCGTGACCTGGTAGGTAAGTTGCTGATAGCCAAATATGTTTGTCGACACACCATTGCCAGATTGTGTTGACCAGATTATCACATGATATCGATTTTATCCTGCCCATATGGTTAATATAGGCCACCACTGTGGTATTGTCTATCTGTAAGCGGACATGCAAATGGTGCATATTTGAACAATAAGCTTTTAACCCATACAACGCACCAAAAATTTCCAAATAGTTTATACCCAGTGTCTGTAGTAGTGATGATTCTAGATTAGTTCATCTACCACCTGTACTGGATATAGTATTAGTTGCTCCCCAGCCTTGAGCACTAGCATCTGTTTGTATTGTTAATGTTGGATTATTGTTAATGATGGGACTAGAACTATGCCAAATGTTCTCTTTCCACCATTGTAACTCTGATATTGCTTCGATTGGTAATTTCATGGTTCGGTCAAAGTGACCTGCATGTTGTTTTAGATCAGATTCAGTTCAGATCGGATTCAGATTCAACTTTAATTGTCATTGTCAGTGTACAGTACAGAGACAACGAAATGCAGTTAGCATCTCCCTGGAAGAGCGACATAGAATATGATTTCAATAAATAAATCTATTTACATGCATACAGTCATAGTGTTTTTTCTGTTTGCTCTTTGTACGTTTTGATAATGCAAAGGTCCAAACTGGGTAGCTGAAAATGCTGCTACTAATTTCCCAATTACTCTTGCCACTTGTCGAATGGTTGGTTGATTGTTAACCATTAATTTGTTTCAGGCTTGTGCCAATTCTGCTGCTTTTTCTTTTGGCAACGTTACAGACATGTGGACTGTGTTAATTGTGAATCCCAGATAGTCCATAGTTGTTGATGGCGTCAACTTAGATTTATCTGGATGTATGACAAACCCCAAGGTTTCAAATAAATGTTTAGTAGCTAATACTGCTGAATTAGCTAATTCCATGGTTTTGCCTATTATCAAAATATCATCAAGATATGCCATGACAATATGTTTTTGTTTTCTTAATATTGCCAGGGCTGGTTTTAATATCTTGGTAAACAATCTTGGGGCTGATGTTAGCTCATTAGGCAACGATTTGTACTGCCATTGTTGCCCCATCCAGTTAAATTCTAGGTATCTACGATGATCCTTATGAATGGGTACTGAATAGTATGCATCTTTTAAGTCAATGCTTGACATAAAGTATCCTTTGGAAATCAATTGTTTGGCAGTTACAAATGTTTCCATTTTAAAGTGTATATACCTAACAAAAGTATTCAATGTGGTTAAGTCAATGATGATGCGACATCCACCATCTTTTTTGGTTTTAGTAAATATATTAGATACGAATTCCAAAGGTTCATGTTTAGATTTCTCTATGATTCCCTTTGTATGTAACCTCACCAGTTCTGCTTGTCCCTCACGTTTTTCTTTTAGTGAGAGGGTAAATTCCCTTTGGGGTGCATGCTGAACTGGTGGCATATTTTCTTGAATAAATTCAATTTTATATCCTTGAATACTTTTTAGTATGTAATTGTCAAGTGTGATAGTCCTCCATGCTTCCAAAAACAGGTGTAGCCTCCCCCCTGTTAGCAAAGGCCCCCCACCTTTTATGTACTGGTAGGAACCAGACCCACCTACCTCCATTGTTATTGGTAGAATGTTCACTTCTTGGGCTTCATGTTCCTTGCCTGTCAGGGTGGTGCTGTATGGGGGTGGCGCATCTTCCATGGGGCCCGCTCTGGGCCCTGTCCTAAAAAAGACTTCCGGGGATGATATGCTGGCCCCGAGCTTTCACCAGTGCCATGAAGTAGACGCCTACTGGTGGATGCGTAGGGGTACTGCCGTCTGGGTTGCGTGGTTTTGCTCGTTCCGGGGCCTGCCCTCATGAGTCCAAATGCCTTGGACTCTTCATCCAGATCTTTCACTTGCTTTGGTAAGTCTTTGCCAAATAGCAGGATCTGTGGCTGTGAGGTCGGCGTTTTACACCGTCCTGCGAATTTTGGGTTGAGGGCAGATCTTATGGCCTCCTTCTGGAGGTTGTTGATCTCATACTGTGTGTTGCACAGCAGAGCCAGGATGTCCTGTTGATTGGTTGTCATGTCAACCCCGTCCACGGAACGAGCATATGATGTTATAGCCGACCTCAGGAGCTTCAGTAGTTTTTGTAATTTAAATTCTTGGGTTCGGATACCCTGCCCAATGTACCCCCAGATTTGACTGTTAACGGCTGGTACATTGAGCGAAATGCAATTTTCGGGAGGCGTGTAAAGATCCAACACCTCATTGACTACCTGTTCTTGGAGTGGTTTATAGGACAGGTAGTCAATACTGGCCGCCAGTTTGGGCTGTAACGGCCGTCCCGCTCGCGGTGTTGCCGCATAGCGGTTCACCACTCCCAGCAGCTCTTCTTGATCCTGTACCCCCAGCATACTGCCGTGTTCTTCAGCCAGTGACCCCTGTTCTTGACCAGCCCAGACCTGGTCGCCAACGCTCCCCTCTGCTGAGGGTGATGCGATGGCCAGTGCTTGATAATCACTGGAGCGGGAGTGCTTGTGCTCCCTTGGCGAGCTTGCCCCATCTCCCGGAGATGGGGCAAGCTCGCCTTTCCATGCGGCCCAAACTGTCACCTCTGCCGCTCTCGGGCGGTGAGTCTTCTGCACCGGACTCGTTCGAGTAAACAGGCCGGTCCGAGTTCCGTTTAGCCTTGCCTCCAGCTCGCTGCGGTTGTTCGAGCTGTGGTGCTAGCGGCGCTGGGCTTGGCTGTACGGGAATATTGTCGGTGACTGAGGACCGCAGCGTGTGCGGTCCAGGTGCTGCCGGTTGCCCCCCACTGCTGGGACCCTCCTGGTCCATCGGAGTCGGACAGGGTACGACCTTCTTTGATTGTCTTCCCTTGTTCATATTTCTGTAAGATAAAGCAGAACAAGGGTTCCAAAATACGACCTCAGAGTAAGTTTACTTACCTGGAGGTCCTGTTTTTAAACTTGTTGCGGGAGAGCTCGTGCTCCCGTCCGTCACTGTTGCACTGCGTGAGACGCTATTTCGTGCATGCATGCTGGCGGGGTCTTCACGTAGTCACTCACGTGACTCCGAAGTAAAATGTAGATAAATGTGAGGTTATCCACTTTAGCGGCAAGAACAAGGAAGCAGATTTTTATCTCAATTATGTCAGATTATGAAAAAGGGAAGCGCAACGAGACCGGGGCGTCCTTGTGCACCAGTCACTGAAAGTAAACATGCAGGTACAGCAGGCAGTGAAGAAAGCTGATGGCATGTTGGTCTTCATAACGAGAGGATTTGAGTAGAGGAGTAAAGAGGTCCTTCTGCAGTTGTACAGGGCCTTGGTGAGACCACATCTGGAATATTATGTGTAGTTTTGTCTCCTAATTTGAGAAGGACATCCTTGCTATTGAGGCAGTGCAGCGTAGGTTCACAAGGTTAATCCCCGGGATGGCGGGACTGTCATATGAGGAAATATTGGAAAGACTGGGCTGTATTCACTCGAATTTAGAGGAATGAGAGGGGATCTTATAGAAACATATAAAATTATAAAAGGACTGGACAAGCTAGATGCAGGAAAAATGCATCATGTTGGGGGAGTCCAGAACCAGGGGCCACAGTCTAAGAATAAAAGGGAGGCCATTTAAAACTGAGATGAGAGAAAACGTTTTCACCCAGAGAGTTGTGAATTTGTGGAATTCTCTGCCACAAAAGGCAGTAGAGGCCAATTCACTGGATGAATTTAAAAGAGATTTAGATGGAGCTCTAGGGGCTAGCGAAATCAAAATGTATTTGGAGAAGGCAGGCACGGGTTACTGATTGTGGATGATCAGCCATGATCACAATGAATGGCGGTGCTGGCTCGAAGAGCCGAGTGGCCTCCTCCTGTACCTATTCTCTATGTTTCTATGTAAGAATATTTTGTATCCAGGTGAAAATGGCCACCAGTTGGACTGGTGCAGATTGCCTTGTGGAGAGATGTGGTTGGAGACGGCTGGTGCACTGGGCAGCTGGGACTCAGCTCACTTCACACTGGACAATGGTACATGAAGCGTGGGAGAGTCGCCCCCCTCCACAAGGTCATCTCCTTTGGGTGAACTTTTGACCTTTGCATGAATTCTGCCCATTTTCTTCCCACTGGAATTGTCTGGCGCTCTGGACAACTTTTATAGGAGGGTTTGAAAGATTTGAAAGGTCACATTCTTCCAAGAATGACTGCAGCAAAATCCAGAAGAATGTAAAGCTATCAACATTAGACTGTTGATGATGACAGCAATGTATTGGTAATTGTGGAGAGGAAATACTTTCATGGGCCAGTTTGTCTCTTAGCTGGGAGCAGGGTTGCTTGAAAGAATTGACAGATGTATTCCTGATAATCTACAGAGATACAGCTGTTGTGCGGGCTGAGAATGTTGAGTTGACTAAAGCTTAAATGTGTGGAATGTAAATTGCTTCCACTCTTTCATTCCAATTGCATTAGAATCCTTATTTTCACACTTGATTCCCTAACTTCACCCTGCTAAGTAAACTCAGGACATTACTGTTAGCTCTGCAATGGCGAACAATAACAGGAGCGATAAGATCAAGCTCACTGGGACTTGAATGGAAATGAGAGGATTTTCTTTTAAATAGAGGCCAGAAGCTGCTGAGTGAGCCTGGAACCAAGGCAAGCTACTGCCTTGGAGTTGAGAATTTATATTGCGTTGAACACATAATTATGTGAGATCTTTGCAAATAAACGAGCACAAGACGATGCTTGATGTAAGATTCCATAAGTCTGCCACTACACGTATAAAACTGTCAGCAGGAGTATTACATAGAGCTGGGGTGAGGGAGTTGCCAGAAAGGATAGTTGGACTTGCGTAAGAGCCAGTAGATGGTGCTCTGGGAGATGGGGGAAGGCTGGGACTAAATGGGCTGGAGGGCCATCTTCATCTGAATAGAGTTATGGAGTGATACAGTGTGGAAACAGGCCCTTCGGCCCAACTTGCCCACACAGACCAACATGTCCCAGCTACACTAGTCCCACCTGCCTGCGTTTGGCTCATATCCCTCTAAACCTGTCCTATCCATGCACCTGTCCAAATGTTTCTTAAACCTCGCGATAATATCTGCTTCAACTACCTCCTCCAGTAGCTCACCTACCACCCTTTGCGTGAAAAAGTTACCCCCCAGATTCCTATTAAATCTTTCCCCCCTCAGCTTAAACCTATGTCATCTGGCCCTCGATTCCCCTACTCTGGGCAGGAGACTGTGCGCCTACCTGATCTATTCCTCTCATGATTTTGTACACCTCTGTAAGATCACCCAAGGAATAGAGTCTTAGCAGCTCAATCTCCCCCAGTAGCTCAGGCCCTCGAGTCCTGGCAACATCTTCGTAAATCTTCTCTGTACTCTTTCCAGCTTGACAACATCTTTCCCATAACATGGCACCCAAAACTGAACACAATACTCTAAAAGATGCCTCACCAACGTGTTATATAACCGCAAGATGACCTCCCAACAACTCCACTCTGCTGTAACGCGCTGTCAATGTGCGAATGGACAGGGAGGGAGAATTATAACCACATGGAGAGAAACTTATCTAGACAGCTGTATTCAAACATGTTTTAAACAAGTTATGATGACACCGTAAATGACAACAACTGGATGTGACTCCAGGGTCAAGCTTTTCCTCCAGAGGGGTTGGCAGTTTCTGGAACTCCATTAATTACAACTTACTTTTCAGCTGCTTACAAAATACTATGAGGAAATTCATAAGACGTGTTTTTCTTTTTGTTTTAATTACCGTTGAACATTAAAACATAAGAAATAGTAACAGGAGCAGGGCAGTCATCCCTTCATGCCTTCTTCACCGTTCTGTAAGATCGTAGTCA
This sequence comes from Amblyraja radiata, assembly GCF_010909765.2. Classification (NCBI taxonomy): domain Eukaryota; kingdom Metazoa; phylum Chordata; class Chondrichthyes; order Rajiformes; family Rajidae; genus Amblyraja; species Amblyraja radiata. The sequence continues at coordinate 5,274,778 of NC_045986.1, read as the reverse complement.
GAGGCATGGAAATGGGGTCTTCTGCGAATATTGCCTAGGCCATCCAAAGTGGTATTTAGGGCTAGTCCCTTTGCCTGTATTTGGCTAGAGCTCTCCATAATATTCGTATCCATATGGAGGGAGGAGATTGATGGTATATTGTATATCATGACATTTGTGGGTTTGCTTCTGAGCAAGAAGGGTCACCTTTCCTGATGTACTAGTAACAGGTCAGAGGCAGGAGGTCCAAGCAGCACGGAACAACTGTTAGTCGTGAAACACTGTTAGTGTGGCACGGTGGCACAGTGGTAGAGTTGCTGCCTTACAACACCAGAGACCCAGGTCTTTAAATCTTCCCCATTGCATCTCCACCGCCAACCCTTTAAGGATAATTGGCCAGTCTATCCTAACCAATTCCCTTCTCATACCTTAAAAGTCTCCTTTATTCAAGTTCAGGGTCCTAGTCTCTGAATTAACCATGTCACTCTCCATCCTAATACAGAATTCCACTATATTATGGTCACTGTTGCCCAAGGGGCCTTGCACAACAAGATCACTAATTAATCCTTCCTCATTACACAATACCCAGTCTAGGATGGCCTGCCCTCTAGTCAGTTTCTCTACATATTGGTTTAAAAATACATTGCTGCACACATCCCTAATTTCCTGCTTGATGCTTTCCCCAACCTCCCACCTGCTGTTTGGTGGTCTGTATACAACTCCAACAAGCATTTTCTGCCTGTGACTATTTCGCTGTTCTACCTATACCGATTCTACAGCATCCAAGGTAATGTCTCTCCTTGCTATTGCATTAATCTCTTGAACCAGCAATGCCACCCCACCTCCTTTTCCTTTCTGTCTATCCTTCCTGAATATTGAACACCCCTGCATGTTTAGCTCCCAGCCTTGGTCACCTTTGGGCCATGTCTTCGTAATTCCAACTGTATCATATTCCTTAACTACTAACTACTACCTGCACATTCAATTCATCCACCTTATTACGAATGCTCCTCGCATTAAGGCACAAAGCTTTCAGGTTTGTTTTTCTTATCTCCCTTCTACCTTTTGCTTCTGTCCCTCTGTCACCTTGCATTGGTTCCCATCCCCCTGCCCTGTTAGTTTAAACATGTCCTTTCCTACTCTCTCTTTCCTGTTAACTGCACGCATACGCATCCACGTTGTTGACTCCACACCCCACTGTTTCGTTTAAACCCACCCGTGTAGCACTAGCAAACCTGCCTGCCAGAATGTCAGTCCCCCTCCAATTAAGGTGCAACCTGTCCCTTTTGTACCGGTCACCCCTGCCCCAGAAAAGATCCCAATGATCCAGAAATCTAAATCCCTGCCCCCTGCACCAACTCCTCAGCCACACATTCAGATCCCCTATTTCCCTGTTCCTACCCTCACTAGCACGAGGTACTGGAAGCAACCTAGAGAAAACCACCCTAGAAGTCCTGCTTTTCAGCCTCCTACCTAGTTCTCTGTACTCATGTTGCAGAACCTCCTTCCTCTTCTTACCCACGTCATTTGTGCCTACATGCATAACTACGTCCGGCTCTTCACCTTTCCTCAAGAGGATGATTTGAAGTTGGTGCGACAGGTAAGCAAGGTGGTGAAGAAGTTGTTTGACACGCTTGTCTTCATTGGGAAGGGCAGTAAATACGCATGCTCCAGCTGTTCAAGATGATGATGAAACCACATTTCAAACATTGTGTGCAGTTCTGCTCATCCTACTATAGGAAGGATGTCATTAAACTAAAAAAGGGTGCAGAAAAGATTCATGAGGACAATACCACACCTTGAAAGCCTGAGTTATAAGGAGAAGCTGAATAGACTGGGACTGGTTTGCCCAGAGTGCAGGAGGCCAAGGGGTGATTTTATAGAGGTACTAGACCAAGTGCAGACACCCCCAACACACCCGTTCCCTACCCGTAGCCCCCACGGGAGGCATGGTCCTCCAACTCAAGTCGTTCCCAAACGTAAGTGAAGCTGCTCACTGCTAGCCGAGCCATTGTGATGTTATCAATTGAAGCTGGTCATTTTAAATTCAAAGTCTTTTGATATTTTTTAAACTTTTAATCAGTAATGTTGAGAATAATTTGAGAAATAAAGCATAAAATGTTCAGTGAAGGTGCTATCGGCCTAGAGGGGAAATATGTCAATCGGAATATGTAAAAATGTAATCTCTACCGCGTAGTGTTTTTTCGAAGATGTAAAGACAACCACATATACACACCCACATATACACACACATATATACACACACACATATACACACACACATATACACACACATATGCACACACACACATATGCACACACACACATACGCTCACACACATATACACACACACACATACAATGCATTTCGTTGTCTCTGTACTGTACACTGACAATGACAATTAAAATTGAATCTGAATACACACACACACACACATACACACACACATATACACACACACACATACATACACATACCATATAACAATTACAGCACGGAAACAGGCCATCTCGACCCTTCTAGTCCGTGCCGAACACGTATTCTCCCCTAGTCCCATATACCTGCGCTCAGACCATAACCCTCCATTCCTTTCCCATCCATACACACACATACACACACACATATACACACACACACACATACACACACACACAGACACACACATATACACACACATACACACACACAAATACAAATACAAGATTAGACGTTTAATAAGTATATGATATGATTTTATGGGAGGTTGAGCTAAGGTAAATGGTCACAGTCCCCAAGTTAAAAGAATCCACAACTAGAAGACGTAGGTTGAAGGTGAGAGGGAAAAGATTTAAAAGAGACCTGAAGGCGATTTCTTCCCACCAAGGATGGTGTGTCTGTGGAACAAGCTATCAGTGGATACAGTAGTGATGTTTAAAAAACATTTTGACAGGTATATGGGACAGGTATATGGGATATGTTCAGAGGGATATGAGCCAAATGCAAGCCGATAGGATTAGCTCAGCTAAAAAAACTGGTTAGCATGAGCGGGTTGGGAGGAAGGACCTGTTTACATGCTCTATGACTCAGTTATGTGGATGTCTTTACCTGGAGGTCCAAGTGACTATTTTCATTATTCCTCCTGGGGGGGGGGGGGAGTTGAGTGCGTCTGCTGCGCTAACGTCTACCCAGGTGCTTTGAGAACTGGAGCCTGTTGCATGATTTACTCCTGTCTTCTCTTCATGAACATGTAGAACATAGAATATACAGCACGTGTTCTGTGGCCCACCGAACACGATACCAAGTTCAACTAATCTCCTCAAAGAGTAATGTTCCAATTGAGAATGTGCGGATATATTTCTGGGCCTGCTACTGAAACGGGAGGAAGTGATCAGGCAATGTTCAGGAGTCTGGTGTCTTTTTCTCCTGACTAAACTAAAAGTTATGAAGAAATTATTTAGGATGGATGTTTCCAGGGGGTGCATGCACCATAAGGTAACGCAATCAGAAACAGATCCAGTAAACAATAAGGAATTGCTTTATACAAAGGGAAGGTAGCAGGAAGCAGCAAGGAGCGCAATGATTCACTTCAATGAAACTCGGATACGCTATAGTCACATGTGTCTGGGTGCAGTGAAACACTTTGTTTTGTATACAATCTGGTAAAATCATACAGCAGACCTCGCCTCAGCAGTACACAAAGAGTTGCCATGTTACTGGCGGTGACAAAGTTACATGAAATTCATCGAACAGTCTTATCTTCTCACAGTGGTGAACCAGACCTGCCGTTGCATGTGGCCATAGGTGGTCCCCACATTCTCAGTGCCCCCGCCCCCCCCCCCCCCCACCCTGCTCTCAGCGGCTCTAATCCCCCTCGTCGCTGTGATGCATTTCCAAACATGAAAGGGGAGATCTAGAGTAAAAATAGGGAGAAAAGGGTCGGCAGAGACACTTTTTGTCCAGGTAGTCCACATTGTTTCCTTTCGTGTTGTAAATTCCTCACTTTGCTGTTCCGTTTTCAAGAACATTTGTCTGCAACAGCCTGGACCCCTGTACAAGACCAGCCCACTGTAAGCTGATGGTAGAGAAGAGGCCATCCTTCACATTTATGTGGACACTGAAGTGGGGAGAGGTTTGTAGCTGCTTCAGTAGTTCATAAGTTCATATGTGTATGTGATAGGAACGGAATTAGGCCATTCAGCCCATCAAGTCTACTCTGCCATTCAATCACAGCTGATCTATCTTTCTCTCACAACCCCATTCTCCTTCCTTCTCCCCATAACCATTGACACCCGTACTAATCAAGAATCTGTCAATCTTCGCCTAAAAAATATCCATTGACTTGGCCTCCACATCCTTTTGTGGCAATGAATTCCACAGATTCACCACCCACTGACTAAAGAAATTCCTCCTCATCTCCTTCCTAAAGGTATGTCCTTCTTTTCTGAGGATATGGCCTAGACCCTCCCACTAGTGGAAACATCCTCTCCACATCTACTCTACATGAAAGCAGGAAAGCAGACTATTATCTAAATGGTGGCCGATTAGGAAAAGGGGAGATGCAACGAGACCTGGGTGTCATGGTACACCAGTCGTTGAAAGTAGGCATGCAGGTGCAGCAGGCAGTGAAGAAAGCGAATGGTATGTTAGCATTCATAGCAAAAGGATTTGAGTATAGGAGCAGGGAGGTTCTACTGCAGTTGTACAGGGTCTTGGTGAGACCACACCTGGAGTATTGCGTACAGTTTTGGTCTCCAAATCTGAGGAAAGACATTCTTGCCATGGAGGGAGTACAGAGAAGGTTCACCAGACTGATTCCTGGGATGTCCGGACTTTCATATGAAGAAAGACTGGATAGACTCGGCTTGTACTCGCTAGAATTTAGGAGATTGAGGGGGGATCTTATAGAAACTTACAAAATTCTTAAGGGGTTGGACAGGCTAGATGCAGGAAGATTGTTCCCGATGTTGGGGGAAGTCCAGGACAAGGGGTCAGAGCTTATGGATAGAGGGGAAATCCTTTAGGACCAAGATGAGAAAAACCTTTTTCACACAGAGAGTGGCGAATCTCTGGAATTCTCTGCCACAGAAGGTAGTTGAGGCCAGTTCATTGGCTGTATTTAAGAGGGAGTTAGATGTGGCCCTTGTGGCTAAAGAGATCAGGGGGTATAGAGAGAAGGCAGGTACAGGATACTGAGTTGGGTGATCAGCCATGATCATATTGAATGGCGGTGCAGGCTCGAAGGGCCGAATGGCCTACTCCTGCACCTATTTTCTATGTTTCTATGTTACCCAGGCCTTTCACTATTCGGTAAGTTTCAATGAGGTGCCCCCTCATCCTTCTAAGCTCCAGCGAGTAGAGGCCTAGTGCTAATATTCCTTGCATGTAATCATTGATGTGTTCCTTGGGCAGGGTGGAGAGTGAGCCAGAGCCCTTTCTTGGGTAAATTCTGGACTAACTTTGGTATAAACCAGCATCTGCAGTTCTTTGTTCCTAGAGTCTGGTGATAATGTTTGCAGTGAATTTCATCGGTTACAAATCCAGCACAGGGATTACGTTTTACAGCATGATTGGCATCTAAGCTTCTCATTTGGCTAGTTGGAAGGGTTCAAAGAGCTGACCTTTGACCCCTGACCTTCGAGGAGAGGGGGGCCACTTGGGGGAGAATTGCCTAGTGAGGATTGATGTCAATGTGGAGCCTTTCACCAAGCCCGCCTGTCTGGATCTAATGACCAAAACTCAGCAGCCCCTGGGAAGGGGAACTGATCGGGTTCCTTGGAGTGCAGGAGGATGACGGGTGATCTTATAGAGGTGTATAAAATCATGAGAGGAATAGATTGGGTAGATGCACAGTCTCTTGCCCAGAGTAGATGAATCAAGGACTGGAGGTTTAAGGTGAGGGAGAAAAATGTAATAGGAATCTAAGAAGTAACTTTTTCACACAATGGGTGGGTGGGTGTATGGAACAGGCTGCCAGAGGAGGTAGTTGAGGCAGGGACTTTCGCAATGTTTAAGAGACAGTTAGACAGGTACATGGATAGCTCAGATTTGGAGGGATATGGACCAAACGTGGGCAGGTGGGACTAGTGTAGCTGGGACATATTGGTCGGTGTGGGCAAGTTGGGCCGAAGGGCCTGTTTCCGCACTGTAACACTCTATGACTATGATGTGTGAGAAAATAGATTTAACATGAACCTGAGCGTAACCCTTTATTTAAAGTGGGGTGGGTGTAGGAAATATTCAGCCAGAGGAGGTAGTTGAGGCAGGTGCTATAACAACACTTAAAAGACACTTGGACAGGTTCATGGATAGAAAACATTTAGAGGGAAATGGGGCAAATGGGACTAGTGTCGATGGACCATCTCAGTCGGCAGGGACATGTTGGGCCAAAAGCTTCTGTGCTGTACCACCCTCTGACTCTTAAGTGGCAGCCTTGCCAATAGTGTCCACATTCTGAAATTAAGTATTACAGACATTATCAAATCTGTTAAAACATTTGTTGAATATTGTAAACACAGGATTCCATTATATGGAACATTGTGGAACATTGGATAAAGTCACCAGTTGGAACTTCTTAACCGATGTGCGTGCACACACACACACACACACACACACACACACACACACACACACACACACACACACACACACACACACACTCACACTCACACTCACACTCACACTCACTCACACTCGTAAAGAAAATTTTCAGTTTAAACTATTACAATACATCCACAATAAAGACACATCGTTTCTGTGCCTGGTGTAGATTTTACTCAAAAATGAAGCCAAGGTTTTATATGGAATAGAAACAAAACCTTTTTTACAGTCCTTCATTGAGTTAATGATTTTTTCCAAACAGATTACTGCAAACTGAATTGGTGTGTTTCACATTATGAAGTTGCAGTAGTTTTGTTTTCTTAGTGGTGCCCCTGTGGAACAGTGTGTGGGGTTTCCTGACAGCTGTGCACAGGAGTAAGAGGAGCTCATGTTACCGGGCGGAGAGGAAGTGCTTCTTCCCCGTGGATGTCTGCGGGCCAGGATGGTGTCACCTCACTTCTTCACAAGGACAGGGATCTCTGGGGTAACAGTGGCAGCGTTAGTGCCTCTACCTCCGACTCACTGAACTCCTGCAGGCCCGAGGCTGACACCACAGGGATGAAATGTTCAGTCTGTCGCCCTGATATTTTTAAACCAAAAATAAATGTATTCAATTATTAACAATAATAATATTTATAAAGAAGACACACACCATTACTATTCTGAATACTAGATATTAAATGATGATATTGCAATGCTGATCCAGGATGCATTCATTCACTCGGCAGTCCTGAAAATCCCCCAGAGTGCCCGTGGACAGCGCGGGTTCTAATATATACCGGACGCAGTTGTAATCCCAGGAAAGGAGCAGGCAACTGGCTCAGGCGGAGCCCTCTTCCGCCTGGCACTGTGACTCATGGATGGCCAGCTTGGATAGGCCCAGTAGCAACCCAGCCCATTCCCAACCCAACCCAGAGACATCCCCTGCTCTACCTCCTCCCTAAGCACTGGATGCCCAAAGTTGAGGATGGTGGGACTGAAGTGCAGCCAGTAAGCAAGGAGCAGCCCCTTCAAATACTCAAACAGGGGCAGCAACCTCACGCACTCCATTGAGTACATGGAACGGCCCTGATTGAATTGAATACTTTCATGTCAAGTAAGCCATGTGACGAGTCATAGTGAAATTCTTTGCGTGCCCACCCAAGGTATGTAAATAGTTGCCACGTAAAGGGTGATGACAAAGTTACAAAGTATCCCGCACCAGGTCCTCCTTTGTTTCCCCCTCCCCCCACCCTCACAGCAGCCCCCCCCTCTCTGGATCCTCAGGCTCTGTTGCCCAGGCACCATTCCACGTGAGCACTGGCCGTGGGCTCAGTTCGTCCCAGGGCCATGCCCGCCACCTCCCATGTGTGTCCGCCTGTCTCTGAACAAAAAATACTGTCGGCTCTATGAACCCTTTGGTGTCAGTGTTGTGGTTTCTATCAACTTCCCAAATCTGCTCGGCCCCTTTGGCTCCTCAGTCGCAGGGGGGTCTTTCAGAGATTGACTGAGCCGAGGGGGCGGGGGAGCATATTGAATGGCGGTGCAGGCTCGAAGGGCCGAATGGCCTACTGCACCTATTTTCTATGTTTATATGGGAGAGACCAAAGCATGGATTTTTAAGGAGAAGGAAATTAGTAATTAATGAAAATCATCAGTGGTTTAAAAAATGACCCAGATGGAGCTAGAAACTTGCATTGGACCCAATTTGAATAATAGACAATAGACAATCGGCAATAGGTGCAGGAGGAGGCCATTCGGTCCTTCGAGCCAGCACCACCATTCAACGTGATCACGGCTGATCATCCTCAATCAGTACCCCGTTCCTGCCTTTCCCCCATATCCCCTATCTTAAAGTCCTATCCAGCTCTCTCTTGAAAGTATCCAGAGAACCGGCCTCCACCGCCCTCTGAGGCAGAGAATCCAGAGACTCACAACTCTCTGTGAAAAAGTGTTTCCTCGTCTCTGTTCTAAATGGCTTACTCCTTATTCTTAATCTGTGACCCCTGGTTCTGGACTTCCTCAACATCGGGAACATGTTTCCTGACTTGAGTGTGTCCAAACCCTTTATAATCTTATATGTTTCAATAATATTCCCTCTCATCCTTCTAAATTCCAGAGTGTACAAGCCCAGCTGCTCCATTCTCTCAGCATATGACAGTCCCGCCATCCCGGGAATTAGCCTTGTAAACCTACGCTGCACTCCCTCAATAGCAAGAATGTCCTTCCTCAAATTAGGTGACCAAACTGCACACAATACTCCAGGTGTGGTCTCCATTAGGGCTCTGTACAACTGCAGAAGGACCTCTTTGCTAATAAAGATTACAATTGTTTGCAGTCAGGCACTGACAACCAGGGTAGGTTGTCCTCAGTGACTACCCAACTTATTCTGCTGCTGTTGACTGTGAAGGGATGAAACTGAAGCTTCATTCACAGCACTATGCTCACAGAATGATCAACCTTCATCCATCAACCTCATGGCCCTTCATTCCAATCCAAGCTTTGATGTGTTCTACTATGAGGAAAGCACTCCAGTTCATTCAGTCACTAAAATTCCTATCGACTGTTCCCTTTAAGGGCGACCTAATTGGCGAGCTTAGAAGAGTTTAGGAGAGTTTGAAAACATTTCATGTTGAAGACCTCTTTCGACTATGTGGAAGACCAGCTTCGACCAGCTACGACTAGCTACGACTAACTTCGGGAAAATTGGACACCGAATAGTGGAGAGTGAAGACGACCTCCTTCGACCTCCCTTCGACTATGATGAAGACTATCTACGACTACCTTCAACTAGCTTTGACTACCTTCGATTACCTACGACTAACATGCCGACCTACTACGACCTACTACGAGTAAAAAAAGTATCTATTTTTTTCAATGGCGATCTTTTTGTACTCGCGGGCATTTTTCAGTTTGTTGAAAAATACACGGCGACCTAGCTGAGGCCTCGAGTACGTGGGGACTACTCTCGAGCATGAAGGAGAGTTACAAAGACCTCCTAGGACCTCGTGTCGACCATGCTGCGAGTATAAGTCGAGAACAAACTCACCAGAACTCGCGGATTAGGTTGCCCCAGTGAGACAGCCTCTTTAGCATTCTGCCACCGATCCAATTGTGAATTTAATTGGCCATGTCACGGGAAAGGGAAACGAGAGATATAGACGATGATGTGGAGAGATAAAAACAATGAATGAAAGATACGCAAAAAAGTAACGATGATAAAGGAAACAGGCCATTGTTATCTGTTTGTTGGGTGAGAACAATAAGCTGGTGCGACTTGGGTGGGGGAAGGATAGAGAGAGAGGGAATGCCAGGGTTACTTGAAGTTATAAAAATCAATATTCATACAGTATCACTGGGCTGTAAGCTGCCCAGGCAAAATATGAGATGCTGTTTCTCCAATTTGCGTTTTGACTCACTCTGACGAGGACAGAAAGGTCTGTGTGGGAATCGGAAGGAGTATTAAAGTGTTTAGCAACCGGGAGATCATGTAGGTCCAGACGGTCTGAGCGAAGGTGTTTAGCGAAATGATTTCCCAGTCTACGTTTGGTCTAGCTGATGTATGAGAGTCCACATCTTGAACAGCGGATACAGTAGATGAGGTTGGAGGAGGTGCAAGTCAACCTCTGCCTAACCTGAAAAGACTGTTGGTGTCCTTGGATAGTCGACGGAGGAGGTATAGGGCAGGCACGTGCCGTGAGCAATTACTCAGGGTGGGCACTTGGCAGACAGTTGACTTTTCAAAATCGTAAAATCCGCGCATGCGCAAAAAAAAGCATAAAAACTGCGCAGAAACACGTAAAACCAGCGCATGCACAGATAGGTCCTGTAGGCAGTCAGTCAACTCTTAAAAATCTTATATACCTTGAATGCGCAGTGCGTAGTCCATGGTGCAAAGGCAGGATTTCAGCAGCCTTTATTGCCCGTTGTAAGTGACGGCTTGAAGCAGCGTCCACGGCTCGTGAGTTACGTGTATTACACGTACTGCGGATGAAAGACACGGGAGAATTATGCTGACCTAAGATCGATTATTAAAATAATAACCATTTAATATTAAATACTGAATTTAGTAGATGAATTGTAAATCTTTACTATTTATATATAATAATTAGCTTTTTATAATTTTAGTCAGGCACTGTTTACCTTGCCTACCCTAACGGCACGTGCCAGGTATAGGGACAGATGTTGCATCTCCTGTGGTTGCAGGGGAAGGTGCCTGGGGAATGGGTGGTTTGGGTGGGACGGGATGAGTTAACCAGGGAATTATGGAGGGAACAGTCTCCGCAGAAGGCAGAAAGGGGAGGAGATGGGAAGATGTGACAAGTGGTGGGATCCCGTTGGAGGTGGCAAAAATGTTGGAGGATTATGTGTTGTATGTAACGGCTATATGGGGTGAAAGATAAGGACTAGGGGGACTCTGGCTCTGTAGCGACTAAGGGGAGGGTGAGCAAGGGTGGAGCTGCGGGGTATTGAGGAGACACGAGTGAGGGCCTCATCTATGATGGGAGAGGGGAACCCCCATTCCCTACAGAATGAGGACATCTTGGATGTCCTGGTATGGAACACCTCATCCTGGGCACAGGTTTGGCGTAGAGAGAGGAATTGGGAGTAGGGGATAGAGTCTTTGCAGGAAGTAGGGTGGGAAGAACTGTAGATGTCAGTCATAGAAACATAGAAACATAGAAAATAGGTGCAGGAGTAGGCCATTCGGCCCTTCGAGCCTGCACCGCCATTCAATATGATCATGGCTGATCATCCAACTCAGTATCCTGTACCTGCCTTCTCTCCATACCCCCTGATCCCTTTAGCCACAAGGGCCACCCTCTTAAATATAGCCAATGAACTGGCCTCAACTACCTTCTGCGGCAGAGAATTCCAGAGATTCGCCACTCTCTGTGTGAAAAAAGTTTTCCTCATCTCGGTCCTCAGTCGATAGTCTATCTCCTGTGATGGAGATGGTGAGATCAAGAAAGGGCCGTCTCCGACACCATTACAAACAGCTAACAATGATTTATAAAAGAAACTGGTTTACAAAATTCTGGTTTATAAAAGAAGGCACAAAGTACTGGAGTAACTCCGTAGCCCAGTTAGCATTTCTGAAGGACATGGATAGGTGATGTTTTGGGTTGGGACCCTTCTTCAGACTAGACACAGATGTCTGAAGAAATGTCCTCACCTGAAACATCACCTATCCATGTTCTCCAGTTCTGCAGCCTGACCCAGTAGGTTACTCCAGCACTTTGTGTCTAACCTGTTCTTTCCTTTTCAACAAAGGTCCTATGTCAGCAGTCCTTTGACACTGTGGTTAGAGGCAAAGCGGACTGGAAAATGAAATGAGAGTGGTGGCTGCAACCAAATGGTGGCCTTGTTAAATCCAATCTGAGTGGAATAGTTGAACACTAGTCAACAATGATTGTTAGTGCATGAAATGTCACGGCATCATTGAACTCTTTCTACCCTTTTGATTTGTATAACTATCCAGACCCCAAGGATTAACCTCAGATGATAAATTAGGGCTTTCATCCATTTGGAATATATTTGAGGAAGTTGAAATGTTCCACCAGAGTCTGACACTCTTGGAAATACAGAGAGGCTGGATTGTTGCTGAACTCTGAACAAAGTTAAAACAAATGTTGTGCAATGAACATTTCAATTCGGTTTGGCTCATGCTCACTGGAATTAAGAATGAGAAATCATTTCATTGAGACATAAAACTCAGACAGGAAGTGCCTGAGCCTGGAATGTTTAGAGCTATGGGTATCATAGTGTCATCGGGTCACACAACGTGGAAACAGGCTCTTCGGCCCATCTTGCCCACATCGACCAACATGTCCCATCTACACTAGTCCCATTTGCCTGCATTTGACCAATGTCTCTCTAAACCTGTCCTACCTGTCTAATTGATTCTTAAATGTTGCGATAGTCCCTGCCTCAACTAACACCTCCGGCAGTTTGTTCCATACACCCACCACCCTTTGTGTGAAAAGGTTACCCCTCAGATTCCTATAAAATCTTTTCTCTTTTCACCTTAACCCTATGTCCTCTGGTTCTCAATTCCCACACTCTGGGCAAGCGTGCTCTGTGCATCTACCCAATCTATTCTTCTCATGATTGTATACGCCTCTGTAACATCACCTCTCAACCTCCTACACTCCAGGGATTAGAATCCCAGCCTTCTCCCTATAGCTCAGACCCTCAGGTCCTGGCAACATAAAACTTCTCTACATCCTTTCCAGCTTGACAACATCTTTGCTATAACATGGTGCCCTGAACTGAACACAATACTCTAAATGTAGCCTAACAAACAAATTATACAACTGCAACCTGACCTCCCAACTTCTATACTCAATATTCTGACTGATGAAATTCTGCCCAATCTATCATCTTGCCCTCAGTCAGTCCCAGTCAATATCAGGGAAGTTAAAGTCACCCACTACAACCCTGTGGTTCTTGAATCCTTCCGTAATCTGCCTACATCTCTGATCCTCTATCTCCCGGGTGTCTAGAATATAATCCCATCAGAGTGATTGCTCCTTTCTTATTTCTGAGCTGTACCGGTGATGCTGCAGTAGACGTACGCTCCAGTACGACCTCTCTGAATGCCGCTGAGTCATTCTCCCTTATCAGTAAAGCCCTGTGCCACTCTCTACATGGCCCAAGTAGATGCTAACATGGGCTACTGGACCTGTGCAATGCTGGACGTTTCCTTCATGGAAGCACAACTTTCTGCGAGAAGGGCTGAGCCAGTCTTAAACAAGGGAATGAAAACACCCCAGTGGTATGAATATTGATTTCTCTAACTTCAAGTAACCCTTGCTTTCCCTCTCCCTCCGTCCCTCCCCCACCCTAGTTCTCCCACTAGTTCCACTGTCCTCTTGATTAATTTTACTGTTCAGTTACCCTTCCACATCTTTAGACTCCCCTGAGTCTGAAGAAGGGTCTCGCCCCAGAAACGTCACCCAGTCCTGCTCTCCAGAGATACTGCCTGCCCACTGAGTTACGCCAGCATTTTGTGTCTATCTTTGGTATAAACCAGCATCTGCAGTTCCACCCTACACAAGTGATTTGAAATATTTGGTGATATTGCACAACTTGTCCTTCCCATTGTTTATCTGGCTCAGTGGACTTTGTACATGAATCTTCTGATGTGTTCTTCTGAACTAGCAACCAGCAGGAACCACAATTGTTTATTTTGTTTTTAGTTTCATTTCTATTCTGTCTCTGAGAAAATGACTGCATAATACATGGGACAATAGCACTGGGATAAAAATCCCTTCACTTTGTGTGAAAATCTTTGTGGAGTAGAGGAAGGAATTAGATGTAAATCCCAAACTCTGAACACAATGGAATGCTTTTGTTGATGGATGAGACGCTTCGTGATGCTTTGTCGAGGCCGTGCGTGTACATCACATGCACGCACAAAGAAACTTCCGGAGGTACGCTCGGATTTCAAACTATGTGCAAAGTACATTTTGATATTATTGTTCAAAATCCAGTTTCATGTCATAATCCTGTGTAGAGATCAGCCACACACACTGGTCTTAACAAAAGGTTGAAACTTCCTTCTGTATTGAATGGAGGGGACTGGCCAGACCTGATCGACTCTCAGGTAAGTGACACTTAGTACTGGAGCAACTCACCAGGTCAGGGAGGCAGCATCTCTGGAGTACAAAATACTCCCTGGTAAATCCTGCTTTATTAGTTGCTCCTGTCCTACTCATGCTCCATCTTTTCTCCAGGGATTCTGTCAGACCCTCTGAGTTACTCCAGCTTTTGTGTCTATCTTTCTAAACCAGCACCTTCCCACCTGTTTTCTCTGCTGGTATTGTTAGGGCCATCTGATTGTTTCTCCAGCCCACTCATAGAAACATAGAAACATAGAAAATAGGTGCAGGAGTAGGCCATTCGGCCCTTCGAGCCTGCACCGCCATTCAATATGATCATGGCTGATCATCCAACTCAGTATCCCATACCTGCCTTCTCTCCATACCCCCTGATTCCTTTAGCCACATCTAACTCCCTCTTAAATATAGTCGATGAACTGGCCTCAACTGCCTTCTGTGGCAGGTCATCTTCCTCTTCACTTACCGCTGGCCTGGTCCTTCCTCTGACCACTACACTTTGGTGCATCTTTGACCCCGAATGCAGTGAGCCATCCTCACTTGCTCCTTCCCCAAGCTACTGCCTCTCTCTGATCCACCAATCCCTGACCTACCTATTCTCTTTCAATAGCACCCCAAAGCCTCAAACACTAGTGGTGAAGAAGCCCATGGCATCTCAGTGCATCTTGGGCTTAGATTGGATCTTTGGGAGGTTCTGCAGACGAATGAGAGTCTGCCCACCCCACTATGTCCATCTCTCCCCATGCTGTATAGTCATAGTCATAGAGTGGTACAGTGTGGAAACAGGCCCTTCTGCCCAAATTGCCCATACTGGCCAACATGTCCCATCTACATTAGTCCCACTTGCCTGCGTTTGGCCCATACCTCTCAAAACCTGGCCTATCCATGTACCTGTTTAATTGCTTCTTAAACGTTGCGATAGTCCCAGCCTCAACTACCTCTTTCAGCAGCTCGTTCTGTACACCCAACACCGTTTGTGTTGAAAAAGTTACCTTAGATTCCTATAAAATATTTCCCCCCATCATCTTAAACACATGGTCTCTGGTTCTTGATTCCCTTACTCTGGGCAAGAGTCATAGAAACATAGAAACATAGAAAATAGGTGCAGGAGTAGGCCATTCGGCCCTTCGAGCCTGCACCGCCATTCAATATGATCATGGCTGATCATCCAACTCAGTATCCTGTACCTGCCTTTCCTCCATACCCCCTGATCCCTTTAGCCACAAGGGCCACATCTAACTCCCTCTTAAATATAGCCAATGAACTGGCCTCAACTATCTTGTGTGGCAGAGAGTTCCAGAGATTCACCACACTCTGTGTGAAAAAAGTTTTTCTCATCTCAGTCCTAAAGGATTTCCCCTTTATCCTTAAACTCTGACCCCTTGTCCTGGACTTCCCCAACTTCGGGGACTATTTTCCTGCATCTAGCCTGTCCAACCCCTTAAGAATGTTGTTAGTTTCTATAAGATCCCCCCTCAATCTTCTAAATTCTAGCGAGTACAAGCCGAGTCTATCCAGTCTTTCTTCATATGAAAGTCCTGACATCCCAGGAATCAGTCTGGTGAACCTTCTCTGTACTCCCTCTATGGCAAGAATGTCTTTCCTCAGATTTGGAGACCAAAACTGTACACAATACTCCAGGTGTGGTGTCACCAAGACCCTGTACAACTGCAGTAGAACCTCCCTGCTCCTATACTCAAATCCTTTTGCTATGAATGCCAGCATACCATTCGCTTTCTTCACTGCCTGCTGCACCTGCATGCCTACTTTCAATGACTGGTGTACCATGTCACCCAGGTCTCGTTGCATCTCCCCTTTTCCTAATCGGCCACCATTTAGATAATATGTGCTGTGTGCATCTACCCAATCTATTCATCTCATGATTTTATACACCACTATAAGATCACCCCATCCTCCTGCACACCAGGGTGTTGCGTCCCAGCTTGCTCAACCTCTCCCTATAGCTCAGACCCTCGAGTCGTTTGTGAATTTTCTCTGCACACTTTCCAACTTGACAACATGGTTAACACTATCCTCCAAATGTGGCCTCACCAACGTCTGGTTAACCTGCTTCTGGAGGTACAGATGAACTGTCAGGACTCTGATTGAAGTCTAGGCATGATTCTGCAGCTGATTCCAGCTGGGTGCATTCAGCAAAAGTCTGCATTTATATAGAATCCTTAATATCCCAGGGTGTTTTGCAGGACCGTCATCGAAGAAGATTTTACTCCAAGCCACATGAAGTTTACTTCAATTGTCTGATTGCAACCCTGATAGCCGAAGCTTCAGTTTCGAAAGCACCACGCTCTGGAATCTCTCACTGATGGCCCCTTATCTCATTCATGGTCCTCCTTTATAAGTGTTCAAAAGGGAACTGCAGATGCTGGAATATCGAAGGTACACAAAATTGCTGGGGAAACTCAGCGGGTGCAGCAGCATCTATGGAGCGAAGGAAATAGGCGACGTTTCGGGCCGAAACCCTTCTTCAGAGTTTGCTGAGTTTCCCCAGTAATTTTGTGTACCTCCTTTATAAGTTGCTGCTTTCACCAGTCACCTGCTCTAAAATCCTCTGGGGCTTCCTGCTGCTGAAGAATAGGTGTATTTCTGACTTTTCCCTACACTTACAAGGATGTTGCCAGGACTTGAGGGTCTGAGCTGTAGGGAGAGGTTGAGCAGGCTAGGACTCTGTTCTCTGGAGTGCAGGAGGATGCGGGGTGATCTTATAGAGGTGTAAGAAATCATGAGAGGAGTAGATCGAGTAGACGCACTGTCTCTTGCCCAGAGTAGGGGAATCGAGAACCAGAGGACATAGGTTTAACGTGAAGGGGGGAAAGATATAATAGGAATCTATGGGGTAACTTTTTTCACACAAGGGATGGTGGGCGTATGGAACAAGCTGCCAGATGAGGTAGTTGAGGCTGGGATTATCGCAACATTTGGGAAGCTATTAGTCAGGTACATGGATAGGACAGGTTTAGAGGGATATGGGCAAACGCAGGTCAGTGAAACTAGTGTATTTGGGACATGTTGGCCGATGTGAGCAGGGCCTGTTTCCAGACTATATCACTCTATGACTATGACTTAAAGGTGCTATTAAATGCTCTTGTTCAAAACCCGCTGATTGTATTGTTCATGTGATAGATGTTAAGGCTGTGCTTACGTTGGAGTGTAACTGAGTGGACATATTTATGTCACAGTCTCCACCTTGTATGTGGTTATGGTCGCTATATACTGCACATTACAGCTTTACACATAATCAGGCAGAGGGGAATACTCGCTGGTGTGCTGGAGAGCAAATAGCAGCTCAGAGGAAAATATGAGAACCAGGAAATCATTTATTGAAAATACAGCCATGCATCTAAATAGATCCAGTCAGCACATGATGTGGAAGGGCTCCATTGACTGAAGCATTTTTAGGTTCTTGTCTTTGGCACCTGATTCAATTAACTTCAGTTGGGGTGGAGAACAATTGTTTTATGTTATTTTTGATCCAAAAGCCAGCTATGAAGGTCGGACCTAAACTCACATTCGAGACTGGAATTTCGATTTGGACCACGGAGATAGTGCTGGAAGCCGGCTCTGCTCTCAGCCAGAGTCAGCCAGACTGCCTTTCTTTCCTGAAATCCCTCACATTTTCATCCCTTTTAACCTAAAGGTCCTTAACTTGGAAATACAAGAAAAATAAGTGAAAAACAGACTGCTAGTGCTCTTCAGCTGCATCATCGAACACTCACTCTCTTTATCCACTCCATCCCACATAATGCCATGGCTCAGGGCAGTCATCGTCCCTGGGTTATTCAACATTGCAAATCCAGCCAGGAGGTTGTGATACTTCAAACCTGATTTTCATCAGATCCAGGAGCAGAACAAGGCCATTTGGCCCATCAATGATGGATGATCTGTCTTTCTCTCTCAACCCCATTCTCCTGCTTTCTCCCCATATCCCCTGACACCCGCAATAATCAAGAATCTGTCAATCTCAGTCTTAAAAATAACCATTGTCCTCCACAGTCTGTGGCAATGAATTCCACAGATTCACCAACCTCTGAATAAAGAAATTACACCTCATCTTCTTTCTAAAGTTACACCTTTTAATTCTGAGGCTATGGCCTCGGGCCCTTGACTCTCTCACTAGTGGAAACATCCTCTCCACATCCACTCTATGCAGGCCTCTGCCCTAACTTACATACAGTAGATACAATCCCACCTCCATTCCCACCAGCCGCCTTGGGATACTGAAGCCAAGTACCCTGCTCATACTCTGCTCAGTCGACCCGGACAGTTTACACACTGCACTGGCCCCCTTTCCAGATGTTGATTTTCTTTTTCCACCACTTGTACTTATGTGTGGCCTGATCATAGTCATTCACGGTCTGATCTGACTGGATCGTATGTCAACAGAGTTTTTACTGTACTGTACAGGCCCTTCAGCCCATCGAGTCTGTGCCGACCAGCCACCCCCACACACTAGCACTATCCGACACGCGCTAGGGACAATTTACAACTTTTACCGAAGCCAAATTAATCTACAAACTTGTCCATCTTTGGAGTGTGGGAGGAAACCGCAGCACCCGGTGAAACCCCACACGGTCACAGGGAGAACGTACAAACTTTGAACAGACAAAAACCCATAGTCAGGATCGAACCTGGGTCACTGGCGCTGTAAGGCAGCAACTCTACTGCTGCACCACTGTGCTGCTACAGTACTTTAATACTACTGGGCAAACACTGACTGGAGAATCCTTCTGTTGTTACAACCCTCACATGTTGCAACAGCCAGCCCCTGCGTCTGGAAGCAAGGAGTGAACTTCTTTCTCATCTGCTTCTTTCTGTCTGAACAGCAAGCTGACATACTTGCCACAACAAGGCTGGCCATTTGCCTGAGGCTTGACATGGATTAGTGGTCTTGTGGACAAAGGAATGTGGGGTGGGAAGGAGTCAAGAAGTAGGATTTGCTGCCAGTGTGGTTTACGTTCTGTTGTAAATAGTGGCTTGTTGAACATGTTGTTATCCTGGGTGAACCAGTTGTCTTCCTGTCCGTTGTTTCGGTTCCGCGTTTAGTGCAGCACCTCCTATTAGTTTAGTTTAGTTTAGTTTAGTTTAAAGATATAGTGCGGAAACAGGCCCTTCAGCCCACCGAGCCCGCGCCGCACGATAACACTATCCTACGCACACTAAGGACAATTTTCAGTTATACCAAGCCAATGAACCTACAAACCTGCACTTCTTTGGAGTGTGGGAGAAAACCAGACCCGGAGAAAACCCACGCCATCACGGGAGAACGTACAAACTCCGTACAGACAGCACCCGTAGGCGGGATTGAACCCGGGCCTCTGGCGCTGTGAGGCAGCAACTCTACCGCTGCGCCACCGTGCCGTCCTATTCCTCACTGAATACAGATAAAATTCACAGCATAGGAGGAGGCCTCTTGCCCATTGTGCCCCTGCCCATTGACCAAAAGTTACTCAGTCTGCCTCACTTACAGCACAATATCTGTAGTCCACTGGTCACAAGGTGATGAGATGTCTGTCTCCACTCCCCATCCAGGCACTACCACCACTCCCTGGATGAAATATGTTCCCATCGTTCTTCTTTCAATTCTAGTAAATTGATGCCTCCTTCCTGACACACAAATAGAGTGAATCAAACAGACCCATCCAGACCCTTCATTTTAAACATCTGTTATCAGCCACTGCCATTCTACAGAACAATCCATGCCCATCCTGACTCCCTGTGTCCTCACTGTGGCGTTTCAGTCTGGTAAATCTCTGCACTCACTCCAGCACGTGGCCAGCAAGTGTCACTAACCTGCTGAGGTTCTACCTGTCCCCGGTGTTGCAAAGGATGGGCCTGGTGCAGATGCCACACAATGTGCCAGTCAGCTGGACATTGCCGCCCCATCTGTCATTCGTAGAAAGGTTCTTCCGGACCAACAAATTTGACCACAAGTCCATGGGGCAGTGAATATCCTGCAGGCACTGCAGGGAAATGACAGCATGGATCCTGTGACTGTTTCAATGCTGTGTAACTATAACTAACTCACTCAGTCCAAGCATGTCTATTATAACTGCAAAAAGTATGAATTTACACACTGCCTTTAACACCTGGGTGAAGAAAGGCACTATATAAATGAAAACTCTTTCCGCTTACTTGGCTAACATCTTCCAGTCACACAGTTTCAGACAGCAACATTAGCCATGTCTGATTGCTGACTGTGGACTACCCAGCCCGTTCTCTGATGTCTGACACCTTACACCAGATGGCCTAGATCATTGGGCAAGAAATATCAGTTATTGGGGGCAGATGGATTTAAGATGCAGATCAGAGAAGAAATACTGAATAGTCAAGCACTAACTGGCTTACTCTTGATTCCATGTTCAAATTAGTGCAGTTAAAACAGCGGATGGGTATGGAGACACAAGGAACTGCAGATGCTAGTTTACAAAAAAAGACACAAAGTGTTGGAGTAATTCTTCAGACTCTTAAGACTCTTCTCCCAGTCTGAAGAGGACCCAATCCAAAACTTCGCCTATCCATGTGCCTGACCTGCTGAGTTTCTCCAGCGCTGTGTGTCTTTGGCTGGCTTGGGTATGTTGGCTACCTGACTAGTGTTAGAGCCTGTGATCATTGAAGCAGTTTAAAAGCATGTGAAGTGAATGCTTTTTGTTCAATACCTCTTACTCCAGCCAATTACACTGAGTGAGAATGGATGGAATACAAACACAACCCTTTGCAACAGAACCTAGGCAGGAGAAATGATCCAGGGGATAAATATTTTTTAAGTTGAGAGAAGTGGCAAGGAATGTTGTGACTTCATTTTAAGCAAAGCTTTGAAGTTAGGGGTGTGTATCGATGGAGAGAAACCGATCCAACTTCTCAATAGAGCACGCAGCTCTCAGGAACTGCTTGTTGTGGTCTGTTAAGGAACTGAGGAATTTGTAAAGCCAGCTTCACTTTGATGATGTTACCCAAACTCCGGAATTCCAAATCCCCACCCTCCTTTAAAACAAGCAGTTGTTTATGATCTTCACCCTGTGAACATTGCAAGTTAAGGAATTTAATGTGCATTCCTTTTGTTTTAATATTCAAAACCTCCAAAATTGCGCTGTGAACGAACATTAATTTTCAAAATGCAAGTCAAATAAGCCCTTCAGCCCAACTTGCCCACACCGACCAACATGTCCCAGCTACAACAGTCACACCTGCCCACTTTTAGCCCATATATCCCTCCAAACCTGTGCTGTCCATGTTTCTTATGTTCCTTTAAGTTCGTTAAGTGGAGCAACTACTGACTCAATGCGACTTGGGAACAGAGTAGGTTTGGTCCAAGTGATTTCATGGGTCGGGGAGCTCTGCAGAAGCTCATCAATGCCTGTCCTAACAGTTCCTTATATTCATCGATGTCAAATTACATTTGTGTGAAGCATCGGGAGTTGCAAGTGTTTGTTACAGTGGTGTCCATTAGATCTTCTCCTCATCTAAGAAATTCTTTGAGGATGAGGAACTCTTTGAGGAAAACCATCTATATTGAACATGGAGTTTGATGACATCACCTCTTCATGTTCTCCAGAGATGCTGCCTGGCCCGCTGAGTTACTCCTGCACTTTGTGCCTTTACAGTATATTGAACATGGGATGGGCAAGGAGATGGAAGGGGTAGAGCTTGATGATGGAGATAGGTTTCAAGGAGAAACCTAGGTGAGAGAGGGATGGGGCAAGACAGCTCAAAGAAAGGCTGCCACTTGTAGAGTGATGCCAATCAGGGATCTATAGTGTAGCACCACTGATTATTTGATGTATGAAAGAGTGCCTGCTAAAACGTTGGACTGCAACGGTGTCAAATACTGAGCACTTTGAAAAATTTCAACGCCTAATTGAGAGAAAACAGGAGAGATTTTACAAGAGTGGTACTGGGGGATAGGGAACTAGTTGTTTGGTAAAACTATGATTTTACTTCGGAGTCACGTTAGTGACTACGTGAAGACCCCGTCCAGCACGCATGCGCGACATAGCGTCTCACGCAGTGCACAGCGACGGACGGGAGTACGAGCTCTCCTGCAACAATTTGAAAACAACCTTCAGGTAAGCAAATCTTACTCTGAGGACATGGTGTTTTCGAAACCCTGTTCTGTTTTATTTTTAAATAGGAATGGAACAGGGAAAACACCAAGGAAGGTCATTCCCGTCGGGCTGCTATGGACCAGGAGGGTTCCAGCAATGGGGGGCGACCGGCGGCACCTGGACCGCACAACGCTGCGGTCCACAGTCACCGACAGCATTCCGAGCCGAGCCCAGCGCCGCTAGCATAGCTCAAGGGAACGTTGGAGACCAACTGCAGCGGGCTGGATG
Organism: Amblyraja radiata; assembly: GCF_010909765.2. Lineage (NCBI taxonomy): Eukaryota > Metazoa > Chordata > Chondrichthyes > Rajiformes > Rajidae > Amblyraja > Amblyraja radiata. The sequence continues at coordinate 5,252,273 of NC_045986.1, read as the reverse complement.
TAAGGCACACGGAAGTCAGACCGGCCGGTTCACTCAGAAGAGCCCGGCACGGTAGACTCCCGCCCGAGAGCGGCTAAAGGTGACCGTTTCAAGTCTTATGGAAAGGCTCATGGAGCAAAAGCTCCAGCGAGACTTGCTCCGGGAGATGGGGCAAGCTCGCCAAGGGAGCACAAACACTCCCGCTCCAGTGCACTAACAGCACTGGCCATCGCATCTCCCTCAACAGAGGGGAGCGTTGGTGACCAGGGCTGGGCTGGTCAAGAAGAGCTGGCTGAACAAAATCGAGAGTATGCTTGAGGTACAGGACCAGGAAGAGCTGCTGGGTGTGGTGAACCGCCACGTGGCAACACAACGAGCGGGACGGCCGTTACAGCCTAAACTGGCGGCCAGCTTACTACCTGTCCTTCAAACCTCTCCAAGACAGGTAGTCATTGAGGCATTGGACTTTATCACACCTCCCCAAAATTGCATTTGCTCAATGTGCCTGCATTGCCTGCACAGGGGGTACATTGAGCAGGGTATTTAAACCCAAAAAACTTAAAATTGCAAAAATTGTTGATACACCTGACATCGGCTATCACTTCACATGCTCATTCCATGGACAGGGTTGACATGCCAAAACACCCTGGCTCTACTGTGCAACACAGTATGTGATTGGCAACCTCCGGAAGGAGATCATAAGACCTGCCCTCAACCTAAAAAAATTGCAGGACTGTGTAGAACGCCGGCCTCAGAACCACAGATCCTGCTATTTGGCAAAGAATGACCAAATCAAGCCTAAATTCTGGACGAAGAATCCAAGGCATTTGGCCTCATGAGTGCAGGACCTGGAATGAGCAAACCACGCAAAACCCAGACAGCAGTACCTCTACGCATCCACCAGTAGGCGTCTACTTCATGGTACTGGTGAAAGCTCGGGGCCCGCATACCATTCCCGCAAGTCTTTCGGGACAAGACCCAGAGCGGGCCCCATGGAAAATGCGCCACCCCCCAACAGCACCATACCGACAGACAAGGAACCAGAAACCGAAGAAATGAACACACCACCAAACAACAGTGGAGGTAGGTGGGTCTGGTTCCTACCATCACATAAAAGGTGAAGGGATTGTGCTAACAGGGGGGGAAACTACACCTGTTTTTGGAAACATGAAGAACTATCACACTTGGTAGCTATATACCAAAAAGTATTCAAGGATAAAAATTGAATTTAAGAAAAACTTGCCACCAGTTCAGCATGCACCCCAAAGGGGTTTACCCTCTCACTAAAAAGAAAACATGAGGGACAGGCTGAACTGGAGAAGTTATATACAAAGGGGTCATAAAGAAGTCTAAATATGAACCTTTGGAATTCGTATTAAATTTACTAAATAAGATGGTGAATGTCGCACCATCATTGACTTAACCACATTGAATACTTTCGTCAAGTATACACACTTTAATGGAAAACATTTGTAACTGCCAAACAATGGATTTTCTAAGGATACTTTATGGTAGGCATCGACTTAAAAGATGCATACTGTTCAGTACCCATTCATAAAGATCATCAGAGATACCTAAAATTTTACCTGGATGGGGTAACTATGGCAGTAACAAATTATTGACTAATGGGCTAATATGAGCCAAAACTGTTTCCCAAGATATTTAAACCAGCCCTGACACTATTAAGGAAACATATTGTCATGGCATATCTCGATGATATTTAACAATAGACAAAACCATGGAATTAGCTAATTCAGCAGCATTAGCTACTAAAAACTTATTTAACCTTGGGCCTTGTCTACATCCAGATAAATCTACAACTATGGGCTATCTGGTATTCAATTAACTCAGTCCACATGTCTACAACGTTGCCAAAAGAAAAGTCAGCAGATTGGCACAAACCTGTAACAAATTAATGGTTAACAATCAACCAACCATTCGACAAAGTGGCAAGAGTAATTGGGAAATTAGTAGCAGGATTATCAGCTACATAACTTGGACCTTTGCATTAGAGCAAAGATGCTAGTGTTTTAAACAACATACAAGTCACTTTGACTGAACCATGAAATTGCCTATTTTCAGACCTATAATGATGGAAAGAGAACATTTGGCATAGTTTCAATCCCATCATTTATCAATAACCCATATCCAGAACAGGTGGTAGATGGACTAATCTAGAGTCATCACCACTACAGACACTGGACATAAATAGTTGGAAATGTTGAGTGCGTTCTATGGGTAAAAAGCATATTGTTCAAAAGTGCACCATTTTGCATGTTCGTTTACAATTTGACAACATCACAGTGGTGGCCTATACTAACCACATGGGCGGGATAAAATCGATATCATGTGACAATTTGATCAACACAATCTGGTAATGGTGTGTCGATAAACATATTTGGCTATCAGCAAGTTACCTACCAGGTAAGCTAAATACTGTGGCAGACATGTTAAACCTCAAAGTATTTGCTGAAATTACAAAGCAATATGGAACACCAGATATCGATTTCTTTGCATTCCGACTGAATCACCACGTACCGATGTATGTGGCTTCGGAACCAGACCTTGAGGCAGCGGCGATGGATACATTCTCGCTGAACTGGGAGGGAACTCATCTCTATGTTTTCCCCCCTTTCTGCCTCATCAGTCAGGTACTACGCAAAATACAGATGAACTTTGCTTCGGACTTTTGGTAGTACCCGACTGGCCTACACAGCCATGGTTCCCAGTGGTCCTTGACAGGGTCATTGAAACCCATGACCATTCCCAGCAGACCAGATCTACTGATCCACCCTGTATCAGGCGAAAGTCACCCATGCCATGACAGAATAAGCCTACTGGGTTGTAGATTCCAAAAAGACCTTTTGATGGACCTGGGATTGTCAAATAGGACCATGGACACGATGATAGCATCTCACCGACTTCCACCAAGAAACAATATCTCTCCAGTATAAGAAAATGGGAAACATCCTGTTCGAGAACAGAGACAACCTACTAATCAACCACCATATCTATGTACCGGAGTTCCTGGCCAGCCTTCACCACGATGAAGGTCTGAACTATAGCACTATCAAATGTGCTAGAAGTGCACTGTCAGCCTATCTAAGGCAGGCACCAAGGGAAACAGGCCATAGGGTCTCGTCCACTGGTGGCCAAATTAATGAGAGGTACCTTCTATTCAAAATCCCCTAGGCCTAGATATACCTAGATCTGGGATGTCAGCGTTGTCCTGACATACCTAAGGGAAGGCCACCAGCCAGATCCCTTACTCTGTAAACAGCTACGCTGTATACGGCCATGCTGATGGCTTAGTCTCAGCATAGGGTCCAGTCCTTTTACCTACTCAGGCTGGACAATATGGTCGTAACATCAGACCAAATAACATTCACCATTCAGGAGCTGGTAAAACAGAGTAGACCAGGAACTTCAGGACTCATTATGGAATTCCGGGCGTACCCACCTGACCACCGTTATGTGTCATGACTCACCTTCTACAATATATCAACACAACCTAAAATTCCCGAGGGAGACAAGAAGCAATGGGTAAGCCACAAAAAAGCCACTGGGTCAGGGTACCGAGTCAAACCATCTCTAGATGTCTCAAACAGGTATTGGGAGCTGCTGGAGTGGATACCGATATTTACACATCTCACTCCACCAGAGCAGCATCCATACCGGCGGCTAACAGTGTGGATGTGCCATTGGACCTACCCTGGTAACAGCGGGGTGGTCCATGTAAAGAACTTTTCAAACATTCTACAACAAGCCATTATAAAACCTGTTTTCACTTGCAGAGAGAATTTTAGACGCTGCAAAAAATAGATAATTTAAGCCCGGGGGAGCATTAATGTCTTTGTTATTATTTTCAAATAATACCATTGTTGTTTTACAAACAGATTCATGTTTGATTACGATAACATACTTCCTCCCTTGGATGACTTCGGCAGCGAGTGAAGTATGGGCTGTTACACGGTTTGAAATCACAGAGCTTTAAAATCTTCACGTAGTCACTCACGTGACTCCGAAGTAAAATAGTAAGATTAAACGAGAACTTACCAGTTTGAAGTTTGATCTGTATTTTATGAGGAGTTATGATGAGGGATTAAGTGCCCTCCGCTCCCACCCTCAATTACTGGTATCTTAGTTCTCCTTATCTTTACTATGTTAATTTCAATTATTATGTTTTCTGTGATTCCACACCACTGCTTTGAAGTATGTCGCGCATGCGTGCTGGCAGGGTCTTCACATACTCCCTCATCGCAACTCCTCATAAAATACAGATCAAACTTCAAACTGGTAAGTTCTCGTTTAATAGTAAGATTAAACGAGAACTTACCAGTTTGAAGTTTGATCGTTATTTTATGAGGAGTAACGTTGAGAGATTACGTGAAGAACCCCGCCAGGACGCATGCGTGTCATTCTTCAATGCAGCGGTGTGAAATCACAGATAACTGTAATGACTAAACATGGTAAGATTAGAGAAGAGATACCAGTTGAGTATATGATCAAGGGTGGGAGCGGAGGGCACGTAATCCCTCAACGTTACTCCTCATAAAATAACGATCAAACTTCAAACTGGTAAGTTCTCGTTTAATCTTACTATTTTACTTCGGAGTCACGTGAGTGACTACGTGAAGATTTTAAAGCTCTGTGATTTCATGCTGTGGAAACGAGTCCATGCATCACATCTGCATTGATTATGGGGAGAATAGTGTTTACATCATTAGACATCAATACGATATTGAAAAACCCAACGATAAATATATTAACACCAAATTATAGCCCCTATTTATGGGGTAAATTATATTACAGAACTTAAAATTGTTTCTGGAAATGTTCCAGGTTCAATGACTGGTTCGTTATAAAATCGTTGGAAAGTTTTCTCCGTTGACCATCCTGCTGTCTTGAGGATTTGGTCCATAGGAACATCCAACTTCATAGCTGCCGATGTAACTGCAGCCCTGGTGGAGTGAGATTTAAAAATGCTAGTGTCTACTCCAGCCTTTATTAGGACCTATTTTAGCCATCTAGAGATGGTCTGGACTGTCTGGACTGGACTGTCACTGTTTTGAGTGGCTGTTTGTAGCTGATTAAAAGTGACATTTTTTTCCCTCTGATGATCTTAGTATATTCCATCTATAATAGTAAGGGTGTTACAATACAGAGACGATCATCTGTCGGGTAGGCCCTGAATTCTGTTTTTAGGCCTGCTGACCCCTGTCTGTTCTGTTTGACTAATTCATTGATGTGAAAAGTTAAATTTCCAGATGAAATAGTCATGTTGTCCAGCCTTAGTTTCTGTAGTGACTGGGCCCTTTGTGCCGTGACCAAGGCCATCAGCATGACTGTTTTCATAGTCAGTTTCTGTAGGGACAGAGCTGTAGCTGGAGACCAGTTTCTTAACATGGTCAGTAAAATGCTCACATCCCATATTTGGGAGTACCTGGTTCTTGGGGGATTAACATTAAAAATGCCCCTCATGAGTTTGGTTACCAGGGTGTGTCCCAACAGAATGCCGCTCTGTTCCTTGCCACAGGTATGTTGACAGAGCACTTCTGGCGCAGTTGATGGCACTATGACTGAGCCTCTCATTGTAATGGAGGCTTGCCAGGAATTCCAGAACAGACGGGATGTTCATAGATCTGTGGGTGATGTTTATTGTTGTGACAGTACTTCCCATTTCATGATGACACCAAGTACTGTTTTTTGGTGGACTGTCTGTGGGCCGCTGAAATAATATCCACTGTTCCGTCCGTTAGTCCCAGGTGTAGTAGAGGTGCTTTCAAACTCTACAAATTAATAGGTTTATATAATTATGACATGGGTAACTTCCCCTTGTTGCGGGATGAACCAGTAAATTAGGTCTATGATGGCTGGTGATGCATGGTTCTAATACAATGTCGAGTATCACCGGGACCCATGGTTGAGTAGGCCAATCGGGTACTATCAAAATACCAGACGCGGAGTCTTGCTGTATATTCCTAAATACCCGACTGATGAGGCAGAAAGGAGGGAATGCATAAATAAACAATCCCCCAATGCAGCGAAAATGCATCTGTTGCCACTGCCCCAGGTTCTGGTTCCCATGAACATAATTCGATAACTGGTGTGAGCCTGGATGCGAATAGGTCGATATCTGGTGTTCCATACCGTGCTGTAATTTCAGCAAATACATTTGTATCCAACATCCATTCAGTGTTTTCATTGAATTTGCGTGACCTGTTGTCTGCCACTAAATTTAGTTTACCTGGTAAGTAGGTAGCTGATATCCAAATATCTCTCTGGATACACTATTGCCAAATTGTGTTGGCCAGATTTTCACATAATGTCGATTTGTTTCCACCCATATGGTTGATATACGCTACCACGGTGGTGTTGTCAATTTGTAGTCTAACATGCTGGTGATATAACCCAGAACAATATGACTTAAGGCCATGGAATGCACTTAACATTCCCAGGTAGTTTATGCCCAGTGTTTTTTAATAATGATGCCTCCTGTGCATTCCATCTCCCCCACAGCTGGAGATGGAATTGGTAGCACCCCATCCAAGTGCACTGGCATCAGTTTGTAGTTCCATAGACGGGTAGCTGATAATGTTTGGATTGGAACAATGCCTAATGTTATCTTTCCACCATTTTAGTTCCATTATGGCCTCTGTTGGTAGCTTCATTGGTCTGTCAAAATGACCACCATAATTTTTTGAGTGCTCGTATTTTAGCCCTCTGTAATTTTTGATAATGTAAAGGTCCGATATGTGTGGCTGGAAACGCAGCCACTATTATGCCAATTATTCTTGCTACCATTCTGATGGATGGTTTTGTGATGTCAATGATTTTGCTGCAAGCCTCCATTAAGGCTGTAACCTTTTCTTTCGGCAAAGTCACTGACATGTGAACTGAGTTAAGGGTGAACCCCAGATGATCCATTGTGTTAAATAACATCTGTGGTCACCTCTAATGGGTACTGTATAGTAAGCATCTTTTAAATCGATGCTTGCCATGTAGTACCCCAGGAAATTAATTGTTTAGCAGTAACAAAGGTTTCCATCTAGTAACGAATATATAGTACAAAAGTATTCAAATTAGTCAAATCTATGATGATGCGGCAACCACCATCTTGTTTATGATAAAGATTTTGGACACAAATTCCTGTGATTCGTGTTGGGTTTCCTCCATTACTCCTTTTTTATATGGCCACTGTAGTTCAGCATGCGCTCTTGATTTTTCTTTGCCTGTAAGCACGAACATTCGGTTCGGTACATGCTGAACTGGAGGATTATGTTTTTGTATAAATTCTATGGTATAACCCTATACTTCTGAAAATATAAGTGTCGGTAGTTAATTTATTCCATGCATCCAGATAGAATTGTAATCTCCAACCAACCTCGTAAGGAACCAGACCCACCTACCTCCATGGTTACTATTGGTAGGTTTGTTTCGGCATCCTCCGTGGACGTTGAGGCGCCGGTCTCTGGATCTGTAGTTGGGTCGGTGTTGAGGGTTAGCGCATTCCCCAGGAAGGCCGGTCTGGGCCATGGCCTAAAAAGACCGATGTTGAGTGTTCCTGGCCTTTGAGCTTTCACCAGTTTGTCTTGGCCGACTGGTGGTGCGTAGGGGTGCTTTTTCTGGCCCACGTAGTTTTTAGACGTTGCTTTAATGAGCCCCAGGGTTTTACCCTCTTCGTCAAGTTCTTTTACCTGCTTTGATAAGTTGCCTCCAAATAGTAATATTGGTGGTTTGGAGGTTCCAGGTTTGCATAGGCCTGCAAATTAGAGTCTAAAGCCGGTTGGATGGCACTTCTTCCTAATGCTGTTTACTCGTATTGGTAGTTGCAAAATAAAGCCAGTGCATCCTGGTGATCTTGTGTCATGTCTTTTTTGTTTATTGTGCGGGCAAAAACCGTAATTCCCGCTGTTGGGACTTTCAGAACTTTCTGTAGTTTCAAGTCCCTGGCTCTGATTGAGGCTCCGACATGTTTTCAAATACACTGGTTGACACTGGGAACATTCAGTGGTTTGCAATTCCATGGTAGTAAGTGTCTTGCTGTGGTGTCCAATAATGCCTGTCCTTATAGCTGGTTGAATGACAAGTAGTCGATACTTGCAGCTATTTTAGGTTCCAGGTTTTGGCCAGTTTGGTCGGGTTGAATAAACTGGGACATCATATCCAATAGGTTTTCTTGCACCCCATGTGCACTAGGGGTATGTTCTGCACCCCTCTTCAGGGTCAGCCCAGAATTAACCCCCTGTACTCCCCTCTGATGAGGGAGAAACATTGTGCAGCCCTACAAGAGGTACTGCTGTAGGACTTACTAGCTGCCCACTGTGACTAGTCTCCATCTCCCAGAGCCTGTCACTTTGGAGTACTTGCTCCAACAGCCACTCCAACCGGCTCCAATGCTCTCGGGCACTGGCCGTCGCGGCTGCTCCAGTTCCTGCAGCCGCTCCAACCGGCTCCAATGCTCACGGGCACTGGCCATCGCGGCTGCTCCTGAAGTCGCTCCTGTTTCAGTTCCTGCAGCCGCTCCAACCGGCTCCAATGCTCACGGGCACAGGCCGTCGCGGCTGCTCCTGAAGTCGCTCCTGCTCCAGTTCCTGCAGCCGCTCCAACCGGCTCCAATGCTCACGGGCACTGGCCATCGCGGCTGCTCTTGTTCCCCGCTCCCAGCCGCTCCAACCGGCTCCAATGCTCACGGGCACTGGCCGTCGCGGCTGCTCTTGTTCCCCGCTCCCAGCCGCTCCAACCGGCTCCAATGCGCACGGGCACTGGCCGCTCGCGGCTGCTCCTGAAGCTGCTCCAACCGGCCCCAATGCTCACGGGCACTGGCCGCTCGCGGCTATTCAGAGTCGGACTCATCGGAGTCAACTACTCTGTTAGTTTTTTGCTTCGCTCTACTGCCCGGCCGTGGCCGGTGCGGGAGCGAAGTCGGGCACAGCTGTTCCCATTTCGGGGGATTGGCGTGCCGTTGGCTGCTGCTGCTGGCTGCCCGCAACTCCGCGGTTCTCCCCCGCCAGCTTTTTCGCAGCCTTCGTGGATCTGGTCCATGTCTCCACCTGTAAGGTAAGTGGAAGGAACGCAGAGTCTCCTTACCTGCTGTTCCCGGCTTTCAAATTCTGCCGCTAAGGGTTCCCCCTGCTGTGACTCGTTGCAATGCGTGTAGCGATATGACACGCATGCGTCCTGGCGGGGTTCTTCACGTAGTCACTCACGTGACTCCGAAGTAAAATCTTACTATTGTTCTTTCCCGAGTGAGAACTTGGCAGGGCAGTTAATAAGAGGTGTTTAATATTGTGTGGTGTTTAGCAAATAAATTGTTTCATCTACCAAGTGTATTGGCAAAACCAAAAGACACAAAAATATTTAGCAAAAAGAGGTAAGATGAAAAAAGTTATAAATTAGAGTTAGGAGTTGTGAACTGGAATGCACTGCTTGGGAAGGCAGTGGAGCAGATTTGCTGTAATTTGATCTACACTTGAAAAGGCAACATTTACAGGGCCTTTGGGATAAGAGCAGTGAATGGGGCTAGTTGGAGTTCCTGGCTTGGGGATAATGGGAAAAATGAATTCCTTCTGTAGTATAAAATTGTTTGACTTAACTTTCTCCTCCCAACTTGCAAGTTTTGCCTCGGATAATCCAAGGATCCATGATTCGGCTCGGCCGACATTACTCTGATCCACTGGAGCAGTTCATTTTACGTAGGAAGGAACTGCAGATGCTGGTTTGGACCAAAGATAGACACAAAAAGCTGGAGTAACTCAGTGGGGCAGGCAGAATCTCTGGAGAAACGGAATGGGTGACATTTTGGCTCGAGATCTTTCTTCAGACTAATCTAAAGAAGGGTTTCGACCCGAAACATCACCCATTAGTTCTCTCCAGAGATGTTGCGTGTCCCGCTGAGTTAAGGGCCTGCGACTCCATGCGGCAAGCGTGACCTAAAGGGCCGGTCCCACCAGCATGCGCCTGCATGCGGCAAGCGCGACCTAACCAGAAGCGGGAGCCGCGCAGAGGTCAAGTGAGTGACATGAAATTTGAGCGAAGTCTGCGGGAAGTTCGCGCGTGACGTACGGCGTCGATGCGGCTGCGGGCCGGCAGGCCGTTGCCGCGCGGAATTTTTGAACACGGTCAGTTTTTCGGAGCCCCGCGCGATGTCGGGACCAGCTCCGCACAACTCCATACAGCTCCGGCAATCGAAGTGGGACCAGCTCCGCGAAGCCGTACGGCTCAAGCGACCACGTTCGGTCGTGCTTGCCGCATGGAGTCGCATGCTCGTGGGACAGGCCCTTTACTCTGCAGTTCTTTTTATGTTCCATGTAGATACTTATCACTGTGTCGGGACACAGGGAGTTGAGAGCATGCAGTGCAGTGAGGATGTGGATGAGGAACGTCCACTCATCAGGCATCAGTGCCTGCAAGGGTGCATGACTGGCATGTGGTAGAGTTGCTGCCTCACAGCGCCAGGGTTCCATCCTGATTCGGTGCTGTCTATATGGTGTTTGTACGTTCTCCCCATGACCTGCATGAGTTTTCTCCCACACTACAAAGACCTACAGGTTTGTAGGCTTGGTATAAATGTAAATTGTTCCTAGTGTGTGGAGGATGGTATTAGTGTGCGGGGATTGCTGGTCGGCGTGGATGCAGTGGGTGGGCCGAAGGGCCTATTTCCGTGCTGTATCTCTAAATTAAACTAAGCATGTGTGCTATGTAGAACGCCTGATATTAGTCATCATATATTTTTATCGACTGCTGATCAACTTCATGTTGAAATGGAATATAAATCTGTCCAACTAATGCTGACTATAAAAACACTTTACAAAATATACTTTTAAAAAGAGTGTCTGGATTCTGCACTGCCGCGATGAACAAAACAGGATTGTTCCCACTGCATCTGTAAAAATAGGTGAGCAAGCCAAAAATACCCCCTGGGTGGCGTGCCTGAGACTGTGATTGAGTGTGTGCCACTTGGCCTGTGGACTTCACCGGAAAACCTTCCTTTGGCCGTAAGTGAGTAGGCATGTTGGCGGCATTAGATGTGATCTTGATCTTCCAAACTTTGGTTGGACAGGTTCAGAGGGATATGGGCCAAAAGCAGGCAGGGGGGACTAGTGTAGATGGGACATGTTGGTCGGTGTGGGCAAGATGGGCTGAACGCTGTATAATTCTATGACTACGAATATTACTTAAATCTATCTAAAACTGTCAGTCAAGAAAGAGGAAAATATACTTTTCTACAACACATCTCTCTACCTCGATTACCTTTGAAGTGTAGTGACTGTGGAACCTACAAATAATAGGTTAAATATTTTTGACATCTTGGTTGAAGGATAAATATTTTGACCTGACTCTTGAAACAGGAGAAGGGTCCCGACCCAAAGCGTCGCCTATCCATGTTCTCCAGGGATGCTGCCTAACCCGCTGAGTTAATCCAGCACACTGTCTTATCATGGAGCAACACTCCTGGACTTCTTTGGATGTACCCATCAAATCCATCAACAGATGGACGTGATCATAATATCTCAACTGAAAGTTTACTTTAGTTTAGTTTAGAGATAGACCATGGATAAAGGCCCTTCAGCCCATCGAGTCCATGCTGACCACCGATCACTTGTTCACACTAGTTCTATGCTATCCCACTTTTGCTTCCACTCCCTACACACAAGGGGCACTTTTACACAGTCATAGTAATCTACACGGGTACACGGTGCAGCAGTGTTAGAGTTGCTGCCTTACAGCGCTTGAATACCCGGGTTTCATCCCGACTGTCTGTACAAAGTTTGTACATTCTCCCGGTGACCTGCGCGGGATTTCTCCAAGACCTTCGGTTTCCTCCCACACTCCCAATGTGTACTGGTATGTAGGTAAATTGGCTTGGTAAATGTAAGAATTATCTTTAGTGTGTGTAGGATAGTGTTAATATGTGGGGATCGCTGGTCGGCACAGATTCAGTGGGCCACAGTTGCCGTGCTTATCTCTGTATCTCTAAACTAAACCAAACCTGCAAGTCTTTGGGATGTGGGAGGAAACCAGAGCACCTGGAGGAAAACTACGTGGTCTGAGGGAGAATGTGTAAACTCCACACAGACAGCACCCGAGGTCAGGATCGAACCTGGGACCCTGGAGCTGTCAGACAACAGCTCTACCAGGTGTGTTGTCCGGTGAAACACAGCCACATTATTCAGTAGCATGCTGAAGGATTGATGTACAGGAGTATCAACCCAGGTTATGAGCCCACACTGCTTGTCCTTGACCCACTGAGCCATGGGGTAGCAGTTTGCATTGTGAGTCCATGAGGGGTGGTGGTACCACATGTTGTGTGGTGTTACTCAAAAGGAGAGACATCTGCAGATATCTGCAGGTGTTAAGATAGATATTCTGGTTGGAGGTCAGTGGAGTTCTGCAGGGATCTGCTGGTACCTCTGCTGTTTGTGATATATATAAACCACCTAGATGAGTTGGTGAGTAAGTTTGCTGATGATACCAGAATCGAATGAGTTGCAGCTAGTGAAGATTTCTGTCAGAAGATACCAGCTGCAGAAATGGGTGGAGAAATGGCAGATAGAGTTTAACCCAAGCAAGTGTGAGGTGTTGCACTTTGGGAGTTTGATTAAAAGGAGAAAGTATACAGTTAATGGCAAGACACTAACAGCTTCGATGTGTAGAGGGATCATAGCTCACTGAAGGTGGCAACATGGAGATAGGGTGGTAAAGAAGGCGGAGGATATGCTTGGCTTCAATGCGAGGGACAGTGAACATAAGAAATCATGAGGCAGCTTCATTGAGCTTGGTTAGGCGGCATTCTTTTTTTGCATTTGGAGTATTGCATGCAGTTCTGGTCACCCCATTACAGAAAGGATGTGGAGGCTTTGGAGAGGGTGCAGGAGGTTTACCAGAATGACACCTGGATTAGAGGGTTTCAGCCACAGGGAGATATTGGATAGACTTGAATTGTTTTCTCTGGAACTTTGGAGGTTGAGAGGAGACTTGATCGAAGTATATAAAATGATGAGAGGCACAGAGAGGGTAGACAGTCGGGACCTTTCTCTCAGGGTGGAAATAACCACCACAATAGGGCACAGCTATAAGGTGAGAGGGGGGAAGTTTAATCAAGATATCTAGGGCGTCTTTTAGCACAAATTAGTGGGAGTGCATTGAGAGGGATGACGCATATAATAGTGGTGTTTCAGAGGCTTTTAGATAGGCACATGGAAGTGCAGGGATTAGAGGGATATGGATTATGTACAAGCAGATGAGATCTGTTTAACGGCATCATGTTCGGCACAAACATTGTGGGACGAAGGGCCCATTGTTCCTGTGCTGTATGATTCTATGTTCTACATCATTGAGCTTCCAATGAAGGTAGCAAAGTGAAAGAAGGGAAAGGCAGCTCCTGACTTGGGAAGACCGGATCCTCTATATTTGATGCAATTTATACTCTACCACGATCCTGGCATCGGGCAGCAGCTGAGGGGAGACAGAGAATACGGATACCCCAAAGAATAATCCAATTTATTTTCACTTTGCCCTGCTACACTTAATTCACAGTGCTTTGCCTGTATGAGACTAGGCTGTTTATATGTCTGTGAACTGGTTCATTAATGCTACACTAACTACTCATTAAGAGGCAGATATTGTGAGCAAGAAATTCTTTCTCATTACACTACAAATACTAATCCAGTCTAATTGCTCTTTAGGCACTTACTGCAGGGCACTCTGAATTTGCTTTGGATCCAAATTAAATATATGTGATGTGCATGTGATATATATACAGGCAGACATGTCTGGATGTGTGGGGTATTCAGCTTCACGTGGTGAGCCAGGGTTAGCTCTGCCTGACCTAAAGGGGACCAGTCTAGGAGGGCATGAAAGCAGTGGCAGTCTAAGTGGAATTATTGTGTGCTCGAGTAATTCAGCCGGTCAGGCTGGCGGTGAGGAGGTCTATCCGGGTCCGGACTGAACCGTCCAATCTCGACCAGGTGAACCGCGACTGGGACCTGCCTGCAGGGTCGCTGAAGGCGTCGCACAGCATTGCGTATTTTACCGTCTTCATTAGGAGCTTGGACGTGCTGTCCAGTCTGTTGTCAGCACTGCCGGATCGTCCAGCCGCATCAATGATGCATTTAAAGTCAGAACGAGCTGCCGGGACGTGGCCAGCATCAGTGTGGAGTTGCTGGAGAACTGCCAGCCGCTCGCTCTGCACGGGTGAGGCGTACACATTAATCAGCCGGAGCGGAGAGCAATGGTATATTACATCCACCACCAGGAGACGTCCCCAACCACCTCGCTGACCTCAGTGATGACGAAGCTCCCTCCCCACAGCAAGATCCCCAGACTGGAAGCACGACAGTCATTGCCCCCGACCACACCGATAGCAGCGGAGGTGTGGCAGCCCGCACTCCTGCAGAAAAGTCACGTCAGCCTTGACCTTGGCCAGGTGCTGCAAGGCATTCACACATCGCTGAGGTCCTTCACACTGACTCGCAGGGTATTGTGGATACCCTGTCCTCCCGCTCCAGTTGCTGCTGCCATTGTGACTGGATGAGGTGTTAGGTTGGCTACCCAACCAGCATAGATCCACCTCTGAACCAGCAACTGACAGAGTCCTCATCACCTCAAACTTCAATCCATCCGAGATCCACGATCCACGACCCATGCTCCTGGGAGACCTCCAGAACTGTTCTGATAAGAACAGACAATCTCTTTTACTCAAAGTAGCAACAGATACTACACTTGACCTTAGCCAAAAGGCAGAGAAGCAAGACATTCTCCCAAGCTCCTGGGAGAACCGCTTTTTAGATCATGGTCTCTCCCCTTCTCTGACCACTGCTTCCTTCAAACTTCCAGTCCCCTACAGGAGGACCGGAAGGTAGGCCGAGGGACGTGGAAGGGACCCCAGAAAAGGTTGAGGAGTTAAAAAGGGACTACGCATGTTGAAGAATGGTGAAGCCCCTCTTTGACTCCCCGACACACTGGTGGGAAACAACCAAGAAGAACATTAAGAGGTTCTTCACATTTAAAGGGGTTCAGAGAGCAAGACAGAGTCAGAGGGAATTGTATCAACTCCAGGCAGATTTGCAGCAACTGCTCCTTCTGCAGTCAAGGGGGGTGGATGTGAAGGAGGAACTTAGTGAGTTGAAGGGCCGGCAAGCTTGGCACTTTACCTCTGAATCCTCCAAGATCATCTTCCGATCCAGGGTCTGCCATGTGGAGCAGGATGAGACGTACTAATGCTTCTTCTTCCATAAGGTTCACAGGGGGAGCTCTGTAATGAACAGCCTTAGGGAGGAGGACGGCTCGGTAGCATCCTCGCAGACGGACATGCTGAGGATCTGCAAATCTTTTTACACAGGTTTGTAAGACAGAAAGGCCACAGACAGCACCGCCTCCCTGAACTTCCTGTCCTCTATCACGGAGGTCTTGGAGTACAGCAAGCGGGAGAGTCTGAACCAACCATTGACCCTAGAGGAGCTGACTGGCTCCATCCGTTCCTTTGACTCGAATAAAACTCCCGGAAGCGAAGGCTTACCGGCTGAGTTGTATTCGGCTCTGTGGGACTGGGTGGGCCCGGACCTGCTGGAAGTGTACAACGACATGCTTCTAGCCGGCAGCGTGTCAGACTCCATGAGGAAGGGCAGCATCACCCTAATCTACAAGCAGAAGGGGGAGATGAAGGATATAAAGAATTGGAGACCCATCACATTGTTAAATGTAGATTACAAGATCCTGTCTAAGGCCATCGCCAACCGGGTCAAGTCTGCTCTAGGACAGGTGATCCACCCGGACCAAACCTGTGCTGTACTTGGCAGGAAAATCTCAGACAGCCTAGCGCTGCTGAGAGATACCATCGCCTACGTGCAGGACAGACGGGTGAATGCCTGCCTAGTCAGCTTAGACCAGGAGAAGGCCTTCGACAGGATATCGCACACGTACATGAGGGACGTGCTCTCCAAAATGGGCTTTGGGGATGGAATCCGAAATTGGATCAAACTGCTCTACACCAATATCCGTAGTGCCGTCCAAATCAATGGGTGGGAATCAGACAGTTTCCCTGTAAGGTCTGGAGTCAGGCAGGGTTGCCCTCTCTCTCCTGTCTTGTTCGCCTGTTGTATTGAACCTTTTGCCGAGTCCATCAGGAAGGATGCGAGCATAAGAAGAGTGACATTGCCAGGCAGTGGAGGCATTCAAGTAAAAACCTTGAAAAACCTTGACCATCAATGGATGATGTCGCTGTCTTCTGCTCGGATCCAGGGTCGGTCCGCAGATTGATCAGCATCTGCGACCAGTTTGAGTCGGCCACGGAAGCCAGGGTGAACCGCAGGAAGAGCGAGGCCTTGCTCTTTGGCAACTGGCCCGACGGATCTTACGTCCCCTTCACCATCAAGCCTAACTTCTTGAAGGTGCTGGGGATCTGGTTCAGGGAGGCTGAGGCGAGTGACAAGAATTGGCTGGAGCGGATAACCAAGGTGGGGAAGAAGCTGGAAGAAGCTCCATAATGGGGAAAAATTTGGTCATCAGGTGTGAGGTGCTCTCGGGGCTGCTGTACTTGGCGCAAGTGTGGCCTGTCCCTCCCCCCTACGCCACAGGGATCACCCGGGCCGTCTTCCAGCTCATCTGGGGGTCGCGGATAGACCGGGTGCGACGTGCCACAATGCACAAGTCGGCAGACAACGGGGGTAAAAGCGTGCCCAACGTCGCCCTCACCCTGATGGCCACCTTCGTGTGTGGCTGCATCAGGCGGAGTGTAGAGCTAAGGCACGTGGGCACTAAGTGTCACTATATGCTGAGGTTCTACCTGGCCCCGGTGTTGCGAAGGATGGGCCTGGCGCAGATGCCACGCAATGTACCAGTCAGCTGGACATTGCCGCCCCATCTGTTCTTCGTGGAAAGGTTCTTCCAGACCAACACCTTTGACCACAAGTCCATCGGGCAGTGATCAGCATGGAACGTCCTGCAGGCACTGCAGGGAAATGACTCTTTGGATCCTGTGGCGTGGTTCCCAGAGCAGACTGCCCAACTTGTCTGGCAAAATGCCTCATCGCCAGAATTCACCAACAAGCACCAAGACCTGGCTTGGCTGGCGGTGAGGGGAGCCCTCCCAGTCAGATCCTTCCTGCACCATCGGAACCTCACTACCAGCACACGCTGCCCTCAGAATGTCTGCTATGGAGAGGAGATGGTTGCCCACCTATTCGCAGAGTGTGGATTTGTGAAAAAATCTGGAGAAGTTTGCAAAGATCCCTGTTACGGTTTATCTCAAACAGCTCCGTGACAGAGGACTATGTGATTTATGGACAGTTCCCAGGGACGCATTCAGAGACAGATGGATGTCATGTGCTGGAAGGTCATCAACTTGGTTTAAGATGCTTCTTGTTCTGCCTGAACCTTGTTGACCTCCCGACAGAGTGAGATGTCCAGCAGGGAATGTTGCCAACTGGCCCCCTCCAGACTATGTGCTGACGGACGTACTGAAGCTCGGTGCAGCCAACGCCAAAGCTCTGTGGGGGAAGACCTCAGTCTACATAACTACACAGTACATAACTAAAACTCTGATCTTCTGCTCTTCCGGTTTGCGTGGTTTTTCTATTTGTGCAAAACAGTACACGATAGCGCTATGATTTTTCGCCACCTTACTCACCATTCTCCTGTGCTGCAAGTGCAACAAGTTTTGTTCCGATCGATGGTACATTTTAAAACTTATTAAGGCTTAAAAATCTTAAAACCGCGCATGCGCAGATTGGTTTCTCCTGTCATTCAGCGTCACACAGATTGGTCTTCTCTCCTGTCAGTCACCGCGACGGTCAGGACGGCGACACCCCCGCCAGCACCAGGGCCTCTCCCATCTCACTCACAAACTCCTCTCTGCCCTCCTCACAGTAACTTGTCTACTGTCTCCCCCACCACTGGCAGCGGCCGCAGTGGTGGGGGGTTCAGTGGAGACCCTGGTCCCGTCTCTCTCTCCCTAACTCAACTCTCCCCCTCACCCGCCCTCTGCGGCAATGGCGGTCCCGTCCACCCGTCCCCCCGGGTGAATGGCGGCGACCGCCTGTCCCCTCTGCAACCGCCGCCGCTGCGGTAACTCACCCTCACGGCCCTCTTGGAGGAGATCTTCTCCACCAGCTCGTCAAAACTCGTGGTGCCCACCATGACGAACACCGACTCCATCCCCCGACTCCAGCCCGGCAGTGGCAGCAGCAGGCAGGCAGGACGGGGATGGGCCGAGCGGTGGCTAAGCCGGAGTGGGCAGAGGGAGGGAGGGAGAGTTGGGTTGTAGGGTGGCCAAGCAGTTTGTGCGGAGTTTGAGTAACCCACAACACACACACACACGATGCAAACTGGTCCAATCGTCAAGTCAACGGGATCTAAACCACAGCTAACAATGAATGACCTGCGGAGGAAGGAACTGCAGATGCTGCTTTTAATGGAGGGAGGGAGTGTAGGCGAAAGGAGCAGGAGGGAGAAGTGAGGGAGGGATTGGGGGAGGGGAGGAGGAGAGGGAAAAGGAGAGGGAAACAGTTGGGGGCTATGCGTGAGTGGTGGAATATGTGTTAGGGGAGCAGACCCTGCACTTAGTCTAGTAAAATTATAAAATTCAAATCTGAGGAGAGAAATTAGCCGAGGAAAGAAATCTTGGATTTCTAATAACAAAGGAGGAATTTAGTGAAGTGCTGCCGGGCAGGAAATATTTCCTAGTTTTCATTATGTGATTGAAGTAATATAAAACTCCATAATCCTGTTACATTTTCATTATTCTTCTGATATTTTATACACCATATATCAACAGTTAATTGAGTCAAATCCCCAGTTGAAAGACCTTTTCAGTGAGTCTTGGATCAAGTTCCATCTTGCTCTGGTCTCTGTGCGCGAGTCTATATTGTGACTGGGATTCTGTGACTGTTTGATTTGGATCCAAGATTACTCACTTCAGGTGCCTGAAGCAACAAAACAGGGACATAAGGAATAGTTTAGAAGATGTGTGCTTTTTACTAATGTCAATTTAGAATTTAATTACTATTGAAATAAACTGGAGGAGCCTGTGGTGTTACCCTTCTTAACTCTGCACCTTGGTGATTGCCAGTCACCCCCCCCCCGGACACTCCTTCCCCCAGTGACTGATCTCCCCCATCCCGAAAATTGCACTGCTGCTACTGTATATACATATATATATTTTACTGTTCCATTATTCTGTGTTCGCACTTCTGGGTGAAATACTAACTGCATTTCATTGTCTCTGTACTTGTACACTGCACGATGACAATAAAAATTTGAATCTGAATCTGAATCTGAGGAGCACAAAGCATCTTCTAAATTGTTGGCATCAGCAACTAGTCCTTTCCATGCTATGAATGACCTCTTAAAGAGTCATTGCAGTTCTGCCCTTTCAGTTGTGGGTTACCCATACATTGTTGCCTTGAAGTCTTCAGCTTTCTCCCCCGTGCTCCTCTCTGGCAATGATGTTCCACGGTGAGGAATGGTTTGGCAGGCATTTGTGTCTGGCATTACCACCCAGGAGCCCCATGCAGAGACAGTGATTCCCCACCGGGATGTTAGATACTTGCAGCTCCTCATCATTCTGCCCAGGCCACTGACAATAACTCAAGCGTAGACTCTTTCTTGCAGGAGTCACAAGATGTCACGAGTTAAAGTGTGTGAGTGTGGCACTGCTAGAACCACTGTTTTTCCAATGAGACCTTAAACCCTGTGTGGTCCCTTTGCAGATCCTTGAGTATTATTTTGGAGAGTGTAATTTATTGATACAGCATGGAAACAGGCCCTTCGGCCCACCGAATCCA
Organism: Amblyraja radiata; assembly: GCF_010909765.2. Taxonomy (NCBI): domain Eukaryota; kingdom Metazoa; phylum Chordata; class Chondrichthyes; order Rajiformes; family Rajidae; genus Amblyraja; species Amblyraja radiata. The sequence continues at coordinate 5,232,510 of NC_045986.1, read as the reverse complement.
TGTTGACCATCCATCACCCATTCACACTAGTTTAATGTTACCCCACTTTCGCATCCACACCCTGCACACTCGGGGCAATTAACAGCAGTCAATTAACCCACATACCTGCATGTCTTTGGGACATGGGAGGAAATCCGCGCAGTCACGGGGAGAGCATGCAAACTCCACATAGACAGTGCCTGAGATCAGGATCGAACCTGGCTGTCTTGCGCTGTGAGGTAGCAGCTCCACTATTGTGCCTGAATAATACGCAAGCTCAACTGACAATCTGGTTATTCAGCCATTTATCGTAGATACATTGCCTGAATTTACAACAGTGCGCGCATGTTTGAAGTATTTCATGGACTGTACTGTGCTTGAAATGAGGTCCAGAGTTGTGAAAGATGCTAGATAACTGCTGATTCTTTCTCCTTTCTTTAGCTTCTGAATTGCTGCCTTGAGTAATGATTGCTAATGTGATACAAGCCGTGGTATTGATGCTCTCTGCCTGTCTCAGCACCTTAGTAAACATTGTTATTTCCCTTTTGTGAAACAAATGGACCCATTTAGCATCGTCCATTGGAGTAGAGAATAGAGAGCTTCTCCGTCAACTTTCTCTCCTAATCCTTCTGAGCGGCACGGTGATGCAATAGTAGAGTTGCTGCCCGACAGCATCAGAGAACCAGGGTCGATCCTGACTACAGCTGCTATCTGTACAGAGTTTGCACGTTCTCCCTGTGAATGCGTGGGTTTTCTCCGGGTGCTCCAGTTTCCTCGCACACTCCAAATACATTTTGCTTAATTGGTTTCTGTAAACTGTAAATTGTCCCTAGTGTGTAAGATAGTGCTAGTGTATGGGGTGTATCGGCGCGGACTCGGTGGACGAAAGTGTCTGTTCCCATGCTGTATCTCTAAAGTCTAAAGTGTAATTCAATAGATGCCCTACCCAGGATCTTGTTTCAACAATATTGCAGAGCTGTGAATTGGGAACGTGTGAAAGGCAAGTGCTTAACAAGTAAATGTAAAACCTTTGGGCTGGGAAGCACTTTGCAGCCCCAGGGAGACTGTGCTTGGGAAGTGTTCCTCTTCTGAGTGAAGAGGTTGCAGTACTCAGCTCTTTCATCCCGTCCTTTTTTATATTTCCTCTGAGTATTTTGTTAACTTCTGACCTTTGGCCAGATGTAAAAGTGCATGTGAATCTTGCTCACCTCTCACTGCTCCTTCCTGCATGACGATAATCAGAAGCTCTCAATGTTTCCTCTTCTGGAGGGAACATCAAGGCAAACTTCCATAAAAGGCCCACAAAACTCAGGGAGAACATTGTTGACGTTTCACTCGTCAACATAATTATACATCGCTATCCCTCCAATTTGAACTCTGGAGATTTACAAACAAATGTTTTGGTGGACACTACAATGCAGAACAGAAAGAGTGCGACATTGTTGAAAATGCACTCTGGTGCGTGTATCCAGTGTTTTGATGCAGCTCGATAGGCTGCATTTGGAGTATTGCTTGCAGTTCTGGTCGCCCCATTATAGGAAAGATGTGGAGGCTTTGGAAAGTTTGCAGAGAAGGCTTTCCAGAATGATGCCTGGAATAAGAACTATTAGTTACAGAAAGAGGTTGGACAGACTTGGATGCGGGAAGACCTATCAGGTCTTCTAACAGAAGTATATACGTTTATGAGAGGCATAGATTAGGTGGGCTGGAAAAATCAAATACTCACCTTTAAGGTGAGAGGGGGCAAAGTTTAAAGTAGATGTCGAAGCCATAGGTTTCTTGATCAGATGATGGTGAGTGCTTGGAATGAGCTGCTGTAGTTGGTTGAAGCAGATACGATAGTGATATTTAGAGTCATGGAGTCATACAGTACAGAAACAGGCCCCGCAGCTCAAAATGCCCATGCTAACTAAAATGCCTAATCTACACTAGTCCCCCCTGCCTGCATTTCACCCATATCCCTCTAACCCCTTCCTATTCATGTACCTGTCCAAATATATTTTAACTGTTCTAGTACCTGTCCCAACTATCCCCTCTGGCAGCTTGTTCCATACACCCAGTGTGAAAAAGCTGCTATCCCCTCTGGTTCCTATTTAATTTTTCCCCTCTCACTTTAAACCTATGTCCTCTCTCTGGGCCCCCATCTCTGGGTAAAAGACTGTGCATTCACCCTATAAATTCATCTCATGATCTTGTACACCTCTATAGGTTCACCACTCATACTCCTGCGCTCCAAGGAATAAAGTCATAACCTGCCCAATATATCTCTTATAGCTCAGCCTCTCAAGTCCTGACTCTTCTCTGCACTCTTTCCAGCTTAAGAGACTTTTGGCCAGGAACATGAATATTCATGGGATGGAGGGATATGGATTATGTGCATTCTCGTAAGACCTCGTCTTGGCATCATGTTTGGCACAGATATTGTGGGCCGAAGGGCCTGTTCTTGTGCTATACTGTTCAATGTTCTATGCTATACCTGCTACTCTGCCTCTATTTATCCTTCAATCCACAATGCTTTAAGGAAAAACATAAAACATATTAATAAGTAATTTAGGTCTTCATAAGCAGTAACCAGTCTGTTGGAGCTGAGACTTCCAGCAGTAGGAGGTTCATGCTCATAAGTTATTGGAGCAGAATTAAGCCATTCTGCCCAAGGATGTTATCAGCAGTCTGTCCTCCAGTGAAGGCAGGCACAACCTGATCAATCGACCCTTAAAAAGACCCTTTCATTCCAGGAATCATGTATTGTCTTTCTGCTGACTGGTTAGCACACAACAAAAGTTTTTTGTTGTACCTTGGTACACGTGACAATAAACGAAAATAAACTGAACTCAACTGAATCAATCTCATGAACCTTTGTCTCCAAAACAAGAATATCTCTTGTAAAGAAGCCAAAACTGTACTGAGCTCTCCAGGTGTGTTCCTGCATATCAACGTTCCCCTCCATTTATATTTTATCCCCTTTGGAAAGAAAGGCCTACATTCCAATTGCCTGTAAATGACTTGCTGTAGCTGCTTGCTAACACTCTGCATGTTGTGAATGAAGAAAGGCAGACCTCTCGGTGCACTAATATTCTGTAATCTCTCTTCACTTGGTCATTATTCTACTTTCTTATGTTTCTTTCCAAAATGGGTAACCTTGCATCTTACATTATGCTTCATCTACCAAATGTTTGCTACTTACTTAACCTGTCAAAATCTGTCTGCATCCTCATCACAGTTTGGTTTTCCACTGGTATTATTAACACATTTGGCCACAATGCCATTGGATCCTTCAGTAAATCATTAATGTTGATTGTAAACAGTTGAGCTCTGGCACTGATCCCTCTGGCATCCAACTAGTTACAGTCTATCAACCCCAAAATTGATGCATTGATCCTGAGCGGTTCTGGTTCTTCCATCAGTGCATACATTGTGAAATGCAGATTGCATCTCTATTCCTCTCTATTCCAAGAAATTATTGTAGTCAACATTTATAGAGTCACACCGCTTGGAAACTAGCCCTTGGGTCCCACTGGTCCAGACCAACCAAGATGCCCCATCTAAGTAAGTCCCATTTAACATAGAACAAAGATAGCACAGGAACTGTGGTCTTCAGCCCACAATGTTGCAAAGTTAAATTGATCCCATCAACTTGTGCATGATTCATGTCCATCTATTTCTTGCACTTCCATGTGCCTGTCTAAAAGCCTCTGAAACGCCATTATTGCATCTGCCTCCACCCACACCCGTTTCAAGTCCCCACCACTCTGTGTAAAAATACTTGCTCTGTACATCTCCATTAAACTTCCCCCCTCTCACCCTATTGCTAATTCTTCTAATGTTGAACATTTCCACCCAGGGACAAAGGTTCTGACTGTCTACCCTATCTACACCTCCTATAGTCTGACTCATCATTGCTAGGTATTCATCCAACAATGGTGGTGTTGATGACGGATTTAAAGATGGCTTTGGAACTGTTTCCAGCTACACAATCATGGTTATTGTAGTGGGTCGAGGTCCTTGTTGAGGTAGGAGTTGATATGCGCCAAAACTGATCTGCAAAGTACTTCATCACCACGGGCGTTAGTGCCACTGGTCGATAGTTGTTGAGGCACGTCACCTTACTCTTCTTGGGCACCGGTATTATTGATGCCCATTTACAGCAGGTGGGACTCTCAGAGGTTGAAGAAATTCCAGCCAGTTGGACTGTGCAAGTTTTAAAAATGCAGCCAGGTACACCATCAGGTCCAGACACTCTTCGAAGGTTCACCCTCATGAAGTATATTCAGCCTCAGTGACCGAGGTTACAATGGGGCTCGATAAGGCACATCAGTGTGTAGTTTAGTTTCGTTGGGAGATGCAGCGTGGAAACAGGCCCATCCGCCCACCGAGCCAGCGCTGACCAGCGATCCCCACACACAAGAGGGACAATTTACAATTATACCGAGCCAATACAGAGCCAATACAGAGCTGGTGTAGGTCTTTGGGATGTTGGGGGAAAGCAGAGCACCCGGAGAAAACCCACACAGGCCATGTGCAGACCATACCAACACACTCTGCCTCCCCTGAACAGCTCTGTGCTGTCCTCATTGTTGGCACTGTGGTTTTCACTCACTGTCTATATGTAGCAATGTTACAACATTTTGAGATTTTAAAAATCAAGTCTGTAATTTATCCCATCAGATAAAGCATAAAAAGAAGTTTAATTTGTCACCTAATTCACTTTCATATCTTCAGTATTTAAAAGGTTATGGCCATTTTCATACTCGGAAATTAGCATCTTGTTCCCTATTGCTTTTCCATTGATTTAACACAAAAGCTGTGATCGAGGACAGTCAAATGGCCATAACTTTCTTAAAAATTAAAAGAACTAAAATAAATTTTCAGTTATTATAGATTGAAGCATTCTGAAACAAATATGAAACAATCTTACTTAGATGACTTGAAATTAAAGCATATAATTAGTTAGTCACCTAATTGTAGCTAGTTACAAAATTCAATTACTAGATCTAAACATCTATCAATTTCTTAAGAATAGATTAACATTTTTAAATAGCCTAAGTGTCCAAATAACATTCACACAAGAATTCACAATATAACATAATTTTTAAATCTCATTGTCATGGATTTATAGGCCAAATGGAAGGAATTTAATGTTTAATACCTGTAAATTAATGGCCATTTAAATCAACTTGCCTGTGGGTTTTTCTGGAACGCGACCATTTGGAACATTGCGGTTTGCAGTGATTTAGATCCCCATATCTGCATGGAAAACACTGCCCGTTGGTATGGGGACTAAATCACCGTTTCGCAACTTAAAATATGAACTAAAGGTATCTTAAGGAGCACTTTTATACATAAAAATAAACCGCTTTCTTTCACCTGTCACCTATATGAAATCCGTCCCTGTTGTCGGCGTAGACGGCTTCAGAAGCTGATTTTAAAATCACTCCAGCGCTGAACGAGTCGGGCAATTAAAAAAAAAAAATAGACAGAACGCCCGTCGGAACGATTCTTCAACAAAATATTGCACTCCAACCAAATATAATTCAGGACAAGGTAAGAAAAAAAACGTGTTTTAACCCTGCCCCCCCCTCAAACGCGCCAAAATCGCGCACACGGCCAGTGGCAGAATTGCAGCGCCGCTGAAGGTAAGTATTGTAACATACCTACTATATGCAGGAAAGAAGAGCACAGCCACGTGGTCGGAGTTCCCAACGTGAGGGTGAGGGAAGGAGCGACCGGCATGTTTGATGGTGGAATAACAGTGGTCAAGGATGTTTATTCCAAAGCGCACACAATGATGAGAGTGCAACTACTAGGACTTGTGGTGACTCAAATATGTTAAAGTGCTTCACACGAATGCTTTATAATGGACTAACTAGCCCGGCAGCAGTTTTACACAGAGTATGATGCGATGAGCCGCTACTAAATGATAAAGAGCAAGAAAGCGAGAAAAACAAGTGTGACAGGAAGGGCTACTGACAAACAAATATATTTTGTATCTCTCTGGAATCGATAATAATTTAATAAATGATCATTACTGTTCTTCTTCTGAAGGGTCCCAATCCGTTTCCTGTTGTGTGGTGACCAGAACTGTACACAATACACCGAGTGGCCTGACCAATGTCATGTGCCACGCAACATGACATCCCAACTTTTATACTCAATAATGTGCTCAAAAATAATCATTATAGTCTAGAATAGCTCACTCAAATGAAGACCCGAACCATATACATCATAATGGATCTGCTTTAGATTGCTTTTGAAGGTTGCTGTTACCCTGAAATATGCAACATTTATACTATCGGTAACTTCAGGACACTTTTGCAAGAACGCAAGAACTTCTGTTCTCCAGAGGTGCTGCCTGACCCACTATTCTCCAGTGCTTTGTGTCCTTTACTGTCCTTCATTCTTCTTAGCCGCATGTGTGGTTGGACTGGCCCTAGTTGTCCCTGTGTCTGGCTCTTTCATCTTTGCTGACTGTGAACTGGTTTTATTCCACTCTGATTGTTGCAAACTGCAGCCCCCGACACTCTCGCCCCACACACTTCACCCATCACTTGCTCCCTTTTCTCTGTGATTGTGTGGATCCCTTTTGTGTCCTTGCATTTTGACACCGTTTCTTGTTAACAGTTGACTTCTCCCATCCTCCCCCAACTTCTTTTCACCATCTAGTGTCCGTGTCCTTGTGACTTCTCTGGCTGACACGGACATTTATGGTACAATAGCACAGACATTCTGCTTCTAGCTCAGACCCAAGGGAAATAAAAGTAAACACAGGGCACTTAGGTGCTCAGCAGTAGATATCCTTTCACACAAGCCAGTCACAGTTATAGAGTCAGCACAAAATGGGCCCTGCAGCCCAATTCATCCATGCCGACTGTGGTGCTAATCCCATATGTCCACATTAGACATCTCTCTGCTACGGTCTATTCCAAGCACGTGTCCAAATGCCTTTCAAACACAGTAATTTTATCTACCTGCACCACTTCATCTTGCAGCTCATTCCATGTAATCTCTGAAAATCTTGCTCCTCAAATTGCCTTTAAGTTCCCCCCTCCAAACTTAAACCTGTGCTGTCCAGTGTTAGTCACCCCTGCCCTTGGAAAAAGACTCTATCTGCCCTATCGATGACCCTCAGAACTTTATAAACTCTACAAGGTCACCTCTCATCGGTACCATCAGAGCCGGCCTTAAGCCGATTTGACAGATTGCTCCCAATTGTGCCCCGCGCCTAAGCGGGGCCCCGCACTAATGTTCCGTATTTCATACGGAAATACGAATTCTCTTTGTTAAATAAAGATTTTTTTTAATTCGCCATCCGGATTTTTTTTAAATGAACATGTATAACAACCGCTGCACGGCCATCAGACACAAACGATTTGTTAACTAGTACTGAAGGTACACATAATTGCTAGTACTGTTAGCACTTCTTAACAGCAAGTAGTTAACACCTTGTTATGCCAAGTTATCAATCTGCATCCATCCGCATTCCTCAGTAAATGTTATTGTGTTTTGGACAAGTATTAATGACGCCGTGTTCCTTTGAATAAAATTCACGCGGCGTCATTAATACTTGTTTAAAACACAATTACATTTACTGAGGAATGTAGATCGATGACACGTTGAGAATTTCATTAAACTCACCATCATGAATGAGGGCCCCGGACCGTGAGAAGGGGCTTCTCCCAGGTGTGCAGGTTAGTCATTCACCTACCGACCCACGTTGTGTCTCTCTGTCTTTTGCTCTCTCCCTCCCACCCTCTTTCTCTCGAGCTCTCTCTCCCGCTCTCCATCTCTTCTCTCTCTAGCTCTCATTGACGTTTTGCGGTAGACAAAAATGCTGGAGAAACCCAGCGGGTGAGGCAGCCGCCTGGCCCGCTGAGTTCCTCCAGCACTCTGTGTTTTTTGTTTGGCTCTGAAGTTGAAGGTGGCTCAGCGGGATGGGCAGCGGCTCTGGGGAGAGGTTTGCGTTTCTGGTCGAGACCCTTCTTCAGACAATCACAAGTACTCTCACCGACGCGAGTTCAGTTCAGTCTGAAGAAAGGTCTTCTCTCCAGAGTCGCTGCGCTGCCTGTCCTGCTGAGTTAGAAACATAGAACATAGAAATTAGGTGCAGGAGTAGGCCATTCGGCCCTTCGAGCCTGCACCGCCATTCAATATGATCATGGCTGATCATCCAACTCAGTATCCCGTACCTGCCTTCTCTCCATACCCTCTGATCCCCTTAGCCACAAGGGCCACATCTAACTCCCTCTTAAATATAGCCAATGAACTGGCCTCAACTACCCTCTGTGGCAGAGAGTTCCAGAGATTCACCACTCTCTGTGTGAAAAAAGTTTTTCTCATCTCGGTTTTAAAGGATTTCCCCCTTACCCTTAAGCTGTGACCTCTTGTCCTGGACTTCCCCAACATCGGGAACAATCTTCCTGCATCTAGCCTGTCCAACCCCTTAAGAATTTTGTAAGTTTCTATAAGATCCCCTCTCAATCTCCTAAATTCTAGAGAGTATAAACCAAGTCTATCCAGTCTTTCTTCATAAGACAGTCCTGACATCCCAGGAATCAGTCTGGTGAACCTTCTCTGTACTCCCTCTATGGCAAACTACTGAGTAAAATCTTCCATTCAAATTTGCAATATGATTTTTGCAGTAGCTTTTAATCCAAGCCTATTGTGTGAATGTACTTTACCTTAAGGAATAATAATTTAATGTGCCTGGGATAAATGACTGACCCCACCCTGTCCGCGAATCAGCAGCTGTGATGACCATTTCTTCCACTTCCGTGTTATCCGTGCTCCTCTAAATCTTCCTCTTGCAGACCCCTGAATTTATTGGTCGACTATGTCCCCCTTGCTAGTGGTCTGAGGTCTTGTACAAACCCCTCTGCCTCTCTTCTCGTCCTTTAAGGGGCTCTTAAAACCCACCTCTTGAAGCGCTCACCTACCCCAATATCTTCCTTTATGGCTGCCTATTCAATTTAGCTCTGCTCCTTTTAGTTTAGTTTAGAGATATAGCGTGGAAACAGGCCCTTCAGCCCACTGAGTCTGTGCTGACCAACGATTATCCATACACTAGTTCTATCAGACACACTAGGGACAATTTACCAAAGCCAATTAACCGTTAAAGTAAATCACAGTTGTGCAACGGTAGAGTTACTGCCTCACAGGGCCAGAGACCCCGATTTGATCCTGACCTCGGATGCTATCTGTATGGTGTTTGTACATTCTCCCTGTTACCGTGTGGGTTTTCTCTGGGTGCTCCAGTTTCCTTCCACATTACAAAGCCGTGCAGGTTTGCAGATTAATTGGCTTCTGTAAATTGCCCCTAGTGTGTACGATGGGATAGTAGGATAACATAGAACTAGTGTACGGGTGATGGTTAGTTGGCATGGACTTGGTGGGCCGAAGGGCCTGTTTCCATGCTGTATCTCTAAGGTAAAACTAATCTCCTGGATAAGGAACTTCATGGAAAATGCCCAGCTACAGGAACGTTTTAACGTGCTTACTTCAGAGCTAAGGATGAGTGCTGTTACTTGCACCATCCACTAGGTAATAGGATTAAACATACACAGCCAGTCAAGAGCTGCTGACACAGGCATCTTATACTGTGCTGTCAGCTTTCACCATAGAATCTCCTGGTAATCTTTTGAGAAGAGTAGGGGCATGTTCTCCCCAGTCTCAATAATTACTGCTTATTCCCCAACTGACAACACTAAAGTGGCTGTTCATTACATAAATCTGTCACTCTTCAGCACTGAAATTGACTGCTGTGTTTCTCACATTATGTGGCAGAAATATTTCATTGGCTGTAAATTGCTTTGGGATTTCCTGAGTTTGTGGTAATTACAGCTTCTAACTTTACAATAGTTATTGTGGTTTAATATAGATGTAGGCTGGACGCCGCCCACAGGTGGAATTCCCCTGACTCAGCTCCAGTGGCTGGGCGAGTCTGTCCAACACAACAGGGCTCATTCACACCCACTGCTCACACAATGGGGCAGTCTAACAATAGGATGTGCCTTTCACAACGGAGACATGAGAGCACTGGATGAATTGCTGTTGCTCAATGGGCGGCATTGGGGCTTTTAGCTGGGATCAGTGCTGCAGACTTACTGACAGCTGAATGACAAGAGTCACGTAGATGTTGTAGCTGGGCTGCCCTGGTCAGGAGCTCTTGCTGAGGCAGCGCTTTCCGAGTTACTCCAATTGTCTAAACCCTCTGTCTGGATTCTCACTCCTTTACACTCCTCTACTGCACTTTGTTCCACTCTGCCCATTCCTGCTAAACAATCTATTGTCATTAGTTTATTGTCACGTGTTCTGAGCTACAGTGAAAAGCTTTTGTTGCGTGTTAACCAGTCAGCAGAAAGACAGTACATGGTTACAATCGAGCCATCCACAGTGTACAGATACATGATAAAGGGAATAACATGAATAACATTTAGTGCATGATAAACCTGTGAATCCCAATCAAAGATAGTCCAAGGGTCTCCAATAAGGCAGATAGTAGTTCAGGACTGCTCTCTAGTTGTTGGTAGGATGGTTCAATTGCCTGATAATGTAAATAAGCTCTTCTAAGCTTCCCCCCAGTCTAGTCCAGTCAATAAAACACTGATTCAAGCACTGGAACAATTCATCTTTATTTTGGGATTGCACAACGAATTCCCCAATACGATACCTAAACCACCGCGGGTTTGATCCTTGTCTCTGCCTGGCCAAGCTCTTCAGCCTCGTGCAAGCAGAAACACTCCAAAAGGTCACGTAGTCCCAAGCGCTCTTCCTGAAGATCGACAAAGGACCTCGTGGGGGCTGCCTTTTATAGGTCCTCGAACCTTGAGGTATATTTACAATCCAATCAAACATATTAATTACAACAATACATGATTGACAGTTACACAGACCAATAACAGAACCCCCCTTACATTGTTGCAGGAGAAGCTTCAGAGGAAGCTAACTTAACTTGAATAATGCAACATTTACCCCGTTCCAGTGGGCGGCGCGACTCTTGTCAGCAGCGACCTCTGCAGTCCGTCTGTCTTTTTATTGTTTTCTGTCTTGTTCTATGTAGTTTTTATTGTTTTTTTTGTCGGGGTATGTGTGTGGGGGGGGGGGGGGAACTTTAAGGTCTTTCCCCTGCACGGGAGACCCGACCTTTTCTTTGTCGGGCCTCCGTTGTCGTTGGGGCTGCAACGTGGAGCGGCCTCCAACAGGAATGACCTGGGGCTCCAGTCGCGGAGCTGTGGATCTACTCACCATCACGGAGCTGGCCGAGTCCGGAGCGGGTGTAGCTGTGGTGGAGCGCTGCTGTGACCCGACACCCGGACATTCGGAAGCTCCTACCGCAGGTCTGTGGACAGTAATACCGGGAGCCTGCGGGTCCCTGGTGGGAGACCGCTTTTCGGGGCTTCCGCAACAGCGACTTCTCCCGCCCGAGTTGCGGGGTTGAAGATTTTGCAGTAATTCAATGACATCAATGCATTTTACACTTCCTTGGGGGTCCTCTGCAGAAATCACATTAATTCTGTCAATTGAAGCTGCAACACTGATCTGGGCCCTAGACGTACTGGCACCATTCAGAAGCTTGTCTTATTTCTGCAGAGTACATCAGACTTGAGCAAAATGGCCTAACAATACATGAGTCCTTACTAAATGTTGGTGCTATGGCTACTCTGTTTTAGCCAGGATAAACAATAACAGATGGGAAAAGGAAGCAAAGTGCTGGAGTAACTCAGCTGGTCAGGCAGCAACTCTGGGGAACGTGGATTCAAGACGACTCGCGTCGGGACCCTGGACTGAAGAAGGGTCCTGACCTAAAATGTCACCTATCCATGTTCTCCAGAGAAGCTGCCTGACCCACAGTGTTACTCCAGCACTTTATGGCTTTTTCTGTAAACCCTCATCTGCAGTTCCTTGTGTCTCCATTCTATTGGTGTTCCTGTTGGAGACCCCATCCCCTCATTAAAAACTAACAGCTGGAATAAAATCTGAGACAAATCAAATCATAACAAATTGAAATAAATATGTAGCCACATCTGAGAGAAAAAAATGACTGAAATTGTTAAACTGGTATTAAGTTCAAACGAATGTCACATGTGGCGTTAGAAAATGAGCTGATGCTCCTTGAGTTTACGATGGGCCTCATTGGAACAATGCAGGAGGTTGAAGACAAGGAGGTCAGAACAGGAGTGGGGTGTTGTAGGAAGAGGGTGGCCCTTGCACACTGAACGGAGGTATCTTGTGAAGCAGTCATGCAGTCTGTATTCGGTTTCTACAGAGCAAGCATTCAGGTGTAAGAGTCGGACCACATGTAAAAAAACACTGCTTATCCTGCACTGAGAGTATTGTGTGCAAGTCGTGACATTGAGGCTTGCTGCATGAGGACCAATGCAGTCACCCCGAGGATCGATGTCAGTCCCACTCATAGTATAGATGCAACATTTTACATGGTCCAACCATCGCCTCCTATAAGTGTTGCCACAAATAACACTTTTATTTTCCAAACTTCAACTAATATTTATTGGAGGCAGATTGTACCACATGCTCGAGTCTGGCTCTGAATGCTTGTTGTGAGTTGTCATTACACTACATGCAGGAGACCACTGACCAGAGCTCATAACACTTTGTCATTGGGCTTGTTTCTCACATTATCCAGTTTAAATCCCTTTGTGTCGAGCTTTATCTGCTCTGTTGCTGTGCAATGCTGAGTTGTGTACTGGACTTCCCCTCGCCAAGTGTCCAGATCACTATGGTATATTTTACTAGTCAGCTGGTAAATTCTCATGTTTCCAAGTGCTGCATTACATTGCAAATTACTTGAGAGAAAAGGTTGTTGGTGATAACCTGGACAAAGTTTCCAGTTGTGAGTAAATATCACCTGTAGGCGACAGCTGGTGAAGGGATTGTTGCTTCATCACCCATCATGTTCAGTCTCTTTCACAGAAATGAAGGGACATTTAACAATGGCCTCCTATTAGGCGTCCTCATAACTAACACTTCTATTTTCCAAACTTCAATTAATGTTTATTAGAGGCAGATTGTTCCACATGTTTGAGTTTGGCTCTGAATGGTTATTCGTGTAAAGAACGTGTGGCTCTGGTGTGGGATCCCGGGTGTGTGGCTGTGGAGAGCTCTACAGTGTGGGTGTGTAGAGGGGTGGGGAACTCTACAGTGTGGGTGTGTGGAGGGGTGGGGAGCTCTACAGTCTGGGTGTGTGGAGGGGTGGGGAGCTCTACAGTGTGGGTGTGTAGAGGGGTGGGGAACTCTACAGTGTGGGTGTGTGGAGGGGTGGGGAGCTCTACAGTCTGGGTGTGTGGAGGGGTGGGGAGCTCTACAGTCTGGGTGTGTGGAGGGGTGGGGAACTCTACAGTGTGGGTGTGTGGAGGGGTGGGGAGCTCTACAGTCTGGGTGTGTGGAGGGGTGGGGATCTATGAATGATCCAGCCTCTCTTTGTTTCCAAAACTGCTGCTGATTATGACTAAAGTAGCCAGATAGTCCTGCAGCAGAGAAACAGGCCCTTCAGCCCAAATTGTCCATGATGTCCCATCTCAGCTTATCCCATTTGCCCGCAATTGGCCCATATCCCTCTAAACCTTTCCAATCCATGTACCTGTCTAAATGTCTTTGATATGTTGTTACAGCTCCTGCCTCTGTAATTATGCTCCTAGAGCTAACCCCTTTAGTCTAGTAAAACACTGGATCTTTTTTTTTATGAAACAATAACGAATTCCCTATATGATACCTAGCCACACCACGGGATCGAGCATTGTCTCTGCTTGTCCAAGCCCTTCAGCCTCATGCAAACAGATACTTCCAAAAGGTTACGCAGTCCCACGCGCTCCTCCAGTAGATCGACAACGAACTTCGTGGGGGTTACCTTTTATAGGTCATCGAACCCTGTGGGGCAGATCTACATGGGGGTGGTACCCCTACAAACCATTCACAGATATTGCTTATATTAAAGTGTTATTGACAATTCCCCAACACAATTACAAAGCATCCCATTACAATGTTTCTGCAGAAGCTCTGGAAGGAAGTCAATCAATCAAATAATGCAGCATTCTCCTGGGGAGTATAAACAATTCAAACAAGGCTTCACACTTCAGCCAACCATCAAACAGTAACACAAACACTTTGCAACATTATTAACATTATTTACAATCCTTCTGCAGCCAGCCTATCATGCTAATGTTCCTGCAACACCTTTGAGTTTCTCTGCAAAGTACTCATACATTTTAACAATAATGAGGACATCTGGACCTCACCTTATCTGATAGTTCAATCTAGGACCTAGACTTACTTGCACAGAAATTGTACAAAAAATGCTGGAGATACTCAGCGGGTACAGCAGCATCTATGGAGCAAAGGAAATAGGTAACGTTTCGGGCCGAAACCCCTCCTCAGACTGATAGGGGGTGGCGGGGAGAAGGAAGGAAAAAGGAGGAGGAGGAGCCCGAGGGCTGAGGGATGGGAGGAGACAGCTTGAGGGCTAAGGAAGGGGAGGAGACAGCAAGGGCTAACAAAATTGGGAAAATTCAATGTTCATGCCCGCAGGATGCAGACTCCCAGGCGGAATATGAGGTGCTGTTCCTCCAATTTTCGGTGTTGCTCACTCTGGCAATGGAGGAGACCCAGGACAGAGAGGTCGGATTGAGAATGGGAGGGGGAGTTGAAGTGCTGAGCCACCGGGAGGTCAGGTAGGTTCTTGCGGACCGAGCGGTTGGAGGAGATACAGGTGAACCTCTGTCGCACCTGGAACGACTACTTGGGTCCTTGAATGGAGTCGCAGGGGGAGGTAAAGGGACAGCTGTTGCATTTTTTGCGGTTGCAACGGAAAGTGCCCGGGGAGGGGGTGGTACGGGAGGGAAGGGAAGAATTGACAAGGGAGTTGCGGAGGGAGCGGTCTTTGCGGAAGGCAGACATTGGGGGAGATGGGAAGATGTCATCCCCCACTCCCAATTCCTCCGCCTACGCCGCATCTGCTCCCAGGATAAGGCGTTCCACACCAGGGCATCTGAAATGTCCTCATTCTTCAGGGAACGGGGATTCCCCTCCTCCACCATAGATGAGGCTCGCACCAGGGTCTCTTCCATACCCCGCAACACTGCTCTCTCTCCCCATCCCCGCACTCGCAACAAGGGCAGAGTCCCCCTAGTCCTCACCTTTCACCCCACCAGCCGTCACATACAACAAATAATCCTACGTCATTTTTGCCACCTCCAACGTGACCCCACCACTCGCCACATCTTCCCATCTCCCCCCATGTCTGCCTTCCGCAAAGACCGCTCCCTCCGCAACTCCCTTGTCAATTCTTCCCTTCCCTCCCGTACCACCCCCTCCCCGGGCACTTTCCGTTGCAACCGCAAGAAATGCAACACCTGTCCATTTACCTCCCCCCTCGACTCCATTCAAGGACCCAAGCAGTCGTTCCAGGTGCGACAGAGGTTCACCTGTATCTCCTCCAACCTCATCTACTGCATCCACTGCTCTAGATGTCAGCTGATCTACATCGGTGAGACTAATCGGAGGTTGGGCGATCGTTCGCAAGAACCTACCTGACCTCCCGGTGGCTCAGCACTTCAACTCCCCCTCCCATTCCCAATCCGACCTCTCTGTCCTGGGTCTCCTCCATTGCCAGAGTGAGCAACACCGGAAATTGGAGGAACAGCACCTCATATTCCGCTTGGGGAGCCTGCATCCAGCGGGCATGAACATTGAATTCTCCCAATTTTGTTAGCCCTTGCTGTCTCCTCCCCTTCCTTAGCCCTCGAGCTGTCTCCTCCCATCCCCCAGCCCTCAGGCTCCTCCTCCTCCTCCTCCTCCTTTTTCCTTCCTTCTCCCCGCCACCCCCTATCAGTCTGAGGAGGGGTTTTGGCCCGATACATTACCTATTTCCTTCGCTCCATAGATGCTGCTGCACCCGCTGAGTTTCTCCAGCATTTTTGTGTACCTTCGATTTTCCAGCATCTGCAGTTCCTTCTTGAACACAATTGACCAAACAGGTTTTGCAGATGCAACGATCCTCCATTTTATATCTCTCTATTTTAGCCAATATTAACACCTCAAGGACCTCCTCTGTCAGCTCATTACATATACCCACCATCCTCTGAGTGAAAAGGTTGCCCCTCAGATTCCTATTAAATCTTTCCCCTCTCACCTTAAAGGCTGATGAACCACATGTACCAAATGTACCAAAAACCTTCTTGACCACCCTACCTACCTGTGACGCCACCTTCATAAGTTCATGTTCATACATACTTGGATCAGTATTAGGCCATTCGGCCCATTACGTCTACTCTACCATTCAATCATGGCTGATCTATCTTTACCTCTCAACATCATTCTGCTGCCCTCTCCCCATAACCCCCTGACACCCGTACTAATCCAGAATCTGTCAATCTTTGATTTCAAGGAACTATGTAGCTGTACTCCTAGCACCCTCTGCTCTTCAACACTCCCCAGGCCTGTTCCATTAACTGTGAAGGCCCTGCCCTGGGTTGAGTTCCAAAAATGCAACACCATACTCTTCTACTGTATGTCAATTATTTTTCTACATTATTTTAGTCACTAATATTATTATTGAGCCCTGAAGCAGCCCAGTAATAATCGCATATTGATCCTGAATGAACAGGATGTGTAGGAAGGAACTGCAGATGCTGGTTTAAACCGAAGACAGACACAAAGTGCTGCAGTAACTCAGCGGGACAGGCAGCATCTCTGGAGAGAAAGAATGAGGGACGTTTCATCAGATTCCAGAGCTGCTGCCTGTCCTGCTGAGATACTCCAGCATTTTGTGTCTGTCTTTGGAATGAACAGTAGTTGCTGCTGTGGTTCGGTCTACTGTACTACTGACTCAGGGAAAGGAAACGTAAGTCAGCTTTACACTGGAGCACAGGGAAAAGCTGTGCACGCAGCCAAGGTTGTGTGAATGGCATGCGATACTTGCAGGGATGATTGCACAATGCACATATGAGGTGATGCTTAACAAAAATGCAGATGCTGAAAATCTGAAATAAAAATAAAGCAGCTGCAAACATTCAGCAGATCATCTGTGGAAAGAGAAACCATTCATGTTTCAGGTCATAAAATGATACTGCGTGGAAACAGGCCCTTTTGCCCAACTTGCCCGCACCAACCAACATGTCCCAGCTACAACAGTCCCACCTGTCCACGTTTGGCCAGTATCCCTCCAAACCTGTCCTATCCATGTACCTGCCTAACTGTTTCTTAAACGTTGGGATAGACCCAGCCTCAACGACCTCCACTGGCAGCTTGTTCCATCCTCCCACCACCCTTTGTGTGAAAAAGATATCCCTCAGATTCCTATTAATTCTTTCCCCTTCACTGTAAACCTAGGGTCCTCGATTCACCTACTCTGGGCAAGAGACTTTGTGCAATTATCTGATCTATTCCTCTCATGATTTTATACACCTCTATAAGGTCCTTACGTGTGTGAGACTTGTGTAAAGCCTTTTGTAAAGTTCTCTTAATCTTTCAAGACCAGGGTGAGCAGCATCTATTACCCATCTAATATTGAAGGCTGTGACTTGCTGAATCAACAACGCTGGTGGATTAGTGATCTTGTGTAAGCTGGACTTGGTAACACAAGAAACAGGAACCTCATTGTCATCATGGCTGACTTCTATCCCAATATCATTCTCCAACATAATCGTCTTAACTCTTGATTCCGTTAATATCTGGAAAGTCGACCAATTTTTCCTGTGAATGAACCCAAAAACGTCATGGCAGTCTGGGATTGAGCTTTCACTGGTGAGTGCAGGAACTTCACCTCATCTCTGTCCCCCAGGGGAGAGAAGGCAGGAGAATAGGGATGAGAGGGTAATATAGATCAGTTATGATTGAATGGCAGAGTATACTAGATGGGCCGAATGGCCTCATTCTGCTCCTAGAAATTATTAACATTAACTTTCTTAGGTATAGAAACCAAAATTACACATAGTCTAATCAAGGCACTATACAAATACAGTGACTTTTTTATTCATATCTTATTTTTTATTCATAAAAATGCATAACACGCCAGTGAACTTACAAATTGCTTGTGGCTTCTGAATGTTAATTTTTGGTAACTTGTGTACAAAAACCCTTTGTGTCTTTGAATATACGATACAATACGATACGATACGATAGAACTTTATTTATCCCAGGAGGGAAATTGACCTGCCAACAAAATACATGAAACATGAAATGAAAGTGACGAGTGGAAAGGATTGAGGATGTGCAAAGATTGGGGCGGGGGGGGGGGGAGTCAGTCTACCCCTCGACAGAATAGGAGAAGTTGTACAGTTTGATAGCTACAGGGAAGAAGGATCTTTGGTGGTGTTCTGTCCTGCATCTTGATAGAACTAGCCTGTTGCTGAAGGTGCTCCTCAGGTTGACCAGTGTGTCATGGAGGGGGTGAGCTGTATTGTCCAAGATGCTCCGCAATCAAAACTGCCCAAACTCTCACCATTTATAAAAAAGACTTTGCCTTTCATTTACCTTACGCCAAAGTGGATGGCACACATATTTCAACATCAGACTACATCTGCCACGTTCTTGCCCACTCACTCACCTTGTCCATCTATCTATCTATCTATATAATATTAAAACTGTGCGTGTGTCTGGCTGTGTGGCTGTGTGTCACTAACCCCCCCTCCCCCCACTCACTCATTTTGTCGCCTCCTGCTGGCCAGCGACTATAACGGCTGCTGGCGCCCGCATCTCGCCTCAAAGATGCCATTTAAAAACAGCCGCACTGCTGATTCCTGAGCCGCTTGACTTGGAGGACCACGTCTCCTGTGGGGGCTACGGGTAGGGAACGGCTGCGTTGGGGGAGCAGACCCAACGGGTCTGCACTTGGTCTAGTATATATATAAAACTGTGTGGCTGCTGGCTGGCTGTGTGTGTGTGTGTGTGTGTTTCTGCCTGACTTGTGGCTGCCAGCCTTTGATTCATTGCTACGCCAACGTGAGACCCAGAAACGCCGAGTTTTTTTCCATTTCGATAGAGATTTCACTTTTCATTCGAAGTATCCACTACTCATTAAATGTTGTCGTCTTTATGTACACATTTTTAATAAAATCCTTCTCCCCTCCCCCCCCCCCCCCCCCACTCACTCATTTTGTCGCCCCCTGCTGGCCAGCGACCATAACGGCTGCTGGCGCACGCATCTCGCCTCAAAGACGCCATTTAAAAACAGCCGAACTGCTGATTCCTGAGCCGCTTGAGTTGGAGGACCACGTCTCCCGTGGGGGCTACGGGTAGGGAACGGCTGCGTTGGGGGAGCTGCACTTGGTCTAGTATCCCTTTAAAATCACATTACCTGATGTCTGTACTCACAGCCCTGCACAGTATATCATCAGCACCAGAGGAAATATGACATTTGGTTCACTCAGTCAAATTTTTGATAATTATCACAAAATCACCCAGTTGTTGTAAAAACTCTTCAGGTTCTCCAAGGTCCTTTAAGGAAGGAATTCTGCAGTACTTATTCCAACTGCATATGCCCTTGGTGAGACTGTGTCTGGACATGTAGCTGGAGTAACTCAGCGGGACAGGCAGCATCTCTGGACAGAAGGAATGTGTGATGTTTCGGGTCGAGACTGGGTAGGGATAAGGGAAATGATAGATTTAAACGATGATGTAGAGAGATAAAGAACAATGAATGAAAGATATGCAAAAAAGTAACGATGACAAAGGAAACAGGCCATTGTTAGCTGTTTGTTGGGTGAAAATGAGAAGCTGGTGTGACTTGGGTGGGGAGGGATGGAGAGAGTGGAATGCCGGGGTTACTTGAAGTGAGAGAAATCAAGACTCATACCACTGGGCTGTAAGCTGCCCAAGCAAAATATGAGATGCTGTTCCTCTAATTTGCATTTAGCCTCACTCTGACAACCTAGGACAGAAAGGTCTGTGTGAGAATGGGAAGGAGAATTAAAGTGTTTAAGAAGGAGCTGCAGATGCTGGAAAATCGAAGGTAGACAAAAATGCTGGAGAAACTCAGCGGGTGAGGCAGCATCTATGGAGTGAAAGAAATAGGCAGCGTTGCGGGTCGAAACACTTCTTGAGATCCTTCTTCAGGAGAACTCAGGTGTTTAGCAACCAGGAGATCAGGTAGGTTCAGGCAGACTAAGAGAAGGTGTTCAGCAAAACGATCACCCAGTCTACATTTGGTCTTGCCGATGTATAAGAATCCACATCTTGAACAACGGATACATACTGTAGTCCTGAACCTTGTTAGTTTTGTTCTTCTTATCCGAGAGAGGATGCATTCATCATTAAATGAGTGCAGCAAAGATTCACTAGACTAGTTCTAGTCATATCAGGGGGGATTGAGGAGACTAGGCATATTCTCTACAGTTCAGAAGAATGAAAGAAGATTTCATTGAAGCTGAGAAAATTCTTACAAGGTATGATAGTCTGGATGTAGGTGGGATGAAGAGTCTGGAATCCGGAGTGACAGCATCAGAATAAAGATTAGACAATTTAAGACTGGGATGAGGAGACGTTTCTTCACACATCGGGTGGGAACCTTTGAAATTCTCTCTCGCACATGGCTGCAGAAACTCAGCTTTAAATTTGTACCAAACAGGGAGTGGCAGTGGTGTGGTGTTTCCCAGCCCCAGAGACGCAGGTTTAATCCTGGCATTGGCTGCTGTTTGTGGAGTTTGCATGTCCCCCTGTGACAGTATGGTTTTCCTCCCAGTGCTACTGTTTCCTCCAACATCCCAAATACATTCTTGCCACAGAGGGAGTACAGGGAAGGTTCACCAGACTGATTCCTGGGATGGCAGGACTTTCATATGAAGAAAGACTGGATAGACTCGGCTTGTACACGCTAGAATTTAGAAGATTGAGGGGGGATCTTATAGAAACTTACAAAATTCTTAAGGGGTTGGGCAGGCAAGATGCAGGAAGATTATTCCCGATGTTGGGGAAGTCCAGAACTAGGGGTCACAGTTTAAGGATAAGAGGGAAGTCTTTTAGGACCGAGATGTGAAAATCATTTTTTACACAGAGAGTGGTGAATCTGTGGAATTCTCTGCCACAGAAGGTAGTTGAGGCCAGTTCATTGGCTATATTTAAGAGGGAGTTAGATGTGGCCCTTGTGGCTAAAGGGATCAGGGGGTATGGAGAGAAGGCAGGGATGGGATACTGAGTTGGATGATCAGCCATGATCATATCGAATGGCGGTGCAGGCTCGAAGGGCTGAATGGCCTACTCCTGCACCTATTTTCTATGTTTCTATGTTTCTATGTTTCTATGTTGGCCGGTCGGTTGGAGTTACAGGAGATAAGTGAGACGAGAACTGACGGGATTACAATGAGAATTGGTATAGTCTCAATGGTTTCCCGCTGGAATCTGCAGTGATAGATTTGTGGGTGTAAAGGGAATGTCCTTCAACATTCTGCTAGCTTCGTCCTAACTCACTCCATGGCTTAGGTTTGCCATTCACCGAGCCACATTGACCCCCGACCGAGCAACAATTTGACTTTAGAATCCTCATTCATTACTGAATATCAATTCTCTCCACATCCTCACCACTCCCCATCCTTGTGACTTGCTCCACATAAACAAACCACTTCATATGTCTGCCCACCTCCAATTCTGATACCTTTTCCCCTGTCAATGCATTGAAGGGACGTGAACGCCACTTGTCTCTGTTGCTAATGGCCCCTTAACCGAGGAAGCAGGTGAGAGTCAGGCATGTCCTGATCAAGCCAGCACAACCTCAATCACACCCGATGGTACCCAGGCCCAGAGCTTTGGAAACCCCCTCGCAATCACCTGCACTTCATTACCTCCCCTTTCCCCCTTGAAGATACTTATTTAAAGAAGCACCCTTTCACCACTCCTCACCCTGACTCCAGCAGCACCCCACCCACACCCCCCACTCCTAGCTCTGGCTGAAACTTTAACGTAGCTAGTGTAGCAACAGAGATTACAGGACTAAGTCATATCCACAGGAATAACATGTAAGGTAGGTTTCATTTTACATACTGGTGAAGAATAAACATGGTAATTAACTAAATAATCCTGGGTTCTTAACTCACATTTGGCCACACGCAGCACCACAAGACTTCAATATAATCCATCTCATGGCAAACCCGACTCACCTGAAGCAAGGGAGATGGCCGAGGAAGAACATGATGTTCACCATCCTCTGGCATTTACTTCACTTCCAGCGTGATCCCACCAGTAATCACATCTTTCCACCCCCACTCATTTCACCTTCTGCAGAGACTGCTCCTTCCTCAATTGATGTACTTTTCAATAGAGTGATTCAGATGGATGTTCAAAGAGATGAAGAAAGGATGATGAGAAAGCAAAAGGTTTGGTGAGATGTTTCAGAATAAATCCCGGCAGCTCAACGCACAGGTCAATGATGGGGAAGAGAGATGGCTTTGGACAAGATGGTGGTGTCAGAATAATGAGGCTGGAGAAGGCGGGCAGTTCAAATCCTTTGAGGGAATTCTAGGGACTTTAGAGTCAGAGTCACAGAGTCGTAGAGTTATAGAGTTATAGAATGATAAAGTGTGTAAACTGGCCCTTCAGCCCAATTTGCCCACACTGGCCAACAACATCCCAGTTACCCTCATCCCACTTGCCTGTGCTTGGCCCATATCCCTCCAAACGTGTCCTATCAATGTACCTGTCTGATAGTCCCAGCCTCAACTACCTCCTCTGGCAACTTGTTCCATACACAAACTACCCTTTGTGTGAAAAAGTTACCCCGCGGTTACTGATTAAACCTTTTCCTCTTAACCTTGAATCTGGTCCTCAATTCCCCTATTCTGGGCAAAAGACTGTGCATCTACCCGATCTATTCCTGTCATGATTTTATTGAATTGAATTGAATTGAATACCTTTATTGTCCTCTATAAGATCAGCCCTCATCCTACTGCGCTCCATGGAATAGAGTCCCAGCCTACTCAACCGCTGCCTATAGCCCACACCCTCTAGTCCTGGCAACATCCTCGTAAATCTTCTCAGAACCCTTTCAAACTTGACGATATCTTTCCTATAACATGGTGCGCAGAACTGAACATAATATTCTAAATGCGATCTCACCAATGTCTTATACAACGGCAACATGACTTCTGATTCATTTGCTGATGGCCAGCTAGAGTAGCTCAGCATGTGAAGGTTTAGCACACTAAATCCCCAAGTTTAGACAGTTGTCGGTACCACTGAATATGTAGGAACATCCAGCTTTAATGATGTCAGAAGGGGTCAGAAGGGGTGAAGGAGTCTGTTTCCTAAACACCAACTTTGCAAGGATGAATGCTTTGTCCTCCTGGATTTGTGCAGAGTTCAGCCAGCTGGCTAATTCCTTACGTGTTTCACTACTCTTCATCTTCACTGTTGCCTGTTGCCAAATCCAATCCCAGGCAAGGGCTCCAACAGAAAGTGGAATGTCATTCTCATTTGCTGCTGATGAAAGTTCTTTGGAAAAAGAAACTTAAAGCAGGACCGACTGATCCACATAAAAACTCTGGCATAATTGCAAAGAAATGTGTCTTTGGATGCAGCTGTTCCTGACCTACTGTGTCTTCACAGTACTGGAATTCCTTTCTTTTAGTTCTAAACTTGTAGGAATGTGGGAAATTGCTGTCAAATATGTGTTGAAATACCGTTGTGGCTTCATGGAGTTGGACATGCTTACTGAATCCAGTTATTTTTACGAGGATGTTGCCAGGACTTGAGGGTCTGAGCTATAGGGAGATGTTGAGTAGGCTGGGACTCTATTCCTTGGAGCGCAGGAGGAAGAGGGGTGATCTTATTGAGGTGTACAAAATCATGAGAGGAATAGATCGGGTAGATGCACAGAGTCTCTTGCCCAGAGTAGGGGAATCCAGGACCAAAGGTGAAGGGAGAAGATTTAAAAGGGATTTGAGGGGTAACTTTTTCACACTAATGGTGGTGGGTGTATGGAACGAGCTGCTAGAGGAGGTAGTTGAGGCAGCGACTATACCGACAGTTAAGAAACAGTTTGACAAGTACATGGATAGGACAGATTTGGAGGGAAATGGGCCATACGCATGCAGCTGGGACTAATGTAGCTGGGACATGTTGGCCGACGTGGGCAAGTTGGGCCGAAGGGCCTGTTTCCATGCTGTATCACTCTACCACTATTCCAATAGAGCACAGGCGCCTTTACTAACCTGGCAGAATATCACACGCAGTATGTTTGAGACCATCGATGTTGCACAAATGCATAGACAGTACAGCACAGGAATAGGCCCTTCAGCCCACAATGTTTGTGCCGAACATGATGCCAAATTAAACTAATCGCTTCCGCATGCAGAATTATTCTCTGGGCTCTGCTGAGGACGGGGTGAATTCAGATATTAAATTCCCCCTTTTTTTGTGGCATCCATTACTTTGGAATAAACTGTGGGTTGAGAACAAGACTTACATGATTCAAATGAATAAAGCTAGATTTCCGACTATTATCAGGGAGTGTTTTACAACATGATGAAGATGTGCTTTCATGCCTGGCTGGAGCAGATCCTAGATTTTTAAAAGAGTTATTCCAATAACGTTACCACCCTGCTGTTAACCAAGAGGAGCGATTTCCGTTGTAAAAATATGCTTTATTCATAAATACAGGAAATCAATCAGGACATAACATTATAATCATTCACCGCACCAAACAATGTAATATGTACACTTACAATACGTTAATGTCAATGTGTAGGAAGGAACTGCAGATGACACAAAATGCGGAGTCACTCAGCGGGACAGGCAGCATCTATGGAGCGATGGAATGGGTGACGTTTCGTGTCGAGACCCTTCTTCAGTCGTTAATGTCGATGATGGTTTCATCCAGTTGCTGGTCTTCCAGCAACAATTAACGTTAGCATGAGTCTCTTGGAATGACACATAGAGCACAGTCCTGGTTGGTGCCTCTACTCAAACCTAAAGTCTGTAGCCTCCTTTTGCTCTGGTATTTTTATTTTATTCGCATGTCTAAACTATAATGTTTTATTCTTAATTCCATTCCAAGAGCCTTATTCATTATTCCATTCCAGAAGCCTGCCGGCCTCTGAAGACTGGATTGATCTTTAACTGCTGCAAAAACTCCATGCTGGTTATAAAATAAAGATTTTGGAAATGGGGGAAGTGGGCTGTGCATTAGTGGGCTGCTCCTTTGGCTAAATTCAGATTCCAAGGCAGAGAGATAAAAGAACAGGGGGACACATTGATGGCTAAAGAAAGAATTCAAATAAACCAGCAGCAATTAGATAGTATCTGATTATTTTTACTGTTTCCTGTGCAGGCAGTTGAGTTTCTTTTACATCTGAACCTGACACTTGATCCAAAAAACCCCATGAAGCTAATGAGTTGCTGCCTCATGGCGCCAGAGACCCAGGTTCGATCCTGACTATGGGTGCTGTCTGTACAGAGTTTGTATGTTCTCCCCGTGACCGCGAGGGCTTTCTCCGGGAGCTCCGGTTTCCATTCACATCCCAAGACATACGGGTTTGTGGGCTAATTACCTTGGTGTAATTGTAAATTGTCCCTCGTGTATTGGATAGTGTTAGTGTGCGGCGATCGCTGGTCGGCACGGGCTCGGTGGGCCGAAGGGCCTGTTTCCGCGCTGTGTCTCTAAACTAAACTAAACTACGCCACTACCCTGGAGTTGTCTGCCCCCTCTTCATCGTGATGGCAGTCATCACCACTTCTGTAAACAGGCGGTTCCAAATTGTTTGACTCAGAGAACAAAGGGCATCTGGCAGCTATTGTCACAGAGAATTCCACCTCATCCTTCTCCCTCCTTCCACTCAGTAATTCCCAGCACAGTTGCTGAAAGCAATTGTCAGCTTGTGTCCATGTTCCTGGGCCACATCAGTGTCTATGGTGTGGCCAGGTAAGCCAACCTCTTGACTTGGTTAAGGCCCTGGTGGGGCATTGTTAAACCTCACCACCAAAGAAGGCTGCGTATTTAGTTTACTTTAGTTTTAGAGATACAGCCTGGAAACAGGCCCTTTGACCCACTAAGTCCACGCCAACCAGAACCCCCCACAAACTAACACTATCCACCACACAAGGAACAATTTACAATTATACCAAGCCAATTAACCTGCTAACCTGTAACTCCTTGGAGCGTGGGAGGAAACCGGAGATCCTGGAGAAAACCCACGCAGGTCACAGGGAGAACGTACACACTCCATACAGACAGCACCCGTGGTCATGATTGAACCCGAGTCTCTGGCTCTGTAAGGCAACAACTCTACCACTGCGCCACCATGCCACAGAATTCAAATGCCACTGCAGAGAATGTGTTCAGAATCATAGTAGGTGCTGGAATTTGGAAGTAAATGCAGCAAATGCTGGAAAGACTCAGCAGGTGAGACGGTATGTATAGAATGAGGAATAGGAGGAACCTAGTCCTGAAACATAACTGCTTGTCTTTCCACACATGCTGTCTGACGTACTGGCTACAGTATCGTGGCGTGTGAGCCTATTACATTTATAGGATATCAACTGGAATGTTGAACAGAGACTTGAACTCAAGGTTTAGTGCATTAACTCTCAAATTATTTAAGCATACATGCTTACCAATAACTAGTAATAACTTCAAGTTTGATTTACAAATCTAACCTATCATTGCTTACACTAAATTGCAAGACGCGGCAGCACGGTGGCACAGTGGTAGAATGGCTGTCTTACAGCGTCAGAGACCCGGGTTCTATCCCGACCACGGGTGCTGTTGGTACGGAGTTTGTACGTTCACCCCGTGACCTGCGTGGGTTTTCTCTTGGTGCTCCAGTTCCCTTCCACACACCAAAGACGTACAGGTTTGTTGGCTAATTTTCACGGTAAAATTATAAATTGTCCCTAATGTGTGTAAGATAGTGTTAGTGTGTGGGGATCGTTCATCAGCTCTGTCTCTCTGGGCTGAAGGGCCTGTTTCCGTGCTGTATCTCTAAACTAAAAAAACTAAAGACTGAAACACTATCCATGTGAGATAAACTGGCCAGGCACACTCTCTGGAGGTGATAGTCTTAGTTGAGTTCCAAACCTGGTCAGATATAGCTATTGATGTCCTTGGGTGGGACCTGGCTAGTTACCTGGATTTTGAGAATGCTGTGTTCCTACTGCTACCCTAGTGGAATGTGAGGTGCTGTTCCTTCATTTTGCATCTGCCCTCACTCAGGCAATGGAGGAGGCCCAGGACTAAAAGATCGTTATGGGAATGGGACAGGGAGTTAAATACCAACAGCATTGCACATTCTATCCACTTCCCCATCTCTCACATAGTATCCCGATCACTGAAGCATGCCTCAAGCTGCCCGCAGGAATCTGGCCTGGAATCAAAGCCTTTGACTATGTTTTTGTTTGCTGTTGTATATGGGAAGCGTGCACAGATAATGTATGTGGGGAGTTTTATTTTAATATAATCTGGTTTAACCCCATTTTGGGAAATGGATTATATCATACAATAATTAGAAAGATCTTTTGAAAATTCAGATATGACCCAGGCATGAAATAATGTCTCTCTTTGGGGAAGATAGACACAAAAGGCTGGAGTAACTTAGTGGGTCAGGCAGTATTTGTGGAGAAAATGACTTTTCGGGTTGGAACCCATCTTGAGACTGTCCTTGGACCTTCTGGTAGATGGGCATCAGTGTAGTAACAATCAGACACCCTTCATCAATGGCAACCTGTTGAATCATGCAGCATTTGTGCGGTGAGGAACAGAATTAAAATTAATGTTGCCCATTGAAGGCCCTTCCGCAGATGCTGCATGACCTGCTGAGCATTTCCAGTACTTTCCATTTTTATGGAGTTAAAAAATATACATTTATGCCCGGCATTCCCTCTCCCTCTATCCCTCCCCAACCCGTCGCACTAGCTTCTTATTTTCACCCTACGAACAGCTTACAATGGTGTCTTTATCATCGTTACTTTTTTGCATATCTTTCGTTCATTGTTCTTTATCTCTCCACATCACCGTCTATATCTCTAATTTCCCTTATCCTTAACCATTCTGAAGAAGGGTCTCGACCCGAAACGTCACCCAATCGTTCTCTCCAGAGATACTGCCTGTCCTGCTGAGCTACTCCAGCTTTTTGTGTCTATCTTATATTTTTTACATATGCCTGGTTCCTGCTGCCGGTCAGGAATTCACGGCAGTGCAGCGATAGAATTACTGCTGTAGAGCGTTAGAGACCCGGGTACGATCCTGACTATGGGAGCTGTCTGTACAGAGTTTGTACACTCTCCCTGTATCCTGTGTGGGTTTTCTCCGAGACCTCCCACACTCCAAAGACATGCATGTTTGTAGGTTAATTGGCTTGGTATAATTGTAAATTATGCCTGATGTGTGTAGCTTAGTGTTAATGTGCAGGAATCACTGGCCCGCACGGACTCAGTGGGGCCCGTTTCCACGCTGTATCTCTACTCTAAACTGAACTTTTGATTGCAGAATGCACTCTAATAACATTTGTGAAAATCCAATTCTCTTTAAGCTGCTGCAGAGTTTGGAGGATCCATGTGATTGATGAGCCAAGGCTTGTCATGATGCCGTTTCCAATTGTACTGATGTCATCCAAACCGCTGATAACTTTGTTGTACGTTTGATCAAATACCTTGCATTTACAATCCACCTCACCCGGCTTCCAACTTGCGTTGTAAATTCTCATCGATCTTCACAATCCGCTGCACATTCTTGCCTCTTCTTCTTAACTATTTCCTGTTCTTTTTAGGTTTAGGTTTTATCTTTACTGTTGTCAGGTATAACAAGGTACGGTGAAAAGGTTTGTTTTGCAGGCTCAGCAATCAGATCATAAAATACTATATACAAATACAATCGTCCAACTTAAATACAATAGGTGGAGCAAAGGGGAAGATACAGAGTGCAGAATACAGTTCTCAGCATTGTAGCACATGTTCCAGAGACAAAGTCCAATGTCTGCAATGGGGCAGAGGTGAATCAGACAGTGCACTAGCTTATGGAAGGACCATTCAGAAATCTGATGACAGAGGGGAGGTAGCTGTTCCTGAGTCTGGTGGTACGCACCTTCGAGCTTCTGTACCTCCTGCCTGGCGGGAGCGGGGAGAAGAAGGAATGACTGGGTGGAACAAGTGATTGATTCTGTTGGCTGCTTTCATGAGACAGTGTGGAGTGTGGATGGAGTCAATGGTGGGGATTCTGGTCTGTGTGATGAATTGGGCTACATCCACAACTCTGCAATTTGTGCAGGCCAATTGCACTGAAGGCCTTAACCAGAGACTTGGTTGGTTGGAAAGGGCCTGATCTTGTCTCTGGCTGCTGTGGGGTGCAAGATGTCCACTATCTTCCAGAGAAATCCTGCTTTTTACCTCAAGGTTTGCTGGTCCCACATATTACTGCTTTAACGCTGCTTTACAGGAACTGCAGAATTCCCAGCCTGACTATTAACAAAGTCTTTGGTAGTGAGTTTAACCTACTGACTGCCATCACCCCCATATTCCTGATAAGCTGAAATCTTTATGTTTGTGACTAATCTACTGGCAAAGAAAACAGACTGAAATTTATCTCCTTCCATAACTTGAGAATCTTGTTATAGAAAGAGATTTATAAATGTTATGGAAACCAGTTTGTGTTTGACACCAGACCACAGTGGATGCATTCCTGGAATGCAGCAGGACTGCTGCTTGTGATGTGTGAAGTGGCCCTGGGGAGAGACAACAGGAAATTCTCATGTCAGACTTCTGCATGGGGTCAAGGTGGGGGAGAGGATGTGGTCCAGCAGCCAGGGTCAAAGTTCATTCTGGGGCAATATCAAAGAATTGGTTAAAGCTGTCACTGCAGAAAGTGGATGTTCTGCCTCCCAGCCCATCTGACAAACAAATACTTTGGTAACATGTGGCTGATAGACAAATACTTCCACGCTACTGTTTGATTTGTGAGTTCTGTTCCGTCTCTCCCCCCTGGTGGTGTAAGGCACTGACTGAAGCCAAGAACATTGTGCCTCCCCACCGGAACATGGATCATGTGGGAGCTGGAGAGGGTGCGTGTGGATCACAAGAGGTTTGGGTCAATGGTTCAGTGATCCTTTATTTATCACATATGTAACGGCACAGTCAAATTCGTGTTGCTAATATTACACACGTGGGCACCGCCATTTTTGACGCCATTATTCAAAGTCCAAAGTCCCGCCGGCCCACACGCTCGATGTACTGGAGCAGTTCCCACGAACCAACGTCCCTCTCCTCTCCTCGCCCGGCCATGCTTGTGTACCGTGGGCACCTCCTGCAACCGACCTTGAAGTGGCCTTACCCCGGTTCACCCTCCTGCTGGCCCTTGCTCCTCACGTCTGGCGTCTCCAGCTCCCTCACGGTTTTGCCATCCAACAGGCCTTCAGGCGGTCTCCTGGTCCCGCCGACCAACAAGCACGATGAGTTGGTGTTGTAGTTGGTCTCGACTCTCACTCCACCAGGCAATACTGAATGGAAACAAAGAGCAGGAATCCCCCCAATTCCACATCATGATCCAAAAGGACCCATTCAGCCCATCCATTGGGTTAATGCTGGCTCCCCATGTGTCCCATTCCCCTCTTATATCCCTGTGGGCATCACGTACGTGCCTATTGATTCCCCCATGATTCTTTTCCCCTTACCTTCACTGTGCCTATTATCGTCAGCATATTGTTGGGATATGGGAGAAAACAAGAGCCCCATGTGGGTGATGGAAACCCACTCGACTTGTAGAAATCCATGCATGGCTGTGAACATCCCCACCACACCTTGGCAGAAGATACTGTGGTTAATCGGGTCATCCCATCGCCAGTCCGGTTAATGTACACTGCACAAGACCTCAAAACCCAGCAAAGTGGACACTAACGGTTATCAAAGGAACAGTATTCAATTAAAAGTTTCTCTCAGAGCTATTCAAAGCAAGGGTATGGAACTGACTTTATTTTGTGGAATTTTGAGCAAATACTGTAGATTCAGCCGCCCTTGGTCTTGTGCCCCGCACGCACCAACTCCATCTCATGCCCTCTCCATCTCATGCCCTCTCCATCTCATGCCCACTCCATCACATGCCCACTCCATCTCATGCCCACTCCATCTCATGCCCACTCCATCTCATGGCCGCTCCATCTCATGGCCTCTCCATCTCATGGCCTCTCCATCTCATGGCCTCTCCATCACATGCCCTCTCCATCACATGCCCACTCCATCTCATGCCCACTCCATCTCATGCCCACTCCATCACATGCCCACTCCATCTCATGCCCACTCCATCTCATGCCCACTCCATCTCATGCCCACTCCATCTCATGCCCACTCCATCTCATGGCCTCTCCATCACATGCCCTCTCCATCTCATGCCCACTCCATCTCATGGCCTCTCCATCTCATGGCCTCTCCATCTCATGCCCACTCCATCTCATGGCCTCTCCATCTCATGGCTTCTCCATCTCATGCCCACTCCATCAGATCTTCAGTTCTTTTCTTTTCTCTGCCAACAGCTTCCTCTAAATCACATCCATCCACTCTTCCCCACCACTCTACATGCTACACACTTTCCCCCTCTGGGTCAGGGTGTTCCTCCCCATTAGAGAGATACCAAAAGCTGGAGTAACTCAGCGGGTCAGGCAGCATCTCTGGAGAGAAGGAATGGATGACATTTTGGGTCGAGACCCGAAACGTCACCCATTCCTCTCTTCAGCGATGTTGTCTGACCCACTGAGTTACTCCAGCTTTTTGTGTCTATTTTTGGTTTAAACCAGCATCTGCAGTTCCTTGCTACACAGTTCCTCCCCATTTCATTATTGGATTCATTAGTGACTGACTTGCAAACCTTTGCTTTGATCTTCCCAAGGAATGCTGAGATAATTCCCTTCAAACCAATATTTGATTTTAAACATTATAACTATTGCTCATGGTAATGCCCAGTTTACTGGGGATAAAGGAGCAACAATGAAATGTCTACTCTTCCCACCAGTGTGGAAGTCTTTATCCATCCTTGCTGAATATTGGAGGTTGCTCATGATCATAACACGGTTTTCAATCTATTAATCATATTGGTTGCAAATTCAACCCCTCTGCAAGCGTGCAGATTCATATTTCATATCTTTCAGATATTTTATGCAGTATATGCCTGCATTATAGAGCGGTTGTGTTCCTGGAGAACTGTCCCGATGGGATTTTCTATAACGTGAACCTTTCTTTGCCATTGAATCCCATGTTAGAAGAGAAGATGTGTTCCTGTGGGATGCTTCTGTCTCAACTGTGATGCCCATGTGGGTGCATCATCTATAACCAAGGTGATTGTTCAAAAAGTAGCAAAATAAGTCATTGCTTTGTCAGTTTCCAAAGTAAATCTCTTCAGTAATCTCTTTGGACGGCACGGTGGAGCAGTGGCAGAGTTGCTGCCTTACAGCGCTAGAGACGAGGGTTCAACCCTGACTATGGGTGCTGTCCATGTGACCTACATAGGTTTTCTCCGTGATCTCCGGGTTCCTCCCACACTCCAAAGATGTACAGGTTTGTAGGTTCATTGGATTGGTAAAAGTGTAAATTATCCCTCGTGTGTAGGATAGATAGATAGATAGATATAATTTATTGCCACACAACCAGGGTCGGTGGAAATTTGGGTTGTCAGCAGCAGTACAATAATAAAGAACACACAATAAAACTGTAACACAAACATCCACCACAGCATTCGTCACTGTGGTGGAAGGCACAAACATTTGGCCAGACCTCCTCCATTTCCCCCCCGTGGACAGGACCAGAGTCCAGAGTCAGTCCAGGATCGGCTCTTCCTCAACGGAGACCGTGGCTTTAAGATGGTGTAGGCCGCAGGCCGGCGGTCGAGATTTAAAGTCTCCGCCGCAGCCAGGAGCACCGTAGTCTGCAGGGCCGGCGGTCGAAGCTCCCCTCCAGGGGTGATGATAAGTCCATGCCGGCCCCGCGGTAGAAGTTGGCCGCGGGCCGGCAGTGATGGCTTCTTCTTCCCCCGGGTCCCCCACGAGGGATCCCGGGCTGTAGACGCCGCACCAGCTGGAGCTCTGCAGACCGCGGCTTCAGGCTGCGACTTCAGGCTGACGGCTGCCGCGGGCCAGCGAAACGGAGCGCTCCCCTCCAGCGAGCCCCAGCGAGGGCTCACCCGCTCCACATCGAGAGTCCACGCTGCGCCCGCCGCTGAAGCCCCGGGCGCGTCTCCGGGAAAGGCCGCGCCGATCCTTGATGTTAGGCCACGAGGGAGGCGACCTGGAAAAAGTCGCCTCTCCATGGAGGAGGCGACCTAAGCGGTTTCCCCCTTACCCCCCCACACCACCCCCCACACAAAACACACGAAGGAACATTAAATACATACTTTATAACATACTAAAAAATTTAAAAAAATTGAAAAAACTGACGCGCTGCTGACATGGCTGCACACAGAGGAGCGCCCCCTACTTACAGCGCGGGTATCGCTGGTCGGCGCGGACTCGTTCGGACGAAGGGCATATTATTGGGGGATTGTGCTTATGTACGGGGATAGTTTTGCTGATCCGTATGCACAAAATGTATTTCACTCTACCTGGTACATGTAACAATACCATGACATAAACCATTAAAAACTACAAATCACAGCCTTCGGGTTACTTTTTAGATGCCTTTTATACTGATACCCTGTCTAAACTGACTTGATCAGCGCTTTGGGATGGAGCGATTCTGTTGCCAATGTGGGTCAAATGGATTTTCTGAATTGCTCCCTTTGGTGTCAATCGCAATTAACACCTCCACCCAGTAGGAGGCGCTGAAGGATGGGAGCATACTTGCGACAGCTGTGTTTCACTTCAAACCCTTCCAGCCACATATCCACTAGAGATGCCACCAACTATGCCAGACATGTCCCAGGCTTGGAGTTTCAGGTCAGGGCCCTCTATAGATGCACCCTCAGCATCGAGTCCAATTACAACCCTGCTTTCATGTTACTCTTTGCATCAAATGTGAAAGACAGAGTAATGTTGTCATTTAAACATCCTGCTAAACTATTGGAGGAAGTTGGGAGTACTCTTGGAGCGCAGGCCAACATTCCTCTTTGTAAACAAAACCATGAAAATAGATGAGTTTGTAATTAATCTTAAGATTTCATAATCAAACACGAGCATAGTAACAGTCCCTGTATGTGCAGTCCTTTAAGAACTTTCTGAGAGACAGCATAAATATGTCAGTTGTGTTCAAACATTACATAACAAAGTTCTACTCTCGATTCGGGGTCACCAGAAGGGTTACAGTGAGGAGGTTAGTCATCACATAAGAGTCTTCAGCCAGCACTCACGACGAGCTGTTCCCATGTTGCCATCGTGTCTTCGTAGGAAGTCCTGCCCTTTCTGCTGCTGTTCCAGTTGTGGATATCAGCAGGTTTGAGCAAGCTCCATTCATCCCCAAAATGTGTTGCTTATGAATGAATATTACAATGATATGTTCTCACATGACCCCACTAAAGATAACGTAATCTATCCAGGCCTGGAACTGACCCAGAGTCAAAGGTCAACCAAACCACTCTGCCAAAGATCCTGGAATTTTGGTGAACTCAAAACCACCTTGTACATTAGCTGGAAAATGTACTTGAAGAGATACAAATTCTATGACTTTCCATTTCCCATTGGCATTTGCAGAGCTCATTTGGGGCTTTTAACATTTGAGAAAAGAGATGAGAAAGGCATGAATCGTTATTCAGGCTTCTCCTCCACAGCCAGTCCGAGCTTCCATGGCAATAGTGTTCCCTCCACACCTCTGATCTCAGGTAGTTGGACAGAGTAATTTTTACGGAACATGATTTTTCCTGAGACTGGAATGGTGATACAACCACTTCCATCTTGAGTCCGACTGCACTGGGAATGTGACCAGGCTCGACATAATCACTCCAACCTGCCTAACACAGCGTTAAAGTCCTCGCAGTCGGTGTGACATCATTCTCTGTGTGGCACTCCGCTGTAAGTGTTGTGATGAAATGAAACCACTGTAGT
This sequence comes from Amblyraja radiata, assembly GCF_010909765.2. Classification (NCBI taxonomy): domain Eukaryota; kingdom Metazoa; phylum Chordata; class Chondrichthyes; order Rajiformes; family Rajidae; genus Amblyraja; species Amblyraja radiata. The sequence continues at coordinate 5,197,591 of NC_045986.1, read as the reverse complement.
GCAACTATGAAGTTGGACATTTACCATCAAAGTGGCATCCTTACCCTGACTGAGTGAGTGCCTCATTCATGCCACACGCCACCAATTCCCCACTCTCACATCTCTCCCACCAAACCAACCCCATCATCTCTGTTCCACATCCCAATTCCCAAAGTCCACAGAGGAGTTCTCCATCCCCATCCCTGGCCCATTGGCTGCCCCTGATCTTACTTGCAGCCAAAATGCAGAAACAAGTAACAGCAGATGCTAGTTTACACAAAAGGACACGACATGCAGTATATAGATGCTGCTCGGCCTGTGACTTATTCCAGCACATTGCCTTTTTTCTTACTTGCATCACCATGCTTGCCCCTTTCCCTGCAATACACGCACTGACACTACCCAATGTGCTGATGCTCAGACTATAGCTGATGGCTCTCCCTTCCCTCTGTCCTCCTGGTTTTAATCTTGTATCCTCACAGTGATGCCCAAAGCCATGTCTCACAAAGCCCCTGACTCAGTACTGTTGCCTTCACCATCTCGCACAGCTTGATGGTTCGTTAGAAACTCTAAGCAGCAGAGATTAACCCCAGCACACCGTTACAGCTTCCATCAGCTTTAAACTCGCACAGTTTACACTGGTAGTTCCAAACCTGTAGTCCTTGTAGCACTCTGCTCTGGTTCATATTTATCGCAATTGGTCATATTCCTTTAATGAATCAACTGATTTAAAATTGGGTTGGTAGATATATGACAGGATAGAAGTGAGAGGTGATTCAGAATAGGAGTTGTATTTCACCAGGTAATAGGTGCAAAACCTGTTTTTAGTCCTACAGTATGGAAACAGGCCCTTCGGTCCAACATGCCCATACTATTTCAAAGGAAGCGCAGCAGGTAAATTGTGCTGCTCCCCTCTCCCCGCTGACCTGTGATCCCCAGTGAGCAGAGCATTGAGAAACAGCCGCTTTCTTACAAGTCTCCAGTGGGACATTGCTCATCTGTCTGGTGGGTGAATCCGATTTATAACATCTAACTCAGATAAAATGTCTGCCTTTTAGTCGAGATTGTCCACTTGATGTTGGGAGTGGTGGTGGTGGGGTGGGGGGGTGTAAGGGAGTATTTGTGGCTTGAAGCTCTGATCAGCTGGAGCCGGTTGTGTTATACGTACTGGATCTATTGAAATGCTCAGTCTGATCATCAGTTAATTCTGTCTGTCTGTACAGGGCCAACCCTGTGGCCCTGTGGCGCAGTGGTAGAGTTGTCCAGGTTCAATCCTGACTACGGGTGGTGTCTGCACGGAGTTTGTACGTTCTCCCCGTGACCTGCGTGGGTTTTCTCCGGTTTCTTCATACATCCACCCCAAAGACCTACAGGTTTGTAGGTTAATTGGCCTTGGTAAAGTTGTAAATTGTCCTATTATGTGTACGATAGAGTTAGTGTGTGGCCATCGCTGGTGGGCTGAAGTACCTGTTTCTGCGTTGTATCTTAAAAATTGAAACTAAAACTAAAAAGATCAGGTAATCTGATAAACTATCAGTCCCAGTGATGTGAGACACATTGACTATAAATGCCCTGCATCCACACACTGGACACACGCTCCCAGCCAAACTATCTCAGCTGTCAGCTCTACATGAAGTACACAGTGTGACTGAAGGAACAGCTTCCTGCAATAAACACACAGCTGAACCCTGAGCATAGGGCAGGGCGGAACCATCAGCCCTTCAAATAGGTGGCCTTGTTCCTTTAGCAGGCTGGCAGTAACCGTGGGAACGGTGCATCAGAGCTAGGCGAGCACATCCAGGAACTGGGAGGTGAGAGCAGAGGATATTTGGCAGAGAGCAAGGGAAGGAATAGGGTGTGTGTGGTCAGTGAAGAGATTCAGGGCACTGCTGCCACACTCAGCCAGACTGAATGAAGGAACATTATGTGAAGAAGGACAAACAAGACTTGCAATTAGCTACACAAAGAGGATTATAGCAAGTTTACAATGCAGACGGCCATTTGGCCCATCATGTCTGTGACAGTGAGGTTCCCAACAATTCCACTTTGCAGGTGGCCTCAAGTACAAAATTAAGTATTTAAATAAAAAAGTTTTTGCTTCTGCCAAATTTTTAGGAAGTAAGTTCCAGATCCCCGCTATTCTCATGGTGACAACACTTCATCTCATCTCCCATCTAATCCTTCAAACAATGACATGAAATCTTTGCCCTCTGCCTTTGATTCCTCTGTGGAGACAATGGGTCTTGTCTATTCATCTAAATCCCTCATCACTTTGTACACCTCAGTTATGTCTTTGCCCAGCCTCTGTTAGCCAGGTAGGCGTAAGAAAACCTGGTGAACAAAAGAAAATGAGCATCCTGTCACAACAAAAATGGAGGCAAAGAATAGGTATAGGCAGCTGGGATCAAGCGTTCTCCTGGAGGAGTTCCAACAACTGAGGATCATACTTAAGAAGGAAATCAGGAGGGGAAAAAGGGGGCAGGAGATACTGTAGATCTGGCAGATAATGTTAAGGGAAATCTAAAGATATTTTATGTACATTAAGGGAATGAGGGTGATGAGAGAGAGAACAGGGTCCCTCAGAAACCAAATAGGCCATCTCTGTGTGGAGCACAGGAGATGGGCAAGGTCCTCAATTAGTACTTCTCCTCTGTTCATAGCGTTGAGAAGGACATGAACACTGGGAAAGACATTAACATGGGACAGCTAAGAGAAGTGTCTTGTTATGGTTGAGGAGGTAGTGAACTTTCTAAGGTGTGTAATCTCCCGAGCCTGATCAGATATATCTTACACTGTGGGAAGCTAACGAGACAATTCCAGGAGCCCTGGCTGATTTATATGAATTATCATTAGACAAGGGCGAGGTGCCGGAGATTGGAGGGTGGCTAATGTTGTGCCTCTATTTCAAGTTCAAGTTCAAGTTCAAGTGAGTTTATTGTCATGTGTCCCTGTATAGGACAATGAAATTCTTGCTTTGCTTAAGCACACAGAAAAAATAGTAAGGCATTTACTACAGTACAGATAAATGTGTCCATATACCATGATATAAATATATACACACATGAATAAATAAACTGCAAATAAAGTGCAAATAACAGAAATTGGTTGTTAATAATCAGAGTTTTGTCCGAGCCAGTAGCTATTCCTGAACCTGGTTGTTGCAGTCTTCAGGCTCCTGTACCTTCTACCTGAAGGTAGCAGGAAGATGAGTGTGTGGCCAGGGTGGTGTGGGTCTTTGATGATACTGCCAGCCTTTTTGAGGCAGCGACTGCGATAAATCCCCTCGATGGAAGGAAGGTCAGAGCCGATGATGGACTGGGCTGCAAGGTAAACTATAGACCAGTAAGCCTAATGTCTGTGGTAGGCAGGTTACTGGAGAGGGATAAGAAATATCTACATTTGGGTAGATAAGGGCTAGTTGCGGAGAGTCAGCAGAGTCTGATTTTTGAAGAATTAACCAAAAAGGTTGATAGGTAAAGCCATAGTTGGCTAAATGGACTTCAGGAAGGCATCTAAGAAGGATCCTCATGGTAGGCTGCTTTGGAAAGTTAGATTGAATGGGATCCAGGGAGAGCTAGCCGGCTGGATAGAGAATTGGCTGCCTGGAAGGAAGCTGCGGGTGATGGGGGAAGGTTGTTTCTCAGACTAGAAGTTTATGACTAGTGGTTCCCTTCAGAGATTGCCGTTGGCCCCATTGCTGTTTGTGATATATATCAATGATTTGGATGAGAATATATAAGGTAAAGCTTGTAGATGACACTAAACTAGGTAATATTGAAGACAACAAAGATGGCTATCAAAGATTACAGCTGGATCTTGATCAGTTGGGCAAGTAGGCTCAGGAATGGTTAATGGAGTTTAATGCCGATGAGTGTGACGCGTTGCATTTTGGGAAGTCAAACTAGGGCAGGACCTTCACAATGAATGACAGGGCCCTGGGGAGCGTTGTAGAGCAGAGGGATCTAGGAGTGCACATACATAGTCCTTGAAAGTGGTGTCACAGGTGGATAGGGTGCTCATGCAGACTTTTGGCACATTGGCCTTTATCAGTCAGCGTACTGAGTATAGAAGTTGGGAGGTTATGTTACAGTTGTACGAGATACTGGTGAGGGCAAATTTGGAGCATTGTGTTAATCTTGGTCACCCTGCTTGAGGGCATGAGCTATCGGGAGAGGTTGGGCAGGCTACAACTCTATTCCTTGGAACCCAGGAGGATGAGGGATGATCTTATAGATGTGGAAAGATCATGAAGGGAATAGATAGGGTACAGCACAGTCTATAACACAGAGTACAGGAAACAAGAACCAGATGGTTAGGTGAGAAGGGAAAGATTTAACAGGAATTTGAAGGGCAACTTTTTCACACAGAGGGTGGTATGTATGTGGAACTAGCTGCCACAGGAGGTAGATGTGACAGGCACTATAACAACATTTAAAAGACACTCGACCAGGTACATGGATAGGAAAGGTTTAGAGGGATATGGGCCAAGCACAGACAGATGGGACTGGTGTATGTGGGGCATCTTGGTTGGCATGGGCTGGTTGGGCAGAATGGCCAATTTCCGTGCTGTGTGGGTATACAACTCCATCCGCAGATCTTGGGACTTCTCCGTCAAGCTGACAATCAAGTCAAGTCAAGAACAGTTGAGTTTAAAGATGCAGCGTGGAAACAGGCCCTTCGGCGATCTCCGTACACTAGCGTTATCCTACACACACTAGGGACAATTTACATTTATACCAAGCCAATTAACCTACAAACCTGTTCATCTTTTGAGTGTGGGATGAAACCAGATCACCCGGAGAAAAACCACACAGATCACGGGGAGAACGTACAAACTCCGTAATCAGGATTGAACCGTGTCTCTGGCGCTGTAAGGCAGCAACTCTACCGCTGCGCCACCGTGCCACCCTTATTTAAATCAACAACTTCAAAGGAAAGTAGATGTGTGATCCACGCATCAGCTGGGATGGAACTTTGGTGAAACAGCGGAACATCCTGGAAAAGGCACTGCTTCCAATTTCAAAGAGATCTCAGCCACTGCTTTTGCTTGACAATATTTGCTACTTATTTCTGGAATTCTTTCCCAGAATTGGAAAGTAAATCATCACCGATCTTCCATTTCTTACAAGCCTTTGATGTATCTGCTGTGGAACCAGTCGCACTGTTCAGTTTATCATTCATTGTCAAGACAGGCGCGGCACGGTGGCGCAGCGGTAGACTTGCTGCCTTACAGTGCCAGAGTCCCGGGTTCGATCCTGACTACGGGTGCTGTCTGTACGGAGTTTGCACGTTCTCCCTGTGACCGTGTGGGTTTTTTCCGGGAGCTCCGGTTTCTTCCCACACTTTGAATAAGTACAGGTTTGTACGTTAATTACTGTAACTGTGGTAAAATTGTAAATTGTCCCTCGTATGTGTTGGATAGTGTTGGTGTGCGGGGATCACTGGTTGTCGCGGATTCAGTGGATCGAAGGACCTGTTTCTGCGCTGTACCTCTAAACTAAACTAAACTCAATTAAATGCGGTAGGAAGGAATTTCATATTTAGACATGTCTTTATATTAGAAAAATAATCAGTGGGTAAAAAAGGGCATTTACTGGAGCTGGATGTATTGGAGATGGGGAGTACTGTCGACAAAACACTCTGATGGTGGTTTATCAACCAGGTTGGTTCAGGAATGATGCAACTTCCTCTGTCAGTGGGAAAGTTCTTCATAACAGCAACCAGGATTCCCTGGATAACTGGCACAGTTTTAGCAGGATGCTGTGTTGATTTATTGGCTGTCTCTGTCCACTGTGTGCCGCTGGATCCTGACAGCCTCCCTCACTCTCAGAGGCTGACAGCATCGCATACAGGATTCCCTCAGACTTCTAGAGGCAGGAGGGACTCTGGGCAGTTCTGCCAATATCCTGCACCTGTTTCCACAGATGGGGACGACTGTTCCAGGCATTTAATTGAGGATTTTCTCCAGCTTCCTCTCCGTCCACCTGCCTCCCACCCAGCTACAGCTGCAGTTGAAATCTCTGAATGAAGAATGCAGCACACAGCCTGTGGGATGTAACCCACCCTCAAGTCAAGTCACATTTATTTATATAGCACATTTAAAAAACAACTCTCGTTGGCCAAAGTGCTTTACATTGGTGGAGGTACTAACGTTATACAACAGTGGTTCATGGATTAAATACAAACATCACTACATACATATAGCCCTCGCTCAGAAGACCTCAAGAAAGGCTTGGGAGCACAGATGAGTTTTAAGTCTAGACTTAAAGGAGTCGATGGAGGGGGCAGTTCTAATGGGAAGGGGGATGCTGTTCCACAGTCTAGGAGCTGCAACCGCAAAGGTGCGGTCGCCCCTGAGTTTATGCCTAGACGCGTGATGTTTTTGTAGGCTAATTGGCTTGGTATAATTGTAAAAATTGTCCCTAGTTTGTGTAGGATAGTGTTAGTGTGCTGGGATCGCTGGTCGGCACGGACTCGGTGGGCTGAAGGGCCTGTTTCCACAAAGTATCTCTAAACGAAAAAAAACCTATGACTGAGCCTGCCCTGATTTATACTTGTGTTGGGTGCTTCCAACCAGAAAGCCAGTCATCCCTAGGTACACAAAATTGCTGGGGAAACTCAGCGGGTGCAGCAGCATCTATGGAGCGAAGGAAATAGGCGACGTTTCGGGCCGAAACCCTTCTTCTTCCTTCGCTCCATAGATGCTGCTGCACCCGCTGAGTTTCCCCAGCAATTTTGTGTACCTTCGATATTCCAGCATCTGCAGTTCCCTTTTGAACAGCCAGTCATCCCTTCGTTATCTGACCAGTTCATTCTTTGCTGTCATTCAACAACCTTTAACTAACTACTTTTAAAAGTATTTCAAAAGAATGCAACACGTTTTTTTGGATAAATACCTACTGTCATTCTTCTCCAAAGTTTTGCTTTTGGTAGTGTCCTGGAGATTTATCTTCAATACATTGGCAGCACGGTGGCGCAGCAGTGGAGTTGCAGCCTTACAGCGCCATAGACCCGGGTTCGATCCTGATTATGAGTGTTGTCTATACAGAATTTGTACGTTCTCCCCGTGACCTGCTTGGGTTTTCTCCGGGATCTCCGGTTTCCTCCCATACTCCAACGGCATGCAGGTTTGTAGGCTAATTTGCTTGGTGTAATTGTAAAATTGTCCCTAGTGTTTATAGGATAGTGCTAGTGTTGCTGCTCAGCACAGACTCGGTGGGCCGAAGGGCCTGTTTCTGTGCTGTATCACCAAACTAAACGAAACATAGAGCAGGGAACTCTGGGAGAGCTAACTCTGGGCCAGTCATGACTTCTTCACTTGGAGGCAGGAATGTCACCCTCTGGCCAAAGGCCAAAGGTCAAAGGCCAGCTCAGTCTTTGCGAGATCAGATGACATCCCACAGCCAGCACTGGAGGCACATCTGTGTGGGGAAGCTCGAACCCAACAACAAGCCCTGTCACTATCAATGCCGCTGTGTCTCACAGCCAAGTATCTGGAAGTGTTAAAATATTATCGGCTTTACATCATTTAATTTGACCGTAGATGGTGCTGAGACAAAAAGATTTATCTTTTCACATATTCTGCTGCTTTTGGGATTTACCTCAGCTAAATGGGGCCAGATGTTTTATTGGAAGAATGTGAACACTAGCTGCCAACAAGCTGCTGTTTTATTCATCGTACACTGGCCAATCTTTGACATTGCCGAAGTCGTGGTCCTCGTGGATCATGTACTGGAGGACAAGCGTAATAATGTATGTTCTCAATGGGGTCCAACCTGAGACGTTTATGGGGGATTATGTAAATTTAGCAATAAGCCAACAAAGATTAGAATAGACCCCATCAGATGTTATGACGTCGGGTCAGTATTACTGAAGAGATTGTGTGTAGCAGCCAGTCTCCTGTGGTGTTATATGGACAAGTTACTGTCACGCATAGGCCTCCATTACAATTGGAAACAGCACCATGGAAACTTTTAAAAATCCAACCTCAGCAGCAGATGAGTTGAGTTGAGTTTCAGTTTAGTTTGTTGTCACGTGTACAGGTACAGAGAAAAGTTTTTGTTGCGTATTAACCAGTCAGCGGGAAGACAATACATGATTACTATCGAGCCGTTCACAATGTACAGATACATGATAAAGGGGATAATGTGAATAACGTTTAGTGCAAGATACAGCCAGTAAAGTCCGATCAAAGATAGCCCGAGGGTCTCCAATGAGGTAGATAGTAGTTTAGGACTGCTCTCCAGTTATGGTAGGATATATCAGTTGCCTGGTAACAGCTGGGAAGAAACTGTTCCTGAATCTGGAGGTGTGTGTTTCACGCTTCTATACCTTTTGCCCGATGGGAGAGCGGACAACAGGGGATGGCCAGGGTGCGACTCATCCTTGATTATGCTGCTGGCCTTGCCAAGGCAGCGGGAGATATACATTTCTTGGGGAGGTGTTAGATAGAGGTTTCTTCTGAATTATGGTACCTACAGCAGAGAAATATCCAGGTACATTTTTATACCCAAGTGTGTCTGAACCAGGCACCTCTGCTTGCAAATTGCATAAGATGGACATTTCTCCGGAAGTGGCGGCACTGTGAAACGGCTGCGGCTCGCCTGCAGTCTGTCTGTTTTTACTTTTTTTGTGTTGTTTTTTTTGTCTAGTTCAGTTAAACTTTTGGTTATTAGGTGGTGTTATGTGTGTGGGGGGGGGGGGTGAAACAGGGCTTTCTGTCTCTCCCTTCGGGGGAATGCGACTTTTTTTGTCGTATCCCCTTTCTCTTCCCCTGCCTGAGCTGAGGCCTAATGGCGGAGCTGGCGGCCTCCAACCTGCGACCGACCTCGAGGCTCCGGAGGTAGAGCCAGCCAGGACTTACCAACGTGAGGCTGGCTGTCTTCGAGCTGCGGCGACGTTCGGGCAGCGGCACGACTCGGCGCTCCGGTGAGGGCGGACGGCGCGGGGCTGAGACACTCCTGTGTGGGTGGACCGGCTCCCGGCTGGAAGGTGCTCCCGTGGGGGCAGCCCGGTGCGGGGTTGAGACGCTGCCGTGTGGGCGACCCGGTGCGGGGCGGAGACGGTGCTCCGGTGGCTGAGGTGGCGTTATGGCGGCGGCAACCTGAATCCGGGGCTTGGCCGCGGGCCAGTGGACGACATAGTCGGGAGCTCGCAGGTCACAGGCTGGTGCCTGTTTTCCAGAGCTCCCGTGGCAACAGCTGCGTCCGCTGGACTGGAGGGCGGCAGCTTTGACCACCCCCGGGCCGCGGAGCTTGAACCGCGGGACTGACTTACCATCGCCCGGTGGGGTATCGCCTCAGTGCAGAGGGAGAAGAGGAGGGAAGAGACAGTAACTCTAAGACTTTTGCCTCCATCACAGTGAGAAGGTGCTTGGTGAACTCACTGTGGTGGATGTTAATTTGTGTTTATGGTGTGTTGTTATTATTACATGTATGGCTGCAGGCAACAACATTTCGTTCAGACCGAAAGGTCTGAACGACAAATAAAGGATTCAATTCAATTCAATTCAATTTAGAGGAGCAATAACTCCAAGAGAAAGGTTTGCTGGTCAGCCGTCATCTCAATGGACAACAGAAGAGCCTTGAGTGGCTGAATGGCCGGTTTGTGATCCTTTGACAGCTCGAGAGTGTTGGGGAAAGTGCGGAAGCTTTTCTTCGTATCCAGCAGGAATGAACTAATCCAACTCACAGCCTGTTTCAGTTACAAGACCCTCATCAGTAAGGCACGGGGAGCAGGACTTCAGCGTTCCACATTGGGCTTTGCCAATGTGATTAGTGTGCCTGACCTTGGAAGGTGAAACTTCTACTTCTTCTTCTTGCGTATGGCGTGCACAGCCTAAAGTTGTCGGACAACTTGTTCTATTTGATCTTATTTGATTGTGCACGCCGGGTTGATTGCATTAGTCAAAACAGGGTGGACCACGTGAAGGTTGCAATCTTCCACCCTGGAAGGTGAAACTCATGACTGAGATCAACCACATGGTTGATTGAACCTGACAAGGAATGATCTGAAGACCCTTCAAACCATCAGCTGCTGACTTCCAACACGGAGATCATAGAACTAAATAAAACAAACTGATCTTGGCGTTGTCTCAAAGATTCCCCCCACAGCCCTCCCCCCATCCCCACCAACCCTATTTGCTTAAATCTTTGTTTCTTTCCCCCCAGTGCCAATAGTTTATTGCAAACATGACCTGACCATGTAATGGATGACTGCAGACATTGATTGAATATGTATTTGCAAAATCCATAGAATGTCAGTCTCAAAGGGGTCTCGAACCTTGAGAATTAACCTTGACTGAAGCCCTTAATCCATTATTTAAACAACAAGCACCTTGGTCTTTATCTACTTTGACAAGAGGTTACAGAGAAGATACCATTGCTGGGAAAAGTCTAATTGGTTCCAGCTTGAGGAGGAAATGATTGAAATGTTGGCATTGGTGTAGTAGTGAGGGGGTGGTGTGAGAGCCATTGCAAAACGATGATGTGTAAAACTGAGGCCATGTTGCCTGTACTGAGTGGATCTCGCACTGGAGAGGGTCAGACCAGGTTCACTTGGATGTTGCCTCGGCTGGAAAGCTTCATTGATGGGGAGAGTGGGTCTGCTCCTCCTAGATGGGACATGATTGATGGATGTAAGATTATTGAGCTATAGGTAGGGTAGACTGCAGGTGCTGATAGTTAGTTAAAATTAAAGGACTTAGATTTAGGGCGAGGGACAAGAGATTGAGAGGGGATCTGAAGGAGACCTTGTTCATAAAGGAATGCACTGCCTGAGAGTGGAGGAGGTAGAGTGTAGACAGCGTGAGAGGTGTCTAGACACATACTTAAATTACCCAGGCAGAGACAGCAGTGGGTCAAATGCCGGGAGACAGGATTAATGCAGAGGGGTCCCCTATGTTCGGTGAGGATGTGGTCGCCCAAATGGCCTGTTTCCATGCTGTGTGACTCTGACTTTATTTCAAAGGATTTCTCACCTACGTTGCGGCCAACGTTTTATCCCTGAAATAGCAAAATAGAGGAAACGAGTTATGCAGTCGTCACCTCATTGTTGCTTGTGAGATCTTTTTGTCTGCCTTTTTAATTCTTACATTTTGACAGCGACTATTTGGCAAGGGTTTCCTCCCACACTCCAAAGACGTACAGGTTTGTAGGATAATTGGCTGGGCAAAATTGTAAATTGTCCCTGGTGTGTGTAGGATAGTGTTAGTGTGCGGGTATCACTGGTCAGTGCGGACTCAATGGGCCGAATGGCCTGTTTCCGCACTGTAACTTCTAAACTAAACTTAAAGACTGTGCTTTCATTCATTCTGAGTGCTGACTGCAGGTTGTCCTGGTGTATTATATAAACCAAAGTTTATTTCTCCTAAAGTGGTCAAAGATCTGAAATTTCAACTGTGTTACTTTCCACAGTTGCGGTCTGACCCGCTGAGCATTTCCAGCGTTTTCTGTCACCTGGTTTCAGATTTCCTGCATCAGCAGTTTGTTGATGTTCGTATGGGAGTGGGCTGTGCTTACTTTTCATTCTGACACCAAACCTTGCTCAAGTCTGGTACTTTGGAAATAATTGTTCCTGTTCATACACCAAGGGTGTGACCTTTCATAAGCTCTATGAAGCTGAATTACGCCACTCAGCCCATCAAGTCTACTCGACCATTCAATCATGGCTGATCTATCTCTCCCTCTCAACACCATTTCCTTGCTTTCTCCCCATAACCCCGGACACCCGCACTAATCAAGTGGGATCCTTAATCCCAGGAGCAATGCTGCTGGACATTCAGATTTAAAGTAAATAGAAGGAGCTTCAAGCCCCCAGCATGGATGTTAGCAGCAGCCAATTGAAAGAAGGTGTTGCCCCACCAACAATCATCACCATTACCGAGTTCCATTATTGGACCCTTGAACTCAGCCGGAGGAGGAGCCCGGCATGTTGTTGTGACCAACCCAGGCTCGTGTTCCATGGTTAGACACAGTACTGGAGTAACTCAGCGGGTCAGGCAGAAAAGGAATAGGTGACTTTTCAGGTCAAGACCCTTCTTCAGACTGAGAGTCAGGGGTGAGGGAAATTGTTTTGAAGTCTGGGCCAAGCAACAATACACGTTGGATATGGCATATCCATGTATCATGACAATACACGTCAAGATATGTTTGCAATGTGGAAAACTGTGCCACTAAAAACAGTAGATATTGCCTCAGCTAATTACTTGAAATCTGAGTGATACTTTTTTATTTCATGGACAGCAAGATAAATAGCAAACAATGAAGATGTTATCGGATGGGATTTAGGTTAAGGAGCTAAATGGAATGCCCTGAGTTTTTGTCTCGAGTCGAGGTGGATATTGCCTTAGTTGTCACTGTGCAGCTCCATCTGGGCCAGATCAATCCTGAAAATGTCAATGTGGTTACAGGTATCTTACATCCATTAAGCAGACCAATGCTAATCTGCCCATAAACCATTTGCAAGTAAGCACAGGGCAACAGTAGCAGTCTGTAATTTAGCTGCAGAGGGTAATATTTAGTCAAGGTTGTAAGAGGAGCTCCAAAGACACTTTTTATTTCTGTAAGAGATGTGCTTATGAAGGTGGAAGATGCTGAGGTCTGTGTTATGTTGTATTCAGCAGCAGCAGAATCAGGGGGACTGTAAACTGAGCTTCCTCAACTCGATTCACAGAGAAAGAAAAGTATTCAATATGATCAACAAATCAATAGTCGTCTGAAAATAGGGAATTTAAAGTAATTAGTATCAGTAAATATTGGTAAAAGTCAGCGGTCTGTTTGCACACCACAAGGGTTTAAAAGAGGTGGCAGCTGATGTAATAGTTGCAGTGGTTTTGAACCACAAGAGTGTGATGGATTTGTGGAGGCTCTGTCTCACAGCGTCAGAGACCCAGGTTCAATCCTGACCTCGGATGTTGTCTGTGTGGAGTTTGCACACTCTCACTGTGACCACGTGGATTTCCTCCAGGTGCTTCGGTTTCCTCCCACATCACAGAGATGTGGTTTGTAAGTTTATTGACCTCTGTAAATTGCCCCTAGCGCGTAGGGAGTGGATGTGAATGTGGGAGAACATAGAACTGGTGTTTTGTTTAGTTGAGCTTATTGTCACGTGTACTGAGGTACAGTGAAAAGCTTTTGTTGGGTGCTGTCCAGTTAGCGGAAAAACAATACATGATTACAATCAAACCATCCACAGTGTACAGATACATAATGAATGGAATAATGTTTGGTGCCAATGTTTAGTAAATGAGTGATTAATGGTGGGTGTGGACTCGATGGGCCAAAGGGCCTGTTTCCATGCTGTATCTTTCAATTAAGAAGTCACATTTGACAAATATGTGAGAATTTAATTGGGAGTGTAACCAACAGGGTCAACAAGGGGAAAGCCACAGGTGTTGACCATCTGCATTTATAGATAGGATCCGACAAGCCTGCCACACCAGTGTGGGACTCGTGAGCTTGCGTTAGTAATACATTAGCATGGACTGACCGTGGATTAACACAACACCAGAGGGAAAGTCAGAAAGAAATGTCTATATTTGGGGATGTCAATGTGTAACTTGGAGGAGACCACACAATTCACTGCAGGGAGTCAAATATATACAGCTCCTCTTAGTGACCAAGATGAGTGAACTAGTATTCCAGAGTCGCAACACTACAATATCAGGAGGATAACGGCAATGCAGAGGTATATAGATTGATTAGATACTTGGACAAGATGGGGTGGTGGGGAGAAGAAAGGAAAAAGGAGGAGGAGGAGCCCGAGGGCTGAGGGAGAGATAGGAAGGGGAGGAGACAGCAAGGGCTAACAAAATTGGGAGAATTCAATGTTCATGTCCCCAGGATGCAGACTCCCCAAGCGGAATATGAGGTGTTGTTCCTCCAATTTCCGGTGTTGCTCACTCTGGCCATGGAGGAGACCCAGGACAGAGTGGTCAGATACGGAATGGCAGGGGGAGTTGAAGTGCTGAGCCACCGGGAGGTCAGGTTGGTTAATGCGGACCGAGCGGAGGTGTTCTAGAGCAGCGGATGCAATAGATGAGGTTGGAGGAGGTGCAGGTGAACCTCTGTCTCACCTGGAATGACTGCTTGGGTCCTTGAATGGAGTCGAGGGGGGAGGTAAAGCGACAGGTGTAGCATCTCTTGCGGTTGCAAGGGAAAGTGCCCGGGGAGGGGGTGGTACGGGAGGGAAGGGAAGAATTGACAAGGGAATTGCGGAGGGAGCAGTCTTTGCGGAAGGCAGACATGGGGGGAGATGGGAAGATGTGGCGAGTGGTTGGGTCACGTTGGAGGTGACGAAACTGACGGAGGACTATTTATTGTATGTGACGGCTAGTGGGGTGAAAGGTGAGGACTAGGGGGACTCTGCCCTTGTTGCGAGTGGGGGGATGGGGAGAGAGAGCAGTGTTGCGGGGTATAGAAGAGACCCTGGTGCGAGCCTCATCTATGGTGGGGGAGGGGAACCCCCGTTCCCTGAAGAATGAGGACATTTCAGATGCCCTGGTGTGGAACGCCTCATCCTGGGAGCAGATGCGGCGTAGACGGAGGAATTGGGAGTAGGGGATGGAGTCCTTACAGGAAGCAGGGTGGGAAGACGTGTAGTCCAGATAGCCATGGGAGTCAGTGGGTTTATAGTGGATGTCGGTCAGAAGTCTATTCTGGTCAGAAGTCTTCCGGAGACTGTATTTACCAAGGCTCTATAAGGTGCTGGTCAGGCCACATTTGGAGTTATGTGAGCAGATTTGGGCCCCATATCTGAGGAAGGATGTGCTGGCTCTGGAGAGGGTCCAGAGGAGGTTTACAAGAATGATTCTGGGAATGAGTGGGTTAGCATATCATGAGCACATGACAGCACTGGGCCTCTACTCGCTGGAGTTTAGAAGGTTGAGGAGAGACCTCATTGAAACTTACGGAATAATGAAAGGCATAGATAGAATGGATGTGGAAAGGATGTTTCCACTTGTGGGACAGTCTGGGATCAGAGGTCATAGCCTCAAAAGTAAAGGACACTCTTTTAGAAAGGAGGTGAGGAGGACCTTCTTTAGTCAGAGGGTAGTTACTCTGTGGATCTCTTTGCCACACAGGGCTGTGGAGGCCGTCAGTGTATAGTTTTAAGGCAGAGATAGAAATTCTTGATTAGAACGGGTGTCAAGGGTTATAGGGAGAAGGCAGGAAAATGGGATTAGGAGGCATAGATCAGCCATGATTGAATGGAAGAATGGACTTGATGGTCCGCATGGCCTAATTCTACTCCTATAACTATCCTACACACACTAGGGACATTTTTTTAATGTTTATACCAAGCCAATTAACCAACAAACCCTACATCTTTGGAGCATGGAAAGAAACCGAAGATCTCGGGGAGAACGTACAAACTCCGTGCAGACAAGCACCCGTAGTCAGGATCAAACCTGGGTCTCTGGCGCTGTAAGGCAGTAGCTGTACCACCCGAAGGATGTAGAGGTGTTGATGTGCTTTCTTGGATGTTGCACCAATATGGCTGGTCATGGACAAGTTGCTAGTGATATTTATTCCTGAACAATTGAAGCTTTCAACTTCGGCACCGTCAGTGTATACCAGGGTATGTGGACTGCTTCCCTTCCTGGAGTCGATCACTATCTCCTTTGTCTTGCTGACTTTGAGGAAGAGTTGTTGTCTTGACACCAGGTCACGAGGTTCTCAATCTCCTTCCTGTACTCTGTCTCATCATTCATTGATACCCAGCCCACTACGGTGGTGTCGTCTGTGATTGCGTTGTATTTGTATTTGGTATAACCAGATGGTGCTGATGGAGTTTGCCCAAGTCGAGGGTGTAAGGACATCTGACATCATTCTAATTGGAGACAGTTCCTCACTACAGACAGCATTGTAATAGTTTCTGTCGATGAACATGCTGGATGGGAAGTGGTGGCGAGGCGGATCACACCTAGTTTCAGGCTGTGGATATAGAGGAAGCTGACATTAATTGTGTGTCCTGGTCACACTCACGTTAGTGTGCATTAAACCAGGGGACCTTGTTCTGCATAGGGGCCAGGACCCATGTCTGTGAGCGGATGTCGGGCCACATCTATCGCCATAGTTAATAAATGGAATTTTACTTCGGAGTCACGTGAGTGACTACGTGAAGACCCCACCAGCACGCGTGCGCGACATAGCGTCTCACGCAGTGCAACAGCGACGGGCGGGGGTGGAGCGCTCCCGCGGGAAAAATTAAAACGTACCTGCACAGGTAAGGAAAAATTGAAGTTGTATTCTTCCTCTTGCTGTGCTTTATATTACAGCACGTTGGACAAGGGGAAGAAAAAACGGACCTGGACCGCAGGCTGCCGCGGGTAACAAGGCAGTTCCCGGCAGCCGACAACTCTAGACGTCCAGCGGCCCCAGGACCGCAGGCTGCCGCGGGGAACAAGGTAGGCCCCGGCAGCCAACACCACGGACGTCCAGCAGCTCCAGGACCGCAGGCTGCCGCGGGGAACCAGGTAGGTCCCGGCAGCCAACAACCATGGATGCACAGCGGTTCCAGGACCGCAGGCTGCGGGGAACTAGGGAAAGTTCCGGCAGCCGACAGCCATGGGCAAACAGCGGTTCCAGGACCGCAGGCTGCGGGGAACTAGGAAGGTTCCGGCAGGTGACAGCCGGGTACGACCGGCGCAGGCTGAGCCCAGCACCGCGAGCTGTATACCTGGAAACGACACAGCGGGCTGCAGGCAGGCAGGAGTCGGAATGGCCGATAGACTCAGGGAGTCCGGCCAGGAGGACGCACTACGCAAGGGCAGTGAAAGTGACCGTTGGCGTGGTTACTAAGGTCCATTTACCGACTCCAAGCTGAATCCAGCGCCATGAGTCGTACAACTCAAAGCAGCGCAGCAGGCTGGAGGCAAAGCCCAGCAGGATTCAGACCTGCCGATCATACTCATCTGAGTCCGGCCGAAGAGGCGCGCTGCCCGAGTGCAGCAGAGGTCCGCCGTGACTTGCTCCGGGAGATGGAGCAAGCTCACTATGGGAGTCTTCGCACTCCCACAACAGCACCTTATCGAGGGCTGTAAAACAATGCATCTCCCTCAATAGAGGAATGCATTGTGGACCAGGGCTGGGCTGGTCCGGAAGAAGGGGACGTGGCTGAAGAAAACGGCAGTGTGCAGGGGGTGCAGAATCCTAAGGAGCTACTGGGAGTGATCACCAAAATTACGGATCAACGAAAAGTACCATTACAGACCAGGCTGGCGGCCAGCATCGACTACCTGTACTTCCATCTTCTGCAGGAACAGGCAACGAAATTACGCAGAAGTATAGGCCTCCTGTGAACTTTACTTCGTTTTTAAAATGCCTGCAGCAAACAATGCGATCTGGGGGTACAGTGGGACTGGCACAAAAACCCAGGAGGTCAAACTACAGAAGATTTCAAAACTTCTGACAGCAGGCATATCATTGGTTGCTAGCCCAGACTATGGTACAGAGAAAAGCTCGACGAAGAGATTAAAGCCTTCGGGCTCATAACAGCGTCATCAGCAACGACAGCACCCCTATGCATCCACCAGCAGGTATCAACGCCAGGACGCTGGTGAAAGCATAAGGCCGCGCAGCACCACAAAAGTCCTTTATAGGCCAAGGCCCAGAGCGACCCTCATGGAAAACGTGCCAACCCCGCACTCTGGCGCCTCTTCCGCAGAAGAGGCAGAAATTGAAGAAAGGGTCGTACCACCGGCAACCAGGTAAGTAGGTGGATCTGGTTTCTTCCAGAACACAAAGGTGTATGACCTGTACTAAGAGGGGGAATGTTACCCTTGTATTGGGAGACATGGAGGGATCATTGTCGATACCTAAAATTTAACTGGATGGGGCAACTATGGCAGGGCATAGCGTTGCCTAATGAGCTAACTTCAGCCCCAAGACTTTTCACCAAGATATTAAAACGGGCCTTGGCAATATTAGAAACAAAAACATATTGTCATGGCATATCTTGATGATATATCAATTGTGGGGAAAAAACCCTGGATCTAGCTAAATCAGCAGTTTTAGCTACCAAACATTGGGTGAAACTCTGGGGTCATCTCCATCTAGATAAATCTAAGTCGACGGCATCCACAACTGGACTTTCTGGGATTTACAATTAACGTTATCCATATGTCTGTAACATTGCCAAAGAGTAAAGCAGACTTGGATAAACCTACAAAATAAATAATTACTAAAAACACTGGTGTTGGGTGCATTTTATGGGCTAAAAGCCTACTGCTAACAATGCACCATCTGCATGTCCGCCTACGAATTGATAATATCACAGTGGTGGCATATATTAATCATATGGGAGAAAAGATCGATAGCATGTGTCAATCTGGCCAATATATATGGCTATGGTGTGTTAACATACATATTTGGCTATCAGCAAATTTACCTACCAGGTAAGCTCAGTACACACCTGAAGCCACACACCAGGTCATGAAAATTCAATGAGAGCATCGAATGGCTGTTGGACCACAAAAAAGTTGCTGATATTACCAAAAGAGGGACACCAGATATCGAACAATTTGCATCTAGACCCAATCACCAGTTACCAACACATGCCGCTTGGGAACCACACTTGGGGCAGCAGCAATGGACGTTACTCACTGAATGGGGAATAATTGTTTAGTATGTTTTTTCCCTCCTGCCTCATCAGTCGGATCCTAAGCAAAAACACATAGGGACTCAACATCAAGTGTCTTGAAAGTACCTGATTGGCCTACACAGCCATGGATCCCTGTGGTCTCGGACATAGTCTCTGAACCATAGTCCACCATGCTAGATCCAGGCTGGCGGACAGGACCATGAGCATGATCACGGCAGCCTATCAAGAACCAACAAGGACTGGTGTAGCGTATAATACAGCTACAACCACCAACGTCCTGGGAATTCCTATCCAGCCTTCATGTAGATGAAGGACTGAGCTGCAGTACTATAATTATGCAGGAGTGCCCTGTCAGCTTGCTGATGGCAGGCGCCACGACAGCTCTCCATGGGTTCTCACCCTCTAGTTGTCAAACTTATGAGGATTATTTTCAACACCAACCCTCCTAGAGGGAAGTACTCCCAGATCTGGGACGTCAGTGTTGTACTAACATTGCTAGGGGCACCAGCAATGTCCCTGTCCCTGGTGGGGGAACTGGCATTTAAAAACAGTATGCTGATAGTACTGGTCTCAGCTCAAGGGGTCCAGTTTCTACATAAACTGAGACTGGGATATATGATGGCATCTCCAGAAAAGATAGCTTCGCATATTAGAGCTTGTTAAACAAGATAATAATAATAATAATAAATTTTATATTTAATGGGCGCCTTTCATACAAAATCTCAAGGACACCTTACATAGTAATCGGAATAAAAACATATAATCGGAGTAAAACAAGTAATTAAAGACATCACAATGACACAAATTAAAAACAGAATTCAATCCAAAAACAGAAAATCAAAAACACAGTGTGAAGAGAGAACAGCAGAAGATAGACCATGATCATCAGGGGAAAATTTGGAATTCCAGATATACCCAACTGACACCCGACTATGTGTAATGACACACCTTCTATTATACCTTATAACTACTAAAACTTAAGAGGAAGTAAATTAGCACTATGGGCAGCCATAAACAGCCTAATGGCCGGGTATCAGCACTAACCATCGCTTGATGGCTCAGACAGGCTTGGGAGCTGATGGGGTGGATACTGACATCTTAAGTTTCTATCCACAAGGGCAACAGCAACACCGGCAGCTGGTGACAAGGAAGTGCCTATGGACCATATCCCTGCTACAGCAGGATGGTCAAGAGAAAGACCTTCCAATTCTTTATAATAAGCCAATAACCAAACCTGTGGTATTGCAGAATCAAGTTTGAATTCTGCAATATATTTAGCCCTAGGGAGGATTATTTTGTTAAAATAAATTATTATTGATTGAATTGGATGCATGTCTGAATACAATAACATACTTCCTCCCTTGAATGACTTCGGCAGTGAGTGAAGCATGGCCTGTTCCACGGCTTGAAATCACAGAGCTTTAAAATCTTCATGTAGTCACTCACGTGACTCCGAAGTAAAATAGTAAGATTAAACGAGAACCAGTTTGAAGTTTGATCTTTATTTTATGAGGAGTTACGATGAGGGATTACGTGCCCTCCGCTCCCACCCTCAATTATAAAGGTCAACTGGTATCTTAGTCCTCCTTGTCTTTACTATGTTTACTTCAATTACTATTTTCTGTGATTCCACACCGCTGCTTTGAAGAATGTCGCGCACGTGTGCTGGCGGGGTCTTCACGTAATCCCTCATCGTAACTCCTCATAAAATAAAGATCAAACTTCAAACTGGTAAATTCTCGTTTAATCTTACTAGTACTAATAATACATACTGACTAAACTTTGACATATCTATATATTTAAGCAATATTATGTCTACTGAACATAACAGTTAGTTTGAGACTGCTATTGAAACTACCGTCACCCCTCTCTGTCTGTCTTTGTCTGTCTCATAGCAGTTAGTGTGACACTTGGTGTTGTTTTACTCTCGACAGTCTCTCAATATTAGCTGACAGGCTGGAAGATGCCAGATGCAAGATGCCATCTAAATGGGCATCAGTCAGTCTCTTTCTTAATTTAATCTTCATGTATTTCATTTTTGAGAAGAGTTGCTCGCACATGTAAATACTGCCGAACATTCGTCATTTTTTTTGTGTGATCTACCTGAGTTGGATGATCAGCCATGATCATATTGAATGGCGGTGCAGGCTCGAAGGGCCGAATGGCCTACTCCTGCACCTATTTTCTATGTTTCTATAGTGGTTAGTACTCTGCGTTGTGGCCGCAGCAACCGCGGCTCGAATCCGAGTCACGGCCGGCCGTATCATATAAATTCATATTTCAGCTGCTCAGGGATATTCAACTCCCTCCTCCTGCTAAATCACAGGGTTGCCGCAAGCAAGCGGTTGCCGGTTCTCCGTCGCCTCTGCTTTTTCCTCGGGACATTCCATCTCGCATTCATACAGATAGAACCAGTGGTGAATTTCGAAATGAACCGTACAACAGATTAGCAGGCATGATAATATTATCGGGATCTTCAGCTATATTTATCACTGATCGCTACCCGGCCCCGCGATGTGCAAGAGACAAAATCACCCGGGTTACATCGGCAAATACATAGGAGCGCCGTTCACTGAACCGGCCGCTGCTGGCTACGCTGCAGGGTAGTTTCCAACAACAGCCATGTCTGGAAGCCGCCTGCCACAGATTATCTTCATTAAACTGACAATGTTGGGGCGGCTGACACGCTAGCTGAAGACTGTTCACAGGCTCCTGCCATTAAACCTTGTTTAGCTAAGTGCCTGTCTGCTGGTAAATAATTTCTCATCATCGTGCTAATAATATTTCGTCCTGATGCACGTGACCAATGCAAAGCATTCAGTTCTGTGGATCCCGTCAATGCCTGCGGGCCGGATGATTTCAGGTTATGGGCCAGATTCGGCCCGAAGGCCGTAGGTTGTCGACCCCTGCATTAAACGATGATGTCTGCTCGTGTTTAACAGGGTGTCTATCCACAGTGAGCACTAGTTAAACCATGTGGACCCAGGCTAGTCTGGGGCAAACACTTGCCATTCAAGGTGAACGCTTGCCAACCAGGCTGTGACCTGGGTGAGTTCCCACTGTCCTGAGAAACTGCACACTATCCCAGTGCATGCCATTCAATGTGGACAACCAGGTGAGGCCTCAGTGACCAAGGTGAGCAAACACTAGTTGCATGAACACTGCCAACCGGGGCAGTGTTCACCTTCTAGTAGGTGAGCACATACTGCCTGGGTGAGGAGACACCATTACCAGAGGACATTGGCCGGGGTGGTGGTGGTGGAGGCAGATACGATAGTGGGGTTTAAGAGGATTTCAGATAAGCACATGTTAGTGCAGGGAATAGAAGGATATGGATCATGTACAGGCAGATGAGAACATTTTCATCAGGCATCATGTTCAGCAGACATTGTGGGTCAAAGGCCCTGTCGCTGTCCTCCATGTTTGATGTAACGTACATCAGCCGCTGGCCAGACACATTATACAATGCCAGTGCTCACCAACACATAGTGAGAATGCCTTGTTGGTCTGACTGTAGCAACAACCTGACTGCTGAGCAGAATGTAGATCACCCTCAGTGAGATGCACCTCAGAGATATCCCAGAACGTCGGTGGCATAGTGGTAGAGTTGCAGGTTTGTAGGTTAATTGGCTTGGTATAATTGTAAATTGCCCTTAGTGTGTAGGATAGTTGCCCCTAGTGTGTAGGATAGGGTTAGTGTGCGGGGATCGCTGGTCGGCGTGGACTCAGTGGGCTGAAGGGCCTGTTTCCGCGCTGTATCTCCCCAAACTAAACTAAACTAAACTCCTTCTAACTCAGCCCTCTTCAGTTCTTCCTTCTTGGCCCAGCAACTGCGCCTCATACATTGGACCTTCCCTGACACCGTCAGTGTGCTAACTGTTGATGTTTAAGAAGGAACTGCAGATGCTGGAAAATCGAATGTACACAAAAATGCTGGAGAAACCCAAGGGTTTCGGCCCAAAACGTTGCCTATTTCCTTCGCTCCATAGATGCTGCTGCACCCGCTGAGTTTCTCCAGAATTTTTGTGTATCTGCTAATTGTTGATGTCTGGAATGGTAGACAGCTCCTGCCAATTCCAGCCATTACTGACCTTTACAGCTGCACTTCCTTCAGTAGCTTAATAAAATCATACTATTTACATTGTCTCACACATTTATCTTTCTTACTTTGTGATCAGAGTTTGGGACGCTGCCCAGTGCTTCCACAAACAGACCTTTCATTCCAGTAGAAACAAGCTTCTACTCCAGGCTTTGACCTCAAAGCTGACCCTTCAGACCTGCACGGCTAATCCCCATGGTTTAATCACTCTGCTGGGTCGCTGTGAGATTTGAAAGCTGATTAACTGTGCCATCCCAGGCTTGTGACACCAGGCCCCTTCTCAGGGGAGCAGGTGGTGGGATAGTCTCAGTGTTTGATTCATAGTTTCTGCCATGTGTGAAGCACCATTCACTCACTCTCTCTTCACTAATTCTTACCCGTCTCTGCTGTCTTCCACAGTGGTGCAGCGGTAGAATGGCAGTCGTACAGCGCCAGAGACCCGGGTTCAATCCTGACTGCGGGTGCTTGTCTGTACGGAGTTTGTTCGTCCTCCCCGTCACCTGCGTGGGTTTTCTCCGCAATCTTCGGTTTCCTCCCACATTCCGAAGCCGTACAGTTTTGTACGTTATTTGGCTTGGTGTAAATGTAAATTATCCCTAGTGAGTGCAGTGTAAAGGGCCTGCCCCACTTGGGCGATGTTTCAGGGACTGCCGGCCACTGTCAAGTTCGCCGCACTCGCCTGAAAAACTGGGAACTGGCACGGCAACTGACACGCACACGCACACGCACGCACACACGCACACACACACACACACACGCACACGCACACACACGCACGCACACACACACACACACACACACACACGCACACACACGCACGCACACACGCACACACACACACACACACGCACACACACGCACGCACACACACACGCACCGCACACACACACACACACACACACACACACACACACACACACACACGCACACACACGCACACACACGCACACACACACGCACCACACACACACGCACACACGCACACACGCACACACGCACACACACACACACACACACACACACACACACACACACACACACACACACACACACACACACACACACACGAGATTAACTACAACTACCTCAACTATAACTACATGGCGACCCCACTACCACTGTACCTACGACCACAGGATTATCGATTTTCTCCATGGCAACCAATTGTTGGTCGCAGAAAAATGTTCAACATGTTGAAGAATTTGTGGCGACCATACTGAGGCCTTGACTAGTTCACAGAATGCGGGAACTCTTCGCGACCATGAAGGAGACTCACCAGAGACCACCAGCGAACAGGTGGCGAGCGCAGAGTCTCCTGCACTCGCCTAAAAAGTCGCCAGTGGGACAGGCCCTTTAATGTGTGGGGATCGCTGGTCGAACAGCCTGTTTCCCCACTGTATATCTAAACTAGAAGTGACAGACTCCTGTCCCTATGAAACAAGCTCTCATTACACTTTATCCTTCTCTCCACACCCTTTGCTATTCAGCCCTCACCCTCCACCTCCTCCCCCCGCCCCCTCACACCCTTTGCACACAATCCTCCTCTTCCCATGGTAGACACAAAGTGCTGGAGTAACTCAGCAGGACAGGCATGATCTCTAAGAGAAGGAATCGGTGATGTTTCGGGTCGAGACCCTTCTTCAGATTGAGAGCCGGGAAAAGTTCAAAGGTTCAAAGGTCAGTTTAGTGTCACATGTACCAATTAAGGTACAGTGAAACTCAAATTACAGCCAAACTAAAAAAAAGCAACCAAGACACACAACTACATACACGTTAACATAAACATCCATCACAGCGGCTTCTCCACATTCCTCACTGTGATGGAAGGCAATAAAGTCTAATCTTCTTCCTCTTTATTCTCCCACGTCTGGGCGGTCGAACCATCTGCAGTCGGGGCGGTCGAAACGCCCGCGTCGGGGTGGTCTCTAACTAGGGACCGCGAGCTCCACAGTGTTAAAGTCCGCAGGCTCCCACAGTTAGAGCTCCTGAAGTCGGTCTCCAGCAGAGGGCGCCAGCTCCTCATTGGGAGGAGGAGATACAGAGATAAGGAAGCGTAAGGTGTGAGAACAAGACATCAAAGGGGGTGGAGTTCAAGCAAAATGTAGAATAGCCCATTGTTAGCTAGGAGATGGTAACACCAAAGCAAACAGATAAAATGTAATCAGGGACAGTTAGATAGGTTGGAGAACTGGGAAGTGGGAGGGGGGGGTGGGGAGGGGGGGCAGGGCGTGGTGGGGAGATAGAGGAAGCAAGGGTTACTTGAAGTTAGAGAAGTCAATATTCATACCGCTGGGGTGTAAGCTTCCCAAGCAAAATACGAGGTGCTGTTCCTCCAATTTGTGCTGGGCCTCACTCTGACAATGGAGGGGGCCCAGGACAGAAGGTCAGATTGGGAATAGGAGGGAGAGTTAGTGTGTCAGAGTGAGGCCCAGCACAAATTGGAGGAACAACACCTCATATTTTCAAGTGTTTAGCAACCGGGAGATCAGGTACGATTACATGGGATGTACTGTCTGTGATTTGCGGTGTGGGTAGGCATCACTGACCCACTGAACTCCAACCTCACTGCCCCCCATCACCAGCGGATCCCTGCACTGTTCTGGAACCTGCATGGATGGTGAAACTGACCCACAGAGCATGGGGCTTGGGCCTCATTGAACCTAAACACACAGCATGGGGGCTGTTTACCAGAGGCGGAGCCAGCTGGTTGCGGGTATGGGCACAGACAGGACTGGTGAGTGGACTCCATGGATCTGCCGAAGCAGCATCACATTGGCTGAACACCTCCGATCAGTCCACCTCAGCCTACCCAATCTCCCCATTAATAAACACTTTAACTCTCCCTCCCATTCCAATCTGAAAAAGGGTCTCGACACTAAACGTCACCCATTCCTCTCAAGAGATGCTGCCTGTCTCGCTGAGTTACTCCAGCATTTTGTGTCTATCTTTGGTTTAAACCAGCATCTGCAGTTCCTTCATTTCAACACTGACCTTTCTGTCCTGGGCCTCCTCCTTTGTCAGAGTGAGGCCCAGCGCAAATTGGAGGAACAGCACCTCATATTTCGCTTGGGCAGCTTACACCCCAGCAGTATGAATTTTGACCTCTAACTCCAAGTAACCCTTGCATCCTCTCTCTCTCCATCCCCTAGTCATCAAACTAGTTTTAGTCATCCTGTTGAGTTTGACTTACCTGTATAACTCGTTATCACCTGTCCTGCAGCCAACAATGGACCATTGTGAGCTCTACATTTCCTTGATTATCATTGCTTCTTGCATATCTTCCATTCATTTGCCCTAAGTACCATCTATATCTCGCATTCCCCTGCCTAACCCGCTGAGTTATTCCAGCTATTTGTGTCTGTTTTCTGTAGAACCTTCTCTCTCATACCCCACATCTAAATGACTGGCCTGGATAATTCTGTCCTTCCAACCTTTAAATCCTCTCGGGCTTTTCTGAAACCCCTAGACGCAATGGCCAACATCTAAGAAGAAAATGATAGAAAAAATGTAATTTCTGCATGACTGATATTTGTTATACATTGCATCTTGCTTCAAGTGTCAGTCTGAGTGGCAAATCACAAAAGCATAGCAATTCTGGAAGGGTCCCGACCCAATAGGTCACCTCTCCTTGATCACCAGAGATGCTGCATGACCCGCTGAGTTACTCCAGCATTCTGTGTCTATCAATATTATCTCTCTTGCTGACCGCCTACAGGTTCACCTATGGTCAAGCATTCCTCCCATTGCCAGCTTGTGCTGCCCTCTTGTGGCAACTGGGTGCCTGTGTAATGTGTCTGCAGAGAAAACCCATCAATGTGCACAGTGCTAAAGCCACGATGGAAAGAGCTTGGGAGTTAAGGGCAGGTCCCACGAGCATGCGACTGCATGCGGCAGTCCAAGCGACCTAACGTGGTCGCTTGAGCCGTACGGGCTCGCGGGGCTGGTCCCACTTCGATCGCCGGAGCCGTATGGAATTGGTCCCGACATCGCGCGGGGCTCCGAAAAACTGACACTGTCCAAAGATTCCGCGCAGCAATGGCCTGCCGGCCCGCAGCCGCATTGAGGCCGTACGCACCGCCTCAATGGGCATGCGCAGCGTCTTGACGGCGTACGCCTAGCGCGAACTTCCCACGGACTTCGCTCGAACTTCACGTCAACTCGTACGGGATCACTCGACCTCCGCGCGGCCCCCGCTTCCGGTTTGGTCGCACTTGCCGCATGCAGTCGCATGCTTGTGGGACAGGCCCTTTACAGACATGGTCCCCCCAGCCCGGGCGTCTGGATGAGGTCGATTCTCGACCAACAAAAGTGGAGAAGCAGCTTCTGAGAAATGAGCCACAGTCAGATTCAAGCTATCATTCACCCCACTAGTCGCCGCCCTCACCTCCTTCTCTCCTCCTTAACACGTCCACTTTGACCAAGCCTCTTTATAACCATATAACGATATAACAATTACAGCACGGGAACAGGCCATCTCGACCCTTCTAGTCCGTGCCGAACACGTATTCTCCCCTAGTCCCATATACCTGCGCTCAGACCATAACCCTCCATTCCTTTCCCGTCCATATAACTATCCAATTTATTTTTAAATGATAAAAACTAACCTGCCTCCACCACCTTCACTGGAAGCTCATTCCACACAGCCACCACTCTCTGAGTAAAGAAGTTCCCCCTCATATTACCCCTAAACTTCTGTCCCTTAATTCTCAAGTCATGTCCCCTTGTTTGAATCTTCCCTACTCTCAGTGGGAAAAGCTTATCCACGTCAACTCTGTCTATCCCGCTCATCATTTTAAAGATCTCTATCAAGTCCCCCCTTAACCTTCTGCGCTCCAAAGAATAAAGCCCTAACTTGTTCAACCTTTCTCTGTAGCTTAGTTGCTGAAACCCAGGCAACATTCTTGTAAATCTCCTCTGTACTCTCTCTATTTTGTTGACATCCTTCCTATAATTAGGCGACCAAAATTGTACACCATACTCCAGAATTGGCCTCACCAATGCCTTGTACAATTTTAACATTACATCCCAATTTCTATACTCAATGCTCTGATTTATAAAGGCCAGCACACCAAAAGCTTTCTTTACCACCCTATCTACATGAGATTCCACTTTCAGGGAACTGTGCACAGTTATTCCCAGATCCCTCTGTTCACCTGCATTCTTCAATTCCCTACCATTTACCATGTACGTCCTATTTTGATTTGTCCTGCCAAGATGTAGCACCTCACACTTATCAGCATTAAACTCCATCTGCCATCTTTCAGCCCACTCTTCCAACTGGCATAAATCTCTCTGTAGACTTTGAAAAGCTACTTCATTATCCACAACCCCACCTATCTTAGTATCATCTGCATACTTACTAATCCAATTTACCACACCATCATCCAGATCATTGATGTACATGACAAACAACAGTGGACCCAACACAGATCCCTGTTGCACCCCACTAGTCACTGGCCTCCAACCTGCCAAACAACCATCCACCATTACTCTCTGGCATCTCCGATTCAGCCACTGTTGAATCCATCTTGCTACTCCACCATTAATACCCAACAATTGAACCTTCTTAACCAACCTTCCGTGAGGAACCTTGTCAAAGGCCTTTCGGGCCTCATTACATGACACCGTCAGTTTGTGTTGGAGGGCATGAAAACGTCATGATTGAAACGTCATGATCGCTGGGTCCCTGCCTTACAGTGCCAGAGACCCAGGTTCGACCCTGACTATGGGTGCTGTCTGTGTGGAGTTTATACATTCTCCCTGTGACCTGCGTGGATTTTCTCTGTGTGCTCCGGTTTCCTCCCACACTCCAAATAAGTACAGGTTTGAAGGATAATTGTCTTTGGTAAAAATAGTAGAAATTGTCTCCAGTGTGTGTAGGATAGTGTTAGTGTGCGGGGATCTCTTGGCGGCATGGATTCGGTGGACCATGGGCAGCGATGGTTTCTATGCTGTATCTCTTAAGTCTAAAGTTTAAATGCCGGAGTTGTTCCTGGAAGGATTCTAAGAGCATGCAATGATCTCTTACATTTAAGAGCAAATTACATCTGGAAAACCTTGCATCTGTTCTTTGTCAAACACAGCCACCTTATAATTAACCCGACCAACACTCCATCCGTGCAGTCTGCAGAACAGTTACATTATTGTTCACTACAAGTCTGTTGGCAATCCTTCACTTTGTTATTTTAATTAAAAAACGCTAATCCATTTATTTTTAAACAATGTTTATTTTAAATTGCAAAGAGGGAGACATAACGTTCTCGTGTGAAGCCTCTCACAGTGTGAACTGAAGGTCTGGGCTGTGTAACCCGTAATGCTGGAGTCTCCCACCAGAGGCCAGTAGGCCATGCCGATTCATTGGGCACCAAACACCAGCAGGGGATGTAGACACAAGGAACTGCAGGCGATGGTTTACAAAAATGGGCACAAAGTACTGGAGTAACTCAGTGGATCAGGCAGCATCTCTGGAGAACATGGATAGGTGACGAAGATAGGTACAAAAGCTGGAGTAACTCAGCGGGTCAGGCAGCATCTCAGGAGAAAAGGGAGGTTTCGGGTTGAGAACCTTCCTCAGACTGAGAGTCAGGGAGAGGGAAACGAGAGATATAAAAAGTTACAAAGAAAAAATGAAGGAACGGTATGCAAAAGGACAAATCAAAGCCAGCGACGATGATCAAGAGGAGATGGAGCCTACAATGGTCCATTATCGGCTGTGGGGAAGGATAATGAGTGATACAAACGGTGAAACTCGGCAGGGTGACAGTGAAACTAGTACGACAACTAGGGTGGGAGAGGGACGGAGGGAGAGGGGGTGCAAGGGTTTGTTTGGATGATGTTTTGGTTGGATACCTTTCTTTGGACCCAGAAGATGTTTAAAACTAATATGATTAGTTTTAATCTACAATTGAGAAGGAGAAGATTAAATCGGAAGTGTCAGTGATGCAGTTGAACAAAGGGGACTATGAAGGCATGAGAGAGGAGCTGGCCAAGGTAGACTGGAAAAGGATCCTAGCAGGAATGACGGTGGAACAGCAATGGTAGGAATTTCTGGGCATAAGCTGGAAGGTGCAGGATCATTTCATTCCAAAAAGGAAGAAAGATTCTAAGGGGAGTAGGAGGCAACCGTGGCTGACAAGAGAAGTTAGGGATAGAATAAAACTAAAAGAAAAAATGTATAACACAGCAAAGAGTAGCCGGAAGCTAGAGGATTGGGAAACTTTCATAGGACAACAGAAGGAAACAAAACGGGAAATACGGGCTGAAAAGATGAAGTACGAAGGGAAGCTGGCCAGGAATATAAAGAAGGACAGTAAAAAAATATGTGAAGGGAAAAAGAACAGCAAAGTCAAATGGGGGTCCCTTGAAGGCAGATACGGGTGAAATTATTATGGGGAACAAGGAAATGGCAGAAGAATTGAACAGGTACTTCGGATCTGTCTTCACTAAGGAAGACACAAAAATACTCCCAGATGTACTGGAGGACAGAGGATCTAAGGGGATAGAGGAACTGAAATAAATTTTCATTAGGCATGAAATAGTATTGGGTAGGCTAATGGGACTGAAGGATGATAAATCCACTGGGCCTGATCGTCTGCATCCCAGGGTCCTCAGGGAGGTGGCTCTAGAAATAGTGGATGCATTGGTGATCATTTTCCAATGTTCAATAGATTCAGGATCAGTTCCTGTGGATTGGAGGATAGCTAATGTTATCCCACTTTTCCAGAAAGGAGCGAGAGGGAAAACAGGGAATTACAGACCAGATGCTGGAGTCAATTATTAAAGAGGTAATAATAGTAAGATTAAACGAGAATTTACCAGTTTGAAGTTTGATCTGTATTTTATGAGGAGTTACGATGAGGGATTACGTGAAGAACCCGCTCAGCGCGCATGCGCGGCATACTTCCATGCAGCGGTGTGGAATCACAGGTAGACACAGTTATTGAAGTAAACATAGTAAAGAAAATGAGACATCAGTTATCAGTTTGACCCATATTATGAGGGTGGGAGCGGAGGGCACGTAATCCCTCATCGTAACTCCTCATAAAATACAGATCAAACTTCAAACTGGTAAGTTCTCGTTTAATCTTACTATTTTACTTCGGAGTCACGTGAGTGACTACGTGAAGACTTCAAAGCTCTGTGATTTCAAACCGTGTAACAGTTTTATTTCACTCACTGCCGAAGTTCTTGAGGGAGGAAGTGTGTTATCGTAATCAACCAGTGAATCTGTTTGTAGAAAAACACAATGGTATTTTTTAACAATAACAACAAAGAAATTAAATTGCTCCCCTGGGCTTAAATTAAATATTTGCAGTCCGTAAATCTTTACTGCAAATAAAACAGGTTTTGCCAACGGCTTATTATAAAATTTCTGAACGGTCCTTCCCCCCACCATCCTGCTGTAGTCAGGATGTGGTCTATAGGCATGTCCATTCTTTTAGCCGTCGACGTGGATGCTGCCCTGGTGGAATAAAATGTGTACATGTAAATGTACATGTACATGTCCAGGTTTATCCCAGCAGTTTTTAGTACCTGCTTGAGCCATCTCGCAATGGTTTGGCTCGTCACCCGACCATAAGGTTTTTTATGACTGACCCACAAGGCTTTTCATCTCCCTCGAATATTTTGGTTGTGTCTATGTAGGATAGTAGGTGGGTCATGGCACGTAACCGTGGTTCTGGTGGGTAAGCCCGGAATTCCACGACTGGATTAGGTGTTCCTGGTCTGCTCTGTTTGATCTGTCGCTGGATAACGACAGATCTGGTCTGGAGCTGTGATCATGTTGTCCAGTCGCAATAGGTGTAGTGACTGGACCCTCTGTGCAGATACAAGTGCCATCAACATGAGTGTTTTGAGCATAGATTGTTCCAGGTTAAGGGATCTGGCTGGTGGCCATCCCCTGAGGTATGTCAGGACCACACTGACATCCCATGTATGGGTGTACCTTGGTCTAGGGGGTTAGAGTTGTAAATACCCTTCATTAGTTTGACCACCAGCAGGTGGGACCCCATGGCCTGTTGTCCTGGAGCTGGTTTTAAATAGACAGGTATGGCACTTCTAGCTGTGTTGATGGCTCTGTAGCTGAGTCCTTCATCGTGGTGAAGGTTCGCCAGGAATTCCAGTACGTTGGTAACTGTAGCGGTTGAGTAGGTGGTCCCTTTATCCAAGCAGTACTTCTCCCATTTCTTGATGCTGGACAAGTGCTGTTTTTTATTGGATGTTCGAAGGGATGCTGACATGGTGTTGATGGTTTGTTCTGATAATCCCAGTCCCAGAAGTGGTTTGTGCAGAATCTGCAATCCAGGAGTTTGATTTTCATGGCACGGGTGGCTTGTGCCCGACACTGGGTGTTAATAACTCTGGGTCACTGGGGATACCATCGGAGTTTCAACAACCATGTCATGGAGTTTTGGGAACCATGGCTGTGTAGGCCAGTCGGGTACTATCAAAATACCTGAAGCAGAGTCCATTTGTATTGTGCGTAGTCCCCAACTGATGAGGCAGAAGGGAGGAAATGCATAGAAGAATTTCCCCAATCCAGCGCGAACGCAACTACCGCTGCTGCCTCAGGGTCTGGTTCCCAAGCGACATACATAGGTACCTGGTGATTTAGCCTTGATGCAAATAAATCGATATCTGGCGTGCCATATTGCATGATAACTTTTGCAAATTATTTGGGGTTTAACATCCATTGTCATTAAATTTACGTGACCTGGTGTCTGCCACTGTATTTAGCTTACTTGGCAGGTAAGTTACTGATAGCCAAATATGTCTTTCGACACACCATTGCCAAATTGTGTTGACCAACTTGTCGCATGATACCGATTTTATGTCGCCCATATGGTTAATGTAGGCCACCACCGTAGTATTATCTATTTGTAACCGTACATGCAAGCGATGCATATTTGTGCATATGCTTTTAAACCATAAAAGTTACCCAACATCTGTAGATAATTAATGCCCAGTGTAAATGGTAACGATGACTAGGTTAGTCCATCTACTACTTGTTAGTGATGATAATAGGTTGAAATTATGCCAAACGTTTTTTGCCCACCACTGTAGTTATGATATTGCTTCAGTGGGTGACTTCATGACACGATCATAATGACCTGTATGTCGTTTTGGTGCCTGTACCTTTGCTCTTTGTAAGTTTTGACAGTGCAAAGGTCCGAATTGTGTAGCCGGAAATGCTGCTACCATATTCCCAATTACTCTGTTACTTGTCGAATAGTTGGGAGTACGTGGACCATTAAATTGTTGCATGATTGTGCCAATTCAACTGTTTTGTCTCTTGACAAAGTTACAGTCACGTAGACTGAATTAATTGTGAAGCCCAAGTAGTCCATGATTGTGGATGGCTTCAACTTAGATTTATCTGGATGTAAGACAATCCCAGGGTTTCGAATAACTGTTTGGTAGCTGATACAGCTAACATAGTGAATTCCATGGTCTTGCCTATTTTCCCATTGGGTAACGCTTTAAATTGCCATAGCTGCCCCATCCAGGTAAATTTCAGGTATCTGCGATGATCCTTGTGAATGGTACTAAAATAGTAAACATCTTTAAGATCAATGCTTGCCATGAAATATCCTTTGGAAATTAGTTGTTTGGCAGTAACAACCGTTTCCATTTTGAAATGTATATACTTAACAACCATATTTAGTGAAGTTAAGTCAATGATGATGCGACATCCACCATCTTTTTGGGTTTAGTGACGAATATTTGATACGAATTCCAAGGGTTCATGTTTCCCATGATACCCGTTGTAATTTTTTCTAGTATGAATTGTATTTTGTATCCACTAAAGCCATTGAGTATATACTGATCACTTGTGATAGACTCCCGTGCTTCTTAAAACAGGTGTAATCTCCCCCCTGTTAGTATTAAGCCCCTATTTTCTATACGTTGGTAGGAGCCAGACCCACCTACCTCCATGGTTATGGGTATTCTTCTGTTTCCTGCTGAAGCTCCTGAAGATGCTGGAGTCAATTATAAAAGATGAGATAGCCGCACATTTGGATAGCAGTAACAGGATTGGTCCGAGTCTGCATGGATTTACGAAGGGGAAATCATGCTTGATTAATCTTCTGGAATTTTTTGAGGATGTAACTAGGAAAATGGACAAGGGAGAGTCAGTGGATGTAGTGTACCTGGACTTTCAGAAAGCATTTGATAAGGTCCCACATAGGAGATTAGTGGGCAAAATTAGGGCACATGGTATTGGGGGTAGAGTGCTGACATGGATAGAGAAGTGGTTGGCAGACAGGAAACAAAGAGTAGGGGTCCCTTTCAGAATGGCAGGCAGTGACTAGTGGGGTACTGCAAGGCTTGCTGCTGGGACCACAGCTATTTACAATATACATCAATGATTTGGATGAAGGGATTCAAAGTAACATTAGCAAATTTGCAGATGACACAAAGCTGGGTAGGCAGTGTGAACTGTGAGGAGGATGCTATGAGAATGCAGGGTGACTTGGACAGGTTGGGGGAGTGGGCAGATGCATGGCAGATGAAGTTTAATGTGGTTAAATGTGAGGTTATCCACTTTGATTGCAAAAACAGGAGGATGCTATGAGAATGCAGGGTGACTTGGACAGGTTGGGGGAGTGGGCAGATGCATGGCAGATGAAGTTTAATGTGGTTTAATGTGAGGTTATACACTTTGGTTGCAAAAACAGGGGAAGTCAACATGAAAGTAAGCATGCAGGTACAGCAGGCAGTGAAGAAAGTGAATGGCATGTTGGCCTTTATAACAAGAGGAATCGAATATAGGAGCAAAGAGGTCCTTCTGCAGTTGTACAGAGCCCTAGTGAGACCACACCTGAAGTATTGTGTTCAGTTTTGGTCCCCTAATTTGAGGAAGGACATTCTTGCTATTGAGGGAGTGCAGCTGGTTACAAGGTTAATTCCTGGGATGGTGGGACTGTCACATGCTGAGAGAATGGAGCAGCTGGGCTTGTACACTCTGGAGTTTAGAAGGATGAGAGGATATCTCATTGAAACATATAAGATTGTTAAGGGCTTGGATATGCTAGAGGCAGGAAACATGTTCCCGATGTTGGGGGAGTCCAGAACCAGGGGCCATTAAGGAGTAAGCCATTTAGAACGGAGACGAGGAAACACTTCTTCTCACAGAGGGTGGTGAGTCTGTGGAATTCTCTGCCTCAGAGGGCAGTGGAGGCAGGTTCTCTGGATGCTTTCAAGAGAGAGCTAGATAGGGCTCTTAAAAATAGCGGAGTCAGGAGATATGGGGAGAAGGCAGGAACGGGGTACTGATTGGGGATGATGATATTAAATGGCAGTGCTGGCTCGAAGGGCCAAATGGCCTACTCCTGAACCTATTGTCTATTGACCCAAATGACCTCATTAATGAGCTGCCTTGTGACCTCATCAATGGGACCCTGCCACATCAATGCCGCTCCTCTTACCTCTTCCACAAAGGGTGATGGAAACATTGTCACCTCAGTTAATAATATCCGCAGATCACATGATGATATAATATTTTGAAAAGTTTGTTTCCTTGCAATATTTCTTTAATCTATGATTATTGATTTCCTTTCATTTCCCATTTCCACAGCAAATCAGGCAAACTATTCACTGCACAAATCCATTTGAGATGAAATAAAATACATCTTTCAAATATCCAAAGGCTGAGTTACCCCTGTACCATGTTGTCAAGAGTCAAGAGTGTTTTATTGTCATATGTCCCGGACGGGGCAATGAAATTCTTACTTGCTGCAGCACAACAGAATATGTGAATATGTAAACATCGTACATAATGGGGGGAAAAAAGAAAAAGTTCAATAAATAACAAATATAGTGCAAATAACAAATAGTAATATAGTCTTTTGCAGTTCAGAGCTCAGAGCTTATTCGTTGTTGTGTTTAATAGCCTGATGGTTGTAGGGAAGAAGCTGTTCCTGAACCTGGACATTATAGTTTTCAGGCTTAAACCTTCTTCCTGATGGCAATGGTGAGATGAGTGTGTGGCCAGGATGGTGTGGGTCCTTGATGATTTTGGCTGCCTTTTTGAGGCAGTGACTACAATAGATCCCTTCGATGGTGGGGAGGTCAGAGCCAGTGATGAACTGGGCAGTGGGCACAACGTTTTGTAGACTTTTTCGCTCCTGGACATTCAAGTTGCCAAACCAGGCCACGATGTAACCAGTCAGCATGCTCTCTACCATGCACCTGTAGAAGTTTAGGAGAATCCTCGTTGTCATGCCGAATCTCCGTAAACTTCTCATGAAGTAGAGTCACTGATGTGCCTTCTTTACAATTGCATCGGTGTGCTGGGTCCAGGAAAGATCTTCTGATATATGCACGCCCAGGAATTTGAAGTTATTCACCCTTTCCACCATCTTCCCATTGATATAAACAGGATTGTGGGTCCTCATCCTTCCCCTACCAAAGCCCACAATCAGTTCCTTGGTCTTACTGATGTTGAGAACCAGGTTGTTGTGCTGGCACCATTTGGTCAGTCATTCAATCTCACTTCTATACTCTGTCTCGTCCCCATCTATGATTCGTCCAACCACAGTGGTGTCGTCGGCAAACTTTATGAGCATTATGTCCGTTGACAAGCATTATGTCCGGCTACGCAGTCATGGGTATAGAGTGAGTAAAGCATGGGGCTGAGCACGCAGCCTTGAGGTGCTCCTGTACTAATTGTTACTGAGGATGAAGTGGTTCCTCCAATTCGAACAGACTGTGGTCTGTGGATGAGGAAATCGGGGATCCAAGTGCAGAGGGATGCGCAGGGGCCCAGATCCGTGAGCTTGGTAACCAGCTTGGAAGGGATGATGGTATTAAACGCCGAGGTA
Organism: Amblyraja radiata; assembly: GCF_010909765.2. Taxonomy (NCBI): domain Eukaryota; kingdom Metazoa; phylum Chordata; class Chondrichthyes; order Rajiformes; family Rajidae; genus Amblyraja; species Amblyraja radiata. Next base: position 5,161,087 of record NC_045986.1, on the reverse strand, counting down.
TAGTCTATAAATAACAGCCTGACGTAGGTGTTTTTATTGTCTAAGTGTTCCAGTGCGGAGTGGAGAGCCAGTGAAATTGCATCCTCCGTTGACCTGTAGTGGCGGAATGCGAACTGTAATTGGTCGAGGTTCTTGTCGAGGTAGGAGTTGATGTGCACCATAACCAGGCACTTCATCACCACAGATGCTAGTGCCACTGGTCGATGGTCATTGGGGCATGTCACCTTACTCTTCTTGGGCACCGGTATTATTGATGCCCTCTTAAAGCAGATGGGAACCTCAGACCTTAGAAGTGAGTGGTTGAAAATGTCTGCAAAAACTCCCGCTAGTTGGTCTGCACAGGTCTTGAGAACTCGACCGGGTATACCATCAGGACCAGGCGCTTTCCGAGGGTTTACCTCCCTGAAGGATCTTCTGACGTCAGCCTCTGTGACTGTAACACCGTCAGAGCGAATGGGGGCTCGGGAAGACACATCAGTGTTTTCCCTATCGAACCGTGCGTAGAAAGCATTGAACTCATCAGGGAGTGATGCCTCGCTGTCGTTTGAGCTGCCTCCTGATTTTGTCTTATAGAAGGTGATGGCATTCAAGCCCTGCCACAGTTGCCGAACATCCGGTCATCCTCCAGCTTAAAGCAGAAGTCCCTTTTGGCCTTTTTGATGGCCTTACCAAGGTCGTATCTGGACATGTAGACCTCTGCATCACCAGACCTGAATGCCCTGGATCTGGTCTTCAGAAAAATGCGGATCTCATGGATCTCCAGAGATGCTGCCTGATCCGCTGAGTAAAGGGCCTGTCCCACTGTACGAGGTAAATCAAGAGTTCCCCCGAGTTTCCCCTGATTCGAACTCAGAGAATTACGGTAATAGCTGCTCGTAGGTACTCGGGGCTCTCGTGGACATTTTTCAACGTGTTGCAAAAACCTCATGAACTTACCGCATTTCCAGAGTACCTGCCGTTAGCGTAACGAGCCACTAAGAGACGTCATGTGCTCCGACGTACCACATTCTACTTACTTACCATTAGTTTGATTTTTTTTTAAACTCGGTAGAGCTCTTGAATTACCTCATACAGTGGGACAGGCTCTTTACTCCAGCGCTTTGTGTATTTTTAAACATAATTCTGGTAAATCTCTTCCACACCCTTTCCAAAACCTTTACATCCATCCCCGACCAGAATTGCATGCAAAACTAAATGGACTTTGACTTAACCAAAGTCCTATAAAGCAGCATCACAACTTCCTGACTCTTATACTCAATGCCCCGGCCTATGAAAGAAAGCAAACCATATGCCTTATTTACCACTCCACTCTGTGAGATCTTGGGAAGGTAGATGTGGAGAGGATGTTTACTCTAATGGAGAATATATAATCAGGGATCGGCCCATGTAAGACAGAGAAATGGTATTTTTTTCCTTCTGGATTATTTTGAGAGACCTCTTCCACAAAGGGTGATGGAAACAAAATCTTTGAATTTTCTTAAGGCGGAAATGAAAACTTGACAAGCACGGAGTGAGAGGTTATTGGGAGCAGTAAGATTGTGGAGGTTACAATAAGATACAAACTCCGTGCAGACAGCACCTGTAGTCAGGATTGATCCTGTGTCACAGGTTGGTGACCTGTTTTTCTGGAGCTCCCGCAACAACACCTTCGTCCGCTGGACTGGGGGGCGGCAGCTTCGGCAGCTTCGACCGCCCCGGGCCGCGGAGTTCGTGGAGCTCGGATTCAGCCGCGGGACTGACTTGCTTACCATCACCCAGCGGGGTCACAACATCGGAAGCCTGGATCGCCTCAGCGCAGAGGGAGAACAAGGAGGGAAAAGACAAGGACTTTAAGACTTTTGTCTTCCATCACAGTGAGAAGGTGCCTGGTGAACTCACTGTGGTGGATGTTAAATCTGTGTGGTTTTGTTATTTTATTCTATGTTATGACTGCAAGGCATGACATTTTGTTCAGACTGAAAGGTCTGAATGACAATAAAGGATTCTTGTTACTTGTTAGTTTGGCCAGTACTGGCCTCCCTATGATTTGTTAGGCATTTGCTTTCGCTGGTTGCCCTCTTGTGTCATTCAGCCTAATCATGGTCCACTCATGGATCCATTGGAATGCAGCCCGGACAGTTCCAAACCTCCTGCACCCAGAATCCGCCAAATGATTCGAACGTGGCCAAACCCAGCCCAAAACCTCCATATGTATAAGGAAGGAATTGCAAATGCTGGTTTACACCAAAGATAATCACAAAATGCTAGGCTAACTCAGCGGGACAGTCAGCATCTTTGGAGAGATGGAATGGGTGAAATTTCAGTCCACAATTATGCACTCCCCATCCATCGAACAAATTAAAAGCCTTGGTGCTTCAGAAATAAAAGAGTCACTATCTAGGCAAGAAGAATGAGCACATTTGATGTAAGGGTAGACACAAAAAGCTTGAGTAACTCAGCAGGATAGGTAACATCTCTGGAGAGAAGGAATGGGTGCCATTTTGGGTCGAGACCCATCTTCAGACTAGTCAGGGGAAAAGGAAACAAGAGATATAGACATATAAGGGTGATGGTGGAATTATATTTACTACCTCTCAATGCTCATTACCAACCCGAGAAAAATGAACTGATTCTACAGTACATGAATATAAATTCGGGAGAGTTGCATGAAGGAAATAATGAACCTTAAGATTCATCGAAGATACATTATTCGCAACGACCAAATCAATAATCATAGATTAAAGAAATATTGCAAGGAAACAAACTTTTCAAAATAAAATTCAATATCTTTAGTGGAACAATAATAGGTAAATAGGTAAATATATGTTGCACCTGATCAGGAATCAATCGCGGAAGAGCCTGGCAACTGAAGAGTTTGTGACGAGATTCTGTGAGAGACTTAATTCTTTTGAATCAGGTTGTGCCTGAGGTTAATGATTTGATTATTCCATCCACTTTGCCATCTTGTAAATGCTGTAATTCAGAAACTGGGCTTTTGACAAATTACGAAGCCGCTATATTTTAGAGTGTGTAGCTATGGTCAGATTGAAATAAAGAGGAGTCGTTCCATATTGCAGCATTTATTAGTGGTATATAGCAGCCAATACTTACCCATATCTCATTGGGTTTATTCCTGCCTCTGTTGGATCGCCTTGGTCTAACCAGGTGAATGAACTATTGTACCTTATGCAAGCATATCACTGAAAGCGAGAGATCTGTCCCCAAAATCACCACATGAGCAAACAGCAAAATAAAACAAAACTGTGCTAACCAAGAAGCATCTTGCATTCATTTACAGCTTATTGACTGAAGGTCCTCCATAATCGGTGATTATGCAACCTGTGCAAATCGTAACTCCCACCAGCTAAATATTTTATTATTTAAACAATGCTTGCATCATGTTCTGTGAACATTCAATCTGCAGTCCAGGAAGTTCAAATTCTATGAGTGCTGCACTTTAAATCCATTTGCACTCTGCTTCACATAGATTCTCAAACTGTTATCCATGTCAGTCTTGAATATGGTATCTATCATTGGTCACTTCAGATTGAAGACAGAAGGGAAATTCAACTCATCTTTTTGCATCTCAGATATATATCCAATGTATTGAGACCAGATCAAAATCTCGTACAGTGCAAATAAATAATGGATGAAAATTATTGCATTGAAACTTTTTTGGTAAGATGTTTAAGGCATTCACTGAGCATTCCATAAATTATTGAAAACGCTGATATGTGAAAAAAGAAATTCTGCCATCTGGATTTCCTTTAATTTAGTTTAGTTTGGAGATGCAGCTTGAACCTTCAGCCTATCGAGTCCACGCCAATCAACGATCACCCATACACTAGTTCTATCCTACATCTTAGGGAGAATTTACAGAAGCCATTTAATGTACAAACCTGCACATCTTTGAAACCTATACGTCTTTCGAATGTGGGAGGAAACCGGAGCACTCAGAGAAAACCCACACAGTCAGCGGGAGAGCATGCAAACTCAATGCAGACAGCACCCACAGTAATATCAATAGTCTATGATGCTATAAGGCAGAAACTCTACCATTGCGCCACTTGGGGGAATGCGAACTGTAGTTGGTCGAGGTTCTTGTCGAGGTAGGAGTTGATGCGCACCATAACCAACCTCTCAGAGCACTTCATCACCACTAACGCTAGTGCCACTGGTCGATGGTCATTGGGGCACGTCACCTTACTCTTCTTGGGCACCGGTATTATTGATGCCCTCTTAAAGCAGGTGGGAACTTCAGACCTCAGAAATGAGAGGTTGAAAATGTCTGCAAAAACTCCCGCCAGTTGGTCTGCACAGGTCTTGAGAACTCGACCGGGTATACCATCAGGGCCAGGCGCTTTCCGAGGGTTTACCTCCCTGAAGGATCTTCTAATGTCAGCCTCTGTGACTGTAACACCGTCAGGGCGAATGGGGGTTCGGGAAGACACATCAGTGTTTTCCCTATCGAACCGTGCGTAGAAAGCATTGAGCTCGTCAGGGAGTGATGCCTTGGTTTGAGCTGCCTCCTGATTTTGCCTTGTGATTGCATTTACCGAACCTCCGTCTCATCCTCCAGCTTAGATCAGAAGTCCCTTTCGGCCTTTTTGATGGCCTTACCAAGGTCGTTTCTGGACTTATAGACCTCTGCATCACCAGACCTGAATGCCCGGGATCTGGTCTTCAGAAGAATGCGGATCTCATGCATCTCCAGAGATGCTGCCTGATCCGCTGAGTAAAGGGCCTGTCCCACGGTACAAGGTAATTCAAGAGTTCCCACGAGTTTCCCCTGATTCGAACTCGGAGAAATACGGTAATAGCCGCTGGTGCTGTGAGGCAGCATCTTGACTGCTGCGCCACTGTGCCGCCCTGAAAAAAACAAATAATAATACTCCTCGGTAATCCACACCCTAGTTCAGTTTGGGGGCTGTGGTGGCGTTCCGGCAGCAACGACCCGACTTCAGAACCTCAGAGGCTCGACCACGATATCGTCAGGTCTCCCTATGGTCTCCCTATGGCCTCCCTATGATTTGTTAGGCATTTGCTTTCGCTGGTTGCCCTCTTGTGTCATTCAGCCTAATCATGGTCCACTCATGGATCCATTGGAATCCAGCCCGGACAGTTCCAAACCTCCTGCACCCAGAATCTGCCAAATGATTAGAACGTGGCCAAACCAAACCCAAAACCTCCATATATATAAGGAAGGAATTGCAAATGCTGGTTTACACCAAAGATAGTCACAAAATGCGAGGCTAACTCAGCGGGACAGGCAGCATCTTTGGAGAGAGGGAATGGGTGAAATTTCAGTCCACAATTTTGCACTCCCCATCCATCGAACATATTCAAAGCCTCAGTGCTTCAGAAATAAAAGAGTCACTATCTAGGCAAGAAGAATGAGCACATTTGATGTAAGGGTAGACACAGAAAGCTTGAGTAACTCAGCAGGATAGGCAACATCTCTGGAGAGAAGGAATGGGTGCCATTTTGGGTCGAGACCCATCTTCAGACTAGTCAGGGGAAAAGGAAACAAGAGATATAGATATATAAGGGTGATGGTGGAATTATATTTACTACTTCTCAATGCTCATTACCAACCCGAGAAAAATGAACTGATTCTACAGTACATGAATATAAATTCGGGAGAGTTGCATGAAGGAAATAATGAACCTTAAGATTCGTCGAAGATACATTATTCGCAACGACCAAATCAATAATCATAAAGAAATATTGCAAGGAAACAAACTTTTCAAAGTAAAATTGAATATATTTAGTAGAACAATAATAGGTAAATAGGTAAATAGGTAAATATATATTAATTAGAAATAACAATGGGTAAACATTGACTTATCCAGATTTCAAAGCAACCCCGCCTTCCCACCCCACGCCAACCCCCCACCCCCCACCCACCCTCCCCCCCAGCCACCCCCACCCCTCCCCCGCCTATTCATCATATATGTTCCCTGTTGCCATACCTGTATCCTCCATATCATCTCTTCCCCAGCAAACAAGGGCCATTACGGTTCCACCTTCCTTGGTCATCTGTTGCCGGAGAGATAACCCAAAGGTAGACACAAAAAGCTGGAGTAACTCAGTGGGTCAGACAGCATCTCTGGAGACGAGGAGTAGGTAACATTTCGGGTCGAGACCCTTCTTCAGACTGAGAATCAGGGGAAAGGGAAACGAGAGATATAGGACGGTGATATGGAGAGATCTAGAACAAATGAATGAATGATATGCAAAAAAGTAATGATGATAAAGGAAACAGGCCATTGTTAGCTGTGGGCTAGGTGAAAATGACGGTTTACCGACAATGAGACTTAACAAGAAAACATGTTCGTTTTACCTTTGCAGAGAAGGTAGGGGGAGGGATAGATGGAACAAAGAACATTTGTGGCAGGGTGAGGCCAGGGTTGTTGTGAGCATAGATCTTATAGCAGAGCAAGATGGCGACTCCTACGCAAATCCATAGTACGGTCATGGGCAGATAATGGGTGATTATAGGACCCATTTAGCAACCAGCCCCGCCATCTTGTTCCGCCATCGTGCTTCCGCCATCTTGCTTCCGGCCAAGATCGGATCTTGCTTCCGCCTCTGCTCTGTACTTCTTCGGATAGTCTTGACCTTGGGCGGGGAGACGAGGGGCGCGCAGCCCGAGGCAGCGGGGAGAAGGGGTCGGGGCAGCGGGGAGAAGGGGTGCGCGGCCCGGGGCAGCGGGGGAAGGGGTGCGCGGCCCGGGCAGAGGGGAGAAGGGGTCCGGTGGCAGCGGGGAGTAGGAGGATGCGCGGGGTGGGGCAGAGTGGTGTGAGAGGAGAGGAGCAGTGCAAGTGGGGGTAGTGGTGGCGCAGGAGGGTTGGTAGAGCTCCACTATAAGATCTTTGGGAAAGAGAGGTGAGGTAGGGGCGGGGTGCGAGAGCATGGGGAGAGATGTGGGGTGGGGGTGGTGGGTTAAGGGACTACAGCATAGGAGGGGGGGACACATTGTAGTGTAGGGGGAGGTGAGGGAGTGCGGGGGAGAGTTGAGGGGGGGGATAGGGCCTAGTGTGTATGAAGTTGCGGGGAGGTTTACAATGTTTATTATTTAATGTCTGAAGTAAAGTTCATCATTGGATATAAAACCAGAAGAAATATAATTGTGTATGTTATATGATTATATACATTTATATCACATTCATGTATGTGTATTTATAAACATTTTATTCTTTAACAAGAATTAACAGAAGTATGAACTAACAGAATTATGAATCTAACCCTATATCACGCACAAAAACTGTTCCCCCGCAACGTTGATTACCCTGTGAGTCAGGTCGGGTCGGGTAGGTTCCGGTTACTACAAAATCAACTCAAACACAGCTTATGAGCCATTTAAAAAGAAATGATTTAAAAAACATTAAAAAGGACAATTACCAGAGTCAACTTTTATTCTTGACAAGAATTAACAGAAGTATGAACTGACAGAATTATGACAGAATCACACACACAAACTGTTCCCCCGCAACGTTGATTACACTGCGAGTCGGGTCGGGTCGGGTAGGCTCCAGTTACTAAAATGGGCGGGGAAAAATGCCCAGGATCCCCTCCGTAGCGTACTACATGTCAGCCCATTGCATTTCGCAGGAGTAGCCTACTTGCTCCGCTAAAGGATCTTTGGTTGTGAGATAAGTTGTGGAGGACCTTCAGTCAATAAGTTGATAGGATGTCTCGAGTGTGATGATGATACAAGTAAACAAGCATAAAATATTAAAACAAGGAACTGCAGATGCTGGTTTACACAGAAGGAGACAAAGTGCTAGAGTAACTCAGCTGGTCAGAAAGCAACTCTAGAGATCATGTTTAGGTGAGGTTTCTGGTCGGTACCCTTCTTCAGACTGAAGAAGTGTCTGAAGAAGGGTCCCGACCTGAAACATCATCTATCCATGTTCTCCTGAAAGGCTGCCTGTCCCACTGAGTTACTCCTGCCCTTTTTGTCCTTTAAAACAAAAATCCCTGGCATATGTTATAATCAGCATGATATTGAGCTAAAGAGGAATTTGGTGTAACAGTAGGAAGGCCCCAGTTCAGTTCATAGTGCCCAAGGTTTTTTGAAGTGCTCTCTGAGTTTTTTTTCTTGCATCTATTTGTACATTCAGGTGATGTTGCATTGTACATACAATATCTGGCTGGGACCTTTTCTGATCTGGGAAGCGATTAATCGATCGGTGATTATGCAACCTGTGCAAATCGTAACTCCCACCAGCTAAATATTTTATTATTTAAACAATGCTTGCATCATGTTCTGTGAACATTCAATCTGCAGTCCAGGAAGTTCAAATTCTATGAGTGCTGCACTTTAAATCCATTTGCACTCTGCTTCACATAGATTCTCAAACTGTTATCCATGTCAGTCTTGAATATGGTATCTATCATTGGTCACTTCAGATTGAAGACAGAAGGGAAATTCAACTCATCTTTTTGCATCTCAGATATATATCCAATGTATTGAGACCAGATCAAAATCTCGTACAGTGCAAATAAATAATGGATGAAAATTATTGCATTGAAACTTTTTTGGTAAGATGTTTAAGGCATTCACTGAGCATTCCATAAATTATTGAAAACGCTGATATGTGAAAAAAGAAATTCTGCCATCTGGATTTCCTTTAATTTAGTTTAGTTTGGAGATGCAGCTTGAACCTTCAGCCTATCGAGTCCACGCCAATCAACGATCACCCATACACTAGTTCTATCCTACATCTTAGGGAGAATTTACAGAAGCCATTTAATGTACAAACCTGCACATCTTTGAAACCTATACGTCTTTCGAATGTGGGAGGAAACCGGAGCACTCAGAGAAAACCCACACAGTCAGCGGGAGAGCATGCAAACTCAATGCAGACAGCACCCACAGTAATATCAATAGTCTATGACTGCTATAAGGCAGAAACTCTACCATTGCGCCACTTGGGGGAATGCGAACTGTAGTTGGTCGAGGTTCTTGTCGAGGTAGGAGTTGATGCGCACCATAACCAACCTCTCAGAGCACTTCATCACCACTAACGCTAGTGCCACTGGTCGATGGTCATTGGGGCACGTCACCTTACTCTTCTTGGGCACCGGTATTATTGATGCCCTCTTAAAGCAGGTGGGAACTTCAGACCTCAGAAATGAGAGGTTGAAAATGTCTGCAAAAACTCCCGCCAGTTGGTCTGCACAGGTCTTGAGAACTCGACCGGGTATACCATCAGGGCCAGGCGCTTTCCGAGGGTTTACCTCCCTGAAGGATCTTCTAATGTCAGCCTCTGTGACTGTAACACCGTCAGGGCGAATGGGGGTTCGGGAAGACACATCAGTGTTTTCCCTATCGAACCGTGCGTAGAAAGCATTGAGCTCGTCAGGGAGTGATGCCTTGGTTTGAGCTGCCTCCTGATTTTGCCTTGTGATTGCATTTACCGAACCTCCGTCTCATCCTCCAGCTTAGATCAGAAGTCCCTTTCGGCCTTTTTGATGGCCTTACCAAGGTCGTTTCTGGACTTATAGACCTCTGCATCACCAGACCTGAATGCCCGGGATCTGGTCTTCAGAAGAATGCGGATCTCATGCATCTCCAGAGATGCTGCCTGATCCGCTGAGTAAAGGGCCTGTCCCACGGTACAAGGTAATTCAAGAGTTCCCACGAGTTTCCCCTGATTCGAACTCGGAGAAATACGGTAATAGCCGCTGGTGCTGTGAGGCAGCATCTTGACTGCTGCGCCACTGTGCCGCCCTGAAAAAAACAAATAATAATACTCCTCGGTAATCCACACCCTAGTTCAGTTTGGGGGCTGTGGTGGCGTTCCGGCAGCAACGACCCGACTTCAGAACCTCAGAGGCTCGACCACGATATCGTCAGGTCTCCCTATGGTCTCCCTATGGCCTCCCTATGATTTGTTAGGCATTTGCTTTCGCTGGTTGCCCTCTTGTGTCATTCAGCCTAATCATGGTCCACTCATGGATCCATTGGAATCCAGCCCGGACAGTTCCAAACCTCCTGCACCCAGAATCTGCCAAATGATTAGAACGTGGCCAAACCAAACCCAAAACCTCCATATATATAAGGAAGGAATTGCAAATGCTGGTTTACACCAAAGATAGTCACAAAATGCGAGGCTAACTCAGCGGGACAGGCAGCATCTTTGGAGAGAGGGAATGGGTGAAATTTCAGTCCACAATTTTGCACTCCCCATCCATCGAACATATTCAAAGCCTCAGTGCTTCAGAAATAAAAGAGTCACTATCTAGGCAAGAAGAATGAGCACATTTGATGTAAGGGTAGACACAGAAAGCTTGAGTAACTCAGCAGGATAGGCAACATCTCTGGAGAGAAGGAATGGGTGCCATTTTGGGTCGAGACCCATCTTCAGACTAGTCAGGGGAAAAGGAAACAAGAGATATAGATATATAAGGGTGATGGTGGAATTATATTTACTACTTCTCAATGCTCATTACCAACCCGAGAAAAATGAACTGATTCTACAGTACATGAATATAAATTCGGGAGAGTTGCATGAAGGAAATAATGAACCTTAAGATTCGTCGAAGATACATTATTCGCAACGACCAAATCAATAATCATAAAGAAATATTGCAAGGAAACAAACTTTTCAAAGTAAAATTGAATATATTTAGTAGAACAATAATAGGTAAATAGGTAAATAGGTAAATATATATTAATTAGAAATAACAATGGGTAAATATAGTTTAAATATATATAGGGGCACTGCTGGAGTGCTGGGTGCTGCTGATGTACTTTGCACCCTTGGGTGCTGCTGGTGTTGTTATTGTGCACCGTGGGCTGCTGCTGGCGAGGCTGTTGTTTCATCTTGGAGTGCTGGAGTGCTGGGTGCTGCTGATGTACTTTGCACCCTTGGGTGCTGCTGGTGTTGTTATTGTGCACCGTGGGCTGCTGCTGGCAAGGCTGCTGTTTCTTCTTGGAGTGCTGGAGTGCTGGTGCTGCTCATGTGGTTGGAACCCTGGAGTGCTGCTGGTGTGGTTGATTGTGAACCCTGGAGTGCTGCTCGTGGTTGCTGCCTTCCTCGGTGGCAGAGCTGCCCCAAACCATTGGGCTCCACTTTGCACCACCTCGCCGTCTGGCTCTTCAAGGGCTTGGTCTTGTCGGCAGCCAGTCTCTCCACAGCTCTCTGCCGACCCCGACTGTCCCCATCCTTCGTACGGGTCTGTAGCTGTTAAACGCTGGTGTGAGACTGAAGAGGATTTTATTTGGAAATGGTGAAGCTAGAGGAAGGAATGTTAATGGAGGCAGGCAGGAGGGGAGAAATGGGAGTAGCCAGTAGACACAACATGCTAGAGAAACTCAGCTGGTGAGGCAGCATCTATGGAGAGAAGGAATTGGTGACATTTCAGGTCGATACCCTTCTTTATTCAGGGGGGGGGGTAGGACAAAGAAAGAATGTAGGCGGAGACAGTGGGACCAGTGAGGGAACTACCAGAAGTTAGAGAAGTCAATGTTCATACCGCTGGGGTGTAAACTACCCAAGTGAAATATGAGGTGCTGATCTTCCAATTTGCACTGGGCCTCACTCTGACAATGGAGGAGGCCTAGGAGAGAAAGGACAGATTAGGAATGGGGGGGGGAGTTGGTGCTGGGCCACCGGGAGATCAGGTTGGCTAAGACGGACTGAGCGGAGGTGCTCAGCGAATGATCACCGAGCCTGCACTAGGTAGCGCCAATGTAGAGAAGTTGGCACCTGGAACAGCGGATGCAGTGATGAGGTTGGAGGAGGTGCAAGTGAACGTCTGCCTCACCTGGAAAGACTGTTTGGGTCCTTGAATGGATTCGAGGGGGGAAGGTAAAGGGACAGGTGTTGCATCTCCTGCGATTGCAGGGGAAAGTGCCTGGGGAGACGGTGCTTTGGGTGGGAAAGGACGAGTTGAGCAGGTAATTACGGAGGAAATGGTCGCTGTGGAAAGCAGAAAGCGGTGGAGATGGGAAGATATGGCCAGTAGTGGGATCGCTTTGGAGGTGGTTCCCCCTCCCCCGTCTCTTAACATCCCGAGTCCCCCTTGTACTCACCTTCCACCCCATCAGCCGTCGCATACAGCATATAGATGCGGTGGGCCGAGCATCGAAAATGTGTCTAGAATTTAACTTTCGTGACCCATGTCTCGGAACTACATTAAATTTTGCACAGATTTAGATAAAATATAATTGAGAAAAAAGTCATAACTCGTCAGTGCCAAAAGTTGCACATTATTTAATTAAACTAATTAGAAAATGATTCCATGCTGCAGTCTCTTTAAACCATATATTCTTATACTATATATAGAAGGAATAAATGCTTTTTTAGGTCCGACTGTTTTCGTGACTTCCGCTTCGTGGGCAGGTCACGCTGATTATGTAATTTCCAGTGAGTGCAGAGGTCGCGCTGATTGCGGAAGCCCCAAAGTGGTGAGGCCACGCTCAGCCGTGTGAGTAGTTTACTGCCATATATATGGTGTGTGAGTCAGTGAGTGTGTGTGTGTATGTGTTTATGAATGTACGTGTGTGTGTGTGTGTTTTTTGGTGTGAGTGTCTGTGCGAGTGAGTGTTTGTGTGTGTGTGTGTGAGTGTGAGTGTGTGTGTGTCTGTGTGTGTGTGTGTTTGTGAGTGTATGTGTGCGCGTATGTGTGTATGTGTTTGTGGTATGTGTGTATTTGTGAGTGTATGTGTTTGTGTATGAGTGTGTGTGTGTGAATGTGAGTGGGAGAGAGTGCGTATGCGTGTGTGTGAGTGAGTGAGTGTGTGAGTGGTCGAAGTGACTGAGCTGCCAGCCCAAGAATCCATTTGGCCCACAATGTCCATACCAGCCCTCTGGAAACATAGAAACATAGAAAATAGATGCAGGAGTAGGCCATTCGGCCCTTCGAGCCTGCACCGCCATTCAATATGATCATGGCTGACCATCCAACTCAGTATCCCGTACCTGCCTTCTCTCCATACCCCCTGATCCCCTTAGCCACAAGGGCCACATCTACCTCCCTCTTAAATATAGCCAATGAACTGGCCTCAACTACCTTCTGTGGCAGAGAATTCCAGAGATTCACCACACTCCGTGTGAAAAATGTTTTTCTCATCTCAGTCCTAAAAGACTTCCCCCTTATCCTTAAACTGTGACCCCTTGTTCTGGACTTCCCCAACATCAGGAACAATCTTCCTGCATCTAGCCTGTCCAACCCCTTAAGAATTCTGTACGTTTCTCTAAGATCCCCCCTCAAACTTCTACAAGCCGAGTCTATCCAGTCTTTCTTCATATGAAAGTCCTGACATCTCAGGAATCAGTCTGGTGAACCTTCTCTGTACTCCCTTCTATGGCAAGAATGTCTTTCCTCAGATTAAGAGACCAAAACTGTACGCAATACCCCAGGTGTGGTCTCACCAAGACCCTGTACAACTTCAGTAGAACCTCCCTGCTCCTATACTCAAATCATTTTGCTATGAATGCTAACATACCATTCGCTTTCTTCACTGCCTGCTGCACCTGCATGCCCACTTTCAATGACTGGTGTACCATGACACCCAGGTCTGGTTGCATCTACCCTTTTCCTAATCGTCCACCATTCAGATAATATACTTTCCTGTTTTTGCCTCCAAAGTGGATAACCTCACATTTATCCACATTCTACTACATCTGCCATGCATTTTCCCACTCTCCCAACCTATCCAAGTCACCCTGCAGCCTCCTAGCATCCTCCACACAGCTAACAGTGCCCCCCAGCTTCATGTCATCCGCAAACTTGGAGATGTTGCATTCAGTTCCCTCGTCCAAATCATTAATATATATTGTAAATAGCTGGGGCCCCGGCAACGAGCCTTGCGGTACCCCACTAGTCACTGCCTGCCATTCTGAAAAGGACCCCTTTACTCCTACTCTTTGCTTCCTGTCTGTCAGCCAGTTTTCTATCCACATCAATACTGAACCCCCAATACCGTGTGCTTTAAGTTTGCATACTTATCTCTTATGTGGGACCTTGTCGAAAGCTTTCTGAAAGTCCAGATATAACACATCCACTGGTTCTCCCTTATCCACTCTACTAATTACATCCTCGAAAAATTCTATAAGATTCGTCAGACATGATTTACCTTTCATAATTCCATGCTGATTTTGTCCAAAGATTTCACCACTTTCCAAATGTGCTGATATCACATCTTTAATAACTGACTAGCAGTTTTCCCACTACCGATGTTAGTGATGTCAGAACCCTTGTTTCTGAATTAATTATGTCACTCTCCATCCTAATGAAGAACTCAACCATATTATGGTCACTCTTGCCCAAGGGGCCACGCACAACAAGACTGCTAACTAACCCTTCCTCAATACTCAATACCCAGTCTAGAAGAGCCTGCTCTCTTGTTGGTTCCTCTACATGTAGATTGAAGTCACCCATTATAACTGTTTTACCTTTGTTGCACGCATTTCTATTTTCCTGTTTGATGCCATCCCCAACTCCACTACTACTGTTAGGTGGCCTGTACACAACTCCCACTAGCGTTTTCTTCTGCCCCTTAGTGTTTCGCAGCTGTACCCATATCGATTCCACATCCTCCAAGCGAATGTCCTTTCTTTCTATTGCGTTAATCTCCTCTCTAACCAGCAACGCTACTCCACCTCCTTTTCCTTTCTGCCTATCCCTCCTGAATATTGAATATCCCTGGATGTTCAGCTCCCAGCCTTGGTCACCCTGGAGCCATGTCTCCGTGGTCCCAACTATATCATATTCATTCATAACTATCTGCACATTCAACTCATCCACCTTATTACGAATGCTCCTTGCATTGAGACATACAACCTTTCTGGCTTGTTTTTACGACACTCTTACCCCTTATACAATTATGTTGAAAAGTGGCCCTTTTTGTTTTTTGCCCTGAATTTGGCTGCCTGCCACTTTTATCTTGGACACGTTCAGACACATCCCAGACCCTGGCACCAGGGAGGCAAACTACCATCCGGGTCTCCTGACTGCGTCCACAGAATCGCCTATCTGACCCCCTAAGTATAGAGTCCCTTATTACTATTGCCCTCCTCTTCTTTTCCCTACCCTTCTGAGCAACAGGGCCGTTCTCTGTACTGGAGACCCGCCCGCTGTCGCTACCCCCACGTAGGCTGTCCCCCCCAACAGTACTCAAACAGGAGTACTTATTGCCAAGGTGTACAGCCACCGGGGTACTCTCTAGTCCCTGCCTCTGCCCCTTGCCCCTCCTAACCGTGACCCACTTGTCTGCCTCCCGTGGTCTTGGAGTGACCACCTCTCTATAACTCCTCTCTATGACCTCCTCATTCTCCCTGACCAGACAGAGGTCATCGAGCTGCTGCTCCAGGTTCCTAATACGGTCGCTTAGGAGCCCCAACTCGACGCACCTGGCGCAGATGTGGACGTCTGGAAGGCTATCAGACTCCATGACCTTCGGCCCACAACACTATGCTAGCGCTCCAGCAAGTCCCCCCCCCCCCCCACTGGCCAACAATATTGGAATTGTTGGAGAGGTGGAATATTGCGCTGGGGGACCAGCCCTGCCGTGTGAAGCTGGGACCCAACAGGTCCCACTTAGTCTAGTAACTTTATAAAGACAAATCAATTGAAAAACAAAATTATCAGCAAGGTTAGCAATACCTATATTCCTTGGAAGCCTTGTTATTGTTTTGATGTAATTAAGAGGCAGCCATGATCCCAGGGGCCTAGCGACCATAAAACAAAGCGCGGGATTGGTCAATTTGCGTCCGACCTCAAAGTCAAACGTGCATTGATGGGACAATTAACTACTCGGAAAAAATTGAGGTTTTTCTCATATTTAAAAAAAATCTGCAGGTTTTGGTCTTGACGAGTTTCAGGTATGATTTATATAATATTTATACACAATGTGTTAAAAATTCAGGTAGTTCCGTGAGTTGGGTCACGAACTTGAACGAAAAATCTCCTCCGCCCATAGCCTAATAATCCTCCAACATTTTTACCACCTCCAAAGGGATCCCACTGCTGGCCGTATCTTCCCATCTCAACCCCTTTCTGCTTTCCACTTAGGAAACCTGAACGGAAATCTCTGGAGACTTTGCACCCCACCCAAGGTTTCCGTGCGGTTCCCGGAGGTTTTTGTCAGTCTCCCTGATGGTCGAAAGTGCTTTTCCGGTTCTTGTATGTTCCGGCGATTATTTCAAAAAATTAAAAACTGGTCGCGACTAAAAATAGGTTGCCATTTTAAAAATCGGTAACAGGTTGCAGGTAGTGGAAGGCTACCTGCAACCTCCGGCAACCACCTTCAACTAGCATCGCAACCGGCTTCGACTAAAAACTTACCGATTTTTAAAACGTCAACCTATTTTTAGTCGCGGCCGATTTTGAATTTTTTGAAATAATCGCCGGAACATAGAAGAAGCGGAAACCACTTTCAACCATTAGGGAGACTAACAAAAACCTCCGGGAACCTCCGGTAACCGCACGGAAACCTTGGGTGGGGCGCAAAGTCTCCAGAGGTTTCCGTTCAGGTTTCCTAAGTGGGACAGGGACATAGGCACTTTCCTCTGCAACCGCAGGAGATGCAAGACCTGTCCCTTTACCTTCCCCACTCGACTCCATCCAAATGACCCAAACAGTCTTTCCAGGTGAGGCAGAGGTTCACTTGAACCACCTCCAACCTCATCTACTGCATCCGCTGTTCCGGGTGTCAACTTCTCTACATTGGCGAGACCAAGCACAGACTCGGGAATCATTCGCTGAACATCTCGGCTCAGTCCGTCTCAACCAAGCTGATCTCCCGGTAGCTCAGAACTTCAACTCCTCCTCCCATTCCGAATCTGACCTTTCTGTCCTGGGCCTCCTCCATTGTCAGAGAGGCCCAGCACTAATTTGAGGAACAGCACCTCATAAAGTGCATTCAGAAAAAGCTGTTTAGAAATTTTTGCAAAGTAATTAAAGATAATAATAATAATAATAATAATGGATGGGATATATATAGCGCCTTTCTAATACTCAAGGCGCTTTACATCGCATTATTCATTCACTCCTCAGTCACACTCGGTGGTGGTAAGCTACTTCTGTAGCCACAGCTGCCCTGGGGCAGACTGACGGAAGCGTGGCTGCCATTCTGCGCCTACGGCCCCTCCGACCACCACCAATCACTCACACACATTCACACACAGGCAAAAGATAAATAACTGAAATATCACATTTACATAAGCATCACAAATATCAAATTTACATATATTTATATTTACCCTTTGTTATGACACTCAAAATTGCTTGGTTTCACATCCTGGTCTGGGAGGTGACCAGGAACCTGATGGAGCACTGACAGAGCTCCAGAGTTCCACTGTGGCGATGATAGAACCTTCCAGAAGGACAACTATATCTGCAGCCCTCCACCGATCAGGTCTTTATGGTAGAGTGGCCAGACGGAAGACACTCCTCAATAAAAGGCACATGACAGCCTGCTTGGAATTTGCCAAAGGCATGATGCTGTGGGGATGTTTTTCAGCGACAGGAGACTAATCAGGATCCTGGGAAAGTGGAACAGAGCAAAGTACAGCGAGATCCTTGATGAAAATCTGCTCCAGAGCATTCTGGACCTCAGACTGGAGCGGAGGTTCACCTTCCAACAGCACATAGCCAAGACAACGTTGGAGTGGCCATGAATGTCCTTCAGTGGCCCAGCCAGAGCCCGTACTTGAACCCGATCGAACATCTCTGGAGGGACCTGAATATAGCTGTGCCTCGACACTCCCCATTCAATCTGACAGAACTTGAGAAGATCTGCAGAGAAGAATGGGTAAAATTACCCAAATACAGGTGTGCCAAGCTTGTAGTATCATACCCAAGAAGACTTGAGGCTGTAATCACTGCCAAAGGTGCCTCAACAAAGTACTGAGCAAAAGGTCTGAATACTTATGTAAATGTGATATTTCAGTTATTTCTTTTTAATTACTTTGCAAAAATTTCTAAACCTGTGTACATTGATGATTAAAAAAATGAATAGGGCTGTAACGTAACAAAATGTGGAAAAGGTGAAGGGGTCTGAATATTTTCTGAATGCACCGTATTTCACTTGGGTAGTTTACACCCCAGCAGTATGAACATTGACTTCTCTAACTTCAGATAGCCCTTGCCCTCTCTCTTCATTTCCTCCCTCACCCCACACACCTTCTCAGTTCTGCCACTTGTTCCACTATCTTCTTTGTCCTATCCGCTCATCAGTCTGAAGAAGGGTCTCGACCCCTTCTCCAAAGATGCTGCATTTTGTGTCTACCTTCGATTTTACCAGCCACTGCAGTTCTTTCAGAGTTCCCTTTAACACACCTAGGGTGCCATTCTTCCAATGCAAGCCAGGTTCACGAGCAGAGCAGTCACCAAATGCAGCGCCGTAGCTGTCTGCTAACACACCAATCGAGCTGTTGCACCAGGTTCCATTGTGCTGCCTCTGTCCCTTCACTGCAGCAAGCTCACATGCATGCCGCCCAGGGCTGTGTCCAGTGCAGCTCTGCCCCTAGAGCAGCTAAGCGGGCAGTGACTGTTGAAGGTGGTGGCATTGCTCCCAAGGTGCTCCAATGCAGCATGGTCACTGGCACAGCAGCAATGCAGTCGGCACTCTACCATGCAGCATGTTGACTTTCCTAAAGCAGCCCACGTGCACTAATGTTATTCACACTGCAGCTCCACTGGAGGCAACGCAGCCCAGTTGTACATTTGCCCCTGCTGCTGCAACCCAGCTGCATAATCCATGGCCTGGGGCACGAGAGGCCAAGTCCTTGAGGGATGGATAATTAATTATTAATAATAAAAATGATTACGGGGAGAGGGCAGAAGAATTACGGGGAGTGGGAAAAATGAATCAGCCGCGATTGAATGGCGGAGATGGGCCTAATTCTGCCGCTATGTCTCGTGGTCTTTATGTGGTCTTGAGGAGGCAGTTATACAGGAAGATCACAGATAATTAGTCATGCACTATCTCAGCCATGGCGCTGAACACGAAGACCATGGCGATCGTGCCGACGATGAATGCTATGCGTTTAAGCAGTCGCCGGTTGATGTGGCGGTGTACTTCTGGCATCTCGGGTGTCTCGAGTTGGAATGAGGCGACCCTACGCCCATGCACCCAGCAGCGGTAGATGCCGCGGTCGGAGGGCATCACGTTTTGTATTTCATAGATGCCGCCTCCCATGGCGTCGACCAGCCGGTGTCTCCCGTCACTGTTGCCATTTCGGTTGATAAATGTGGAGTCGCGCTGCCAGAGAACAGGCGTGTACACTGAAGCCCCCGGGCATGTCATCTGGGCGTTCTCAAGGATGTCATGGTACACCGACTGCTGTATTATTTTGCGAGGCTCCACCCAGTCGATCGCAGGCTCCCGACCCAACCACCACCAATCGCCAATCTCCGGCAACCCCACTGGTGTTTCCTCCTTCTCGCACGGCTCGAGGCACCATTGGTAGTGGAGCTCGGCGCCGCGCCGGGGGAAGGACTGCCCAATGTGCAGCTCCATTAGGCCGCAGGGCAAGGTGACGCCATTCCCCTCCAGTGCCTCGCCCTCGCCCTCGTCCTCGTCCTCGTCCTCACCGATGTGCTGGCTTAGTTTGGCGTAACAGAAGCCCATCACCTTCTGCTCCCCTATTTCGTTGCACCGGTCACAGTCCTGCCATGGTCCCCAGCGGGTGTAGAGCTTGACCATGTGCTGGGAAGAGCCCAAGTTAACCCTCAGGCTCCAGTTTGACATTGTGCTCTCCCCCAGCCCTCGGTGGGACACGTAAAGCAGAGACGAGTCCTGCACATCCACCTGGTAGGCGGCTAGGGTGGAATTAGCCGACTTGCACAGGTACAGGCCCGTGTCTGAGGTCTCCGCCTTGTTCATGATCAAGGAGCCGCTCCGTAGATTGGCCTGCCCTCCCAGTTTGCCCATCGCCCTGCTGATGAAGGTGCGGGGTTTTGCTTGAGGCTGGCTGAGGTCTTGGTACTGCCAGTAGATGGAGTCTTCCGGTACTTCTGTGCCACTCGGGCAACGCAGGCTGAGTGGGTTGTTTGACAGGACAGCCAGGGAGCAGGGGGCTGTGCCTGAGCAGTAAGCCAAGTCGTCCTCCTGGTTCATGAAGGTGAGCAAGGCGCCCATTAGAGCCAGCGTGACCAGAGTCAAAAGCAGTACTCTGCGCATCATGCTTCACTGATGGTTCGTCCAGTTGACTGTGGGCTGGAGCAGGGACGTAACTGTCACCATATCAACGGCTCCCCTGACCTCATCAATGGACCCCTTGTGACTCCCTGTGACCTCATCAATGGACCGAAAAAGGTGAATTTATTATGGGGAACAAGGAAATGGCAGATGAGTTGAACAGGTACTTTGGATCTATCTTCACTAAGGAGGACACAAACAATCTTCCTGATATAGTAGTGGCCAGAGGATCTGGGGTGACAGAGGAACTAAAGGAAATCCACATTAGGCAGGAAATGATGTTGGATAGAATATGGGACTGAAGGCTGATAAATCCCCAGGGCCTGACGGTCTGCATCCCAGGGTACTTAAGGAAGTGGCTCTATAAATCGTGGATGCATTGGTGATAATTTTCCAATGTTCAATAGACTCAGGATCAGTCCCTGTGGATTGAAGGGAGGCTAATGTTATCCCACTTTTTAAGAAAGGCGGGAGAGAGAAAACGGGGAATTATAGACCAGTTAGCCTATCATCGGTGGTGGGGAAGATGCTGGAGTCAATTATAAAAGATGAGATAGCCGCACATTTGGATAGCAGTAACAGGATTGGTCCGAGTCTGCATGGATTTACGAAGGGGAAATCATGCTTGACTAATCTTCTGGAATTTTTTGAGGGTGTAACTAGGAAAATGGACAAGGGAGAGTCAGTGGATGTAGTGTACCTGGACTTTCAGAAAGCATTTGATAAGGTCCCACATAGGAGATTAGTGGGCAAAATTAGGGCACATGGTATTGGGGGTAGAGTGCTGACATGGATAGAGAAGTGGTTGGCAGACAGGAAACAAAGAGTAGGGGTCCCTTTCAGAATGGCAGGCAGTGACTAGTGGGGTACTGCAAGGCTTGCTGCTGGGACCGCAGCTATTTACAATATACATCAATGATTTGGATGAAGGGATTCAAAGTAACATTAGCAAATTTGCAGATGACACAAAGCTGGGTAGGCAGTGTGAACTGTGAGGAGGATGCTATGAGAATGCAGGGTGACTTGGACAGGTTGGGGGAGTGGGCAGATGCATGGCAGATGAAGTTTAATGTGGTTAAATGTGAGGTTATCCACTTTGATTGCAAAAACAGGAGGATGCTATGAGAATGCAGGGTGACTTGGACAGGTTGGGGGAGTGGGCAGATGCATGGCAGATGAAGTTTAATGTGGTTTAATGTGAGGTTATACACTGGTTGCAAAAACAGGGGAAGTCAACATGAAAGTAAGCATGCAGGTACAGCAGGCAGTGAAGAAAGTGAATGGCATGTTGGCCTTTATAACAAGAGGAATCGAATATAGGAGCAAAGAGGTCCTTCTGCAGTTGTACAGAGCCCTAGTGAGACCACACCTGAAGTATTGTGTTCAGTTTTGGTCCCCTAATTTGAGGAAGGACATTCTTGCTATTGAGGGAGTGCAGCTGGTTACAAGGTTAATTCCTGGGATGGTGGGACTGTCACATGCTGAGAGAATGGAGCAGCTGGGCTTGTACACTCTGGAGTTTAGAAGGATGAGAGGATATCTCATTGAAACATATAAGATTGTTAAGGGCTTGGATATGCTAGAGGCAGGAAACATGTTCCCGATGTTGGGGGAGTCCAGAACCAGGGGCTATTAAGGAGTAAGCCATTTAGAACGGAGACGAGGAAACACTTCTTCTCACAGAGGGTGGTGAGTCTGTGGAATTCTCTGCCTCAGAGGGCAGTGGAGGCAGGTTCTCTGGATGCTTTCAAGAGAGAGCTAGATAGGGCTCTTAAAAATAGCGGAGTCAGGAGATATGGGGAGAAGGCAGGAACGGGGTACTGATTGGGGATGATGATATTAAATGGCAGTGCTGGCTCGAAGGGCCAAATGGCCTACTCCTGAACCTATTGTCTATTGACCCAAATGACCTCATTAATGAGCTGCCTTGTGACCTCATCAATGGGACCCTGCCACATCAATGCCGCTCCTCTTACCTCTTCCACAAAGGGTGATGGAAACATTGTCACCTCAGTTAATAATATCCGCAGATCACATGATGATATAATATTTTGAAAAGTTTGTTTCCTTGCAATATTTCTTTAATCTATGATTATTGATTTCCTTTCATTTCCCATTTCCACAGCAAATCAGGCAAACTATTCACTGCACAAATCCATTTGAGATGAAATAAAATACATCTTTCAAATATCCAAAGGCTGAGTTACCCCTGTACCATGTTGTCAAGAGTCAAGAGTGTTTTATTGTCATATGTCCCGGACGGGTCAATGAAATTCTTACTTGCTGCAGCATAACAGAATATGTGAATATGTAAACATCGTACATAATGGGGGAAAAAAAGAAAAAGTTCAATAAATAACAAATATAGTGCAAATAACAAATAGTAATATAGTCTTTTGCAGTTCAGAGCTCAGAGCTTATTCGTTGTTGTGTTTAATAGCCTGATGGTTGTAGGGAAGAAGCTGTTCCTGAACCTGGACATTATAGTTTTCAGGCTTAAACCTTCTTCCTGATGGCAATGGTGAGATGAGTGTGTGGCCAGGATGGTGTGGGTCCTTGATGATTTTGGCTGCCTTTTTGAGGCAGTGACTACAATAGATCCCTTCGATGGTGGGGAGGTCAGAGCCAGTGATGAACTGGGCAGTGGGCACAACGTTTTGTAGACTTTTTCGCTCCTGGACATTCAAGTTGCCAAACCAGGCCACGATGCAACCAGTCAGCATGCTCTCTACCGTGCACCTGTAGAAGTTTAGGAGAATCCTCGTTGTCATGCCGAATCTCCGTAAACTTCTCATGAAGTAGAGTCACTGATGTGCCTTCTTTACAATTGCATCGGTGTGCTGGGTCCAGGAAAGATCTTCTGATATATGCACGCCCAGGAATTTGAAGTTATTCACCCTTTCCACCATCTTCCCATTGATATAAACAGGATTGTGGGTCCTCATCCTTCCCCTACCAAAGTCCACAATCAGTTCCTTGGTCTTACTGATGTTGAGAACCAGGTTGTTGTGCTGGCACCATTTGGTCAGTCATTCAATCTCACTTCTATACTCTGTCTCGTCCCCATCTATGATTCGTCCAACCACAGTGGTGTCGTCGGCAAACTTTATGAGCATTATGTCCGTTGACAAGCATTATGTCCGGCTACGCAGTCATGGGTATAGAGTGAGTAAAGCATGGGGCTGAGCACGCAGCCTTGAGGTGCTCCTGTACTAATTGTTACTGAGGATGAAGTGGTTCCTCCAATTCGAACAGACTGTGGTCTGTGGATGAGGAAATCGGGGATCCAAGTGCAGAGGGATGCGCAGGGGCCCAGATCCGTGAGCTTGGTAACCATCTTGGAAGGGATGATGGTATTAAACGCCGAGGTATAGTCTATAAATAACAGCCTGACGTAGGTGTTTTTATTGTCTAAGTGTTCCAGTGCGGAGCCAGTGAAATTGCATCCTCCGTTGACCTGTAGTGGCGGAATGCGAACTGTAGTTGGTCGAGGTTCTTGTCGAGGTAGGAGTTGATGTGCACCATAACCAGGCACTTCATCACCACAGATGCTAGTGCCACTGGTCGATGGTCATTGGGGCATGTCACCTTACTCTTCTTGGGCACCGGTATTATTGATGCCCTCTTAAAGCAGGTGGGAACCTCAGACCTTAGAATTGAGTGGTTGAAAATGTCTGCAAAAACTCCCGCTAGTTGGTCTGCACAGGTCTTGAGAACTCGACCGGGTATACCATCAGGACCAGGCGCTTTCCGAGGGTTTACCTCCCTGAAGGATCTTCTGACGTCAGCCTCTGTGACTGTAACACCGTCAGAGCGAATGGGGGCTCGGGAAGACACATCAGTGTTTTCCCTATCGAACCGTGCGTAGAAAGCATTGAACTCATCAGGGAGTGATGCCTCGCTGTCGTTTGAGCTGCCTCCTGATTTTGTCTTATAGAAGGTGATGGCATTCAAGCCCTGCCACAGTTGCCGAACATCCGTCTCATCCTCCAGCTTAAAGCAGAAGTCCCTTTTGGCCTTTTTGATGGCCTTACCAAGGTCGTATCTGGACATGTAGACCTCTGCATCACCAGACCTGAATGCCCTGGATCTGGTCTTCAGAAAAATGCGGATCTCATGGATCTCCAGAGATGCTGCCTGATCCGCTGAGTAAAGGGCCTGTCCCACTGTACGAGGTAAATCAAGAGTTCCCCCGAGTTTCCCCTGATTCGAACTCAGAGAATTACGGTAATAGCTGCTCGTAGGTACTCGGGGCTCTCGTGGACATTTTTCAACGTGTTGCAAAAACCTCATGAACTTACCGCATTTCCAGAGTACCTGCCGTTAGCGTAACGAGCCACTAAGAGACGTCATGTGCTCCGACGTACCACATTCTACTTACTTACCATTAGTTTGATTTTTTTAAAAACTCGGTAGAGCTCTTGAATTACCTCATACAGTGGGACAGGCTCTTTACTCCAGCGCTTTGTGTCTTTTTAAACATAATTCTGGTAAATCTCTTCCACACCCTTTCCAAAACCTTTACATCCATCCCCGACCAGAATTGCATGCAAAACTAAATGGACTTTGACTTAACCAAAGTCCTATAAAGCAGCATCACAACTTCCTGACTCTTATACTCAATGCCCCGGCCTATGAAAGAAAGCAAACCATATGCCTTATTTACCACTCCACTCTGTGAGATCTTGGGAAGGTAGATGTGGAGAGGATGTTTACTCTAATGGAGAATATATAATCAGGGGTCGGCCCATGTAAGACAGAGAAATGGTATTTTTTTCCTTCTGGATTATTTTGAGAGACCTCTTCCACAAAGGGTGATGGAAACAAAATCTTTGAATTTTCTTAAGGCGGAAATGAAAACTTGACAAGCACGGAGTGAGAGGTTATTGGGAGCAGTAAGATTGTGGAGGTTACAATAAGATACAAACTCCGTGCAGACAGCACCTGTAGTCAGGATTGATCCTGTGTCACAGGTTGGTGACCTGTTTTTCTGGAGCTCCCGCAACAACACCTTCGTCCGCTGGACTGGGGGGCGGCAGCTTCGGCAGCTTCGACCGCCCCGGGCCGCGGAGTTCGTGGAGCTCGGATTCAGCCGCGGGACTGACTTGCTTACCATCACCCAGCGGGGTCACAACATCGGAAGCCTGGATTGCCTCAGCGCAGAGGGAGAACAAGGAGGGAAAAGACAAGGACTTTAAGACTTTTGTCTTCCATCACAGTGAGAAGGTGCCTGGTGAACTCACTGTGGTGGATGTTAAATCTGTGTGGTTTTGTTATTTTATTCTATGTTATGACTGCAAGGCATGACATTTTGTTCAGACTGAAAGGTCTGAATGACAATAAAGGATTCTTGTTACTTGTTAGTTTGGCCAGTACTGGCCTCCCTATGATTTGTTAGGCATTTGCTTTCGCTGGTTGCCCTCTTGTGTCATTCAGCCTAATCATGGTCCACTCATGGATCCATTGGAATGCAGCCCGGACAGTTCCAAACCTCCTGCACCCAGAATCCGCCAAATGATTCGAACGTGGCCAAACCCAGCCCAAAACCTCCATATGTATAAGGAAGGAATTGCAAATGCTGGTTTACACCAAAGATAATCACAAAATGCTAGGCTAACTCAGCGGGACAGTCAGCATCTTTGGAGAGATGGAATGGGTGAAATTTCAGTCCACAATTATGCACTCCCCATCCATCGAACAAATTAAAAGCCTTGGTGCTTCAGAAATAAAAGAGTCACTATCTAGGCAAGAAGAATGAGCACATTTGATGTAAGGGTAGACACAAAAAGCTTGAGTAACTCAGCAGGATAGGTAACATCTCTGGAGAGAAGGAATGGGTGCCATTTTGGGTCGAGACCCATCTTCAGACTAGTCAGGGGAAAAGGAAACAAGAGATATAGACATATAAGGGTGATGGTGGAATTATATTTACTACCTCTCAATGCTCATTACCAACCCGAGAAAAATGAACTGATTCTACAGTACATGAATATAAATTCGGGAGAGTTGCATGAAGGAAATAATGAACCTTAAGATTCATCGAAGATACATTATTCGCAACGACCAAATCAATAATCATAGATTAAAGAAATATTGCAAGGAAACAAACTTTTCAAAATAAAATTCAATATCTTTAGTGGAACAATAATAGGTAAATAGGTAAATATATGTTGCACCTGATCAGGAATCAATCGCGGAAGAGCCTGGCAACTGAAGAGTTTGTGACGAGATTCTGTGAGAGACTTAATTCTTTTGAATCAGGTTGTGCCTGAGGTTAATGATTTGATTATTCCATCCACTTTGCCATCTTGTAAATGCTGTAATTCAGAAACTGGGCTTTTGACAAATTACGAAGCCGCTATATTTTAGAGTGTGTAGCTATGGTCAGATTGAAATAAAGAGGAGTCGTTCCATATTGCAGCATTTATTAGTGGTATATAGCAGCCAATACTTACCCATATCTCATTGGGTTTATTCCTGCCTCTGTTGGATCGCCTTGGTCTAACCAGGTGAATGAACTATTGTACCTTATGCAAGCATATCACTGAAAGCGAGAGATCTGTCCCCAAAATCACCACATGAGCAAACAGCAAAATAAAACAAAACTGTGCTAACCAAGAAGCATCTTGCATTCATTTACAGTCTGCTCTGCTGCTCTATTTCATGAGATTGAGTGATGATGCAGGGTTCATTTCAGGTTTAATAACCTAAATGAATAGCATATTGGTGTGTGACAATCACTTACTGCTTTAAATTAAGTTATTTCAGCAATAAAACACACAAACTACACTTGTCCATAGGGAACCCAACACTATGAACATTGACTTATCTGATTTCAAGTAATCCCTGCATTCCCCCACCCCCCCGCACCCCCCCCACCCCCCCCACCCCCCCCCCCCCCCGCCCCCCCACCCCTCCCCCGCCCTATTCATCATATGTTCCACTGTTGCATACCTGTATCCCTCTCACTATCATCTCTTCCCCAGCCAACAATGGGCCATTACGGGTTCCACCTTTCCTTGGTCATCTGTTGCCGGAGAGATAACCCAAAGGTAGACACAAAAAGCTGGAGTAACTCAGTGGGTCAGACAGCATCTCTGGAGACGAGGAGTAGGTAACATTTCGGGTCGAGACCCTTCTTCAGACTGAGAATCAGGGGAAAGGGAAACGAGAGATATAGACGGTGATATGGAGAGATCTAGAACAAATGAATGAATGATATGCAAAAAAGTAATGATGATAAAGGAAACAGGCCATTGTTAGCTGTGGGCTAGGTGAAAATGAGTTACCGACAATGAGACTTAACAAGAAAACATGTTAGTTTTACTTTGCAGAGAAGGTAGGGGGAGGGATAGATGGAACAAAGAACATTTGTGGCAGGGTGAGGCCAGGGTTGTTGTGAGCATAGATCTTATAGCAGAGCAAGATGGCCGACTCCTACGCAAATCACATAGTACGGTCATGGGCAGATTAATGGGTGATTATAGGACCCATTTTAGCAACCAGCCTCCGCCATCTTGTTCCGCCATCGTGCTTCCGCCATCTTGCTTCCGGCCAAAGATCGGATCTTTGCTTCCGCCTCTGCTCCTGTATCTTCGCTAGTCTTTGACTTGGGCGGGGAGAGGGGGCGCGCAGCCCGAGGCAGCGGGGAGAAGGGGTCCGGGGCAGCGGGGAGAAGGGGTGCGCGGCCCGGGGCAGCGGGGAGAAGGGGTGCGCGGCCCGGGGCAGCGGGGAGAAGGGGTCCGGGGCAGCGGGGAGTAGGAGGTGCGCGGGGTGGGGCAGTGGGGTGAGAGGAGAGGAGCAGTGCAAGTGGGGGTAGTGGTGGCGCAGGAGGGTTGGTAGAGCTCCACTATAAGATCTTTGGGAAAGAGAGGTGAGGTAGGGGCCGGGGTGCAGAGAGCATGGGGAGAGATGTGGGGTTGGGGGTTGGTGGGTTAAGGGACTACAGCATAGGAGGGGGGGACACATTGTAGTGTAGGGGGAGGTGAGGGAGTGCGGGGGAGAGTTGAGGGGGGGGATAGGGCCTAGTGTGTATGAAGTTGCGGGGAGGTTTACAATGTTTATTATTTAATGTCTGAAGTAAAGTTCATCATTGGATATAAAAACCAGAAGAAATATAATTGTGTATGTTATATGATTATATACATTTATATCACATTCATGTATGTGTATTTATAAACATTTTATTCTTTAACAAGAATTAACAGAAGTATGAACTAACAGAATTATGAATCTAACCCTATATCACGCACAAAAACTGTTCCCCCGCAACGTTGATTACCCTGTGAGTCAGGTCGGGTCGGGTAGGTTCCGGTTACTACAAAATCAACTCAAACACAGCTTATGAGCCATTTAAAAAGAAATGATTTAAAAAACATTAAAAGGACAATTACCAGAGTCAACTTTTATTCTTGACAAGAATTAACAGAAGTATGAACTGACAGAATTATGACAGAATCACACACACAAACTGTTCCCCCGCAACGTTGATTACACTGCGAGTCGGGTCGGGTCGGGTAGGCTCCAGTTACTAAAATGGGCGGGGAAAAATGCCCAGGATCCCCTCCGTAGCGTACTACATGTCAGCCCATTGCATTTCGCAGGAGTAGCCTACTTGCTCCGCTAAAGGATCTTTGGTTGTGAGATAAGTTGTGGAGGACCTTCAGTCAATAAGTTGATAGGATGTCTCGAGTGTGATGATGATACAAGTAAACAAGCATAAAATATTAAAACAAGGAACTGCAGATGCTGGTTTACACAGAAGGAGACAAAGTGCTAGAGTAACTCAGCTGGTCAGAAAGCAACTCTAGAGATCATGTTTAGGTGAGGTTTCTGGTCGGTACCCTTCTTCAGACTGAAGAAGTGTCTGAAGAAGGGTCCCGACCTGAAACATCATCTATCCATGTTCTCCTGAAAGGCTGCCTGTCCCACTGAGTTACTCCTGCCCTTTTTGTCCTTTAAAACAAAAATCCCTGGCATATGTTATAATCAGCATGATATTGAGCTAAAGAGGAATTTGGTGTAACAGTAGGAAGGCCCCAGTTCAGTTCATAGTGCCCAAGGTTTTTTGAAGTGCTCTCTGAGTTTTTTTTCTTGCATCTATTTGTACATTCAGGTGATGTTGCATTGTACATACAATATCTGGCTGGGACCTTTTCTGATCTGGGAAGCGATTAATCGATCGGTGATTATGCAACCTGTGCAAATCGTAACTCCCACCAGCTAAATATTTTATTATTTAAACAATGCTTGCATCATGTTCTGTGAACATTCAATCTGCAGTCCAGGAAGTTCAAATTCTATGAGTGCTGCACTTTAAATCCATTTGCACTCTGCTTCACATAGATTCTCAAACTGTTATCCATGTCAGTCTTGAATATGGTATCTATCATTGGTCACTTCAGATTGAAGACAGAAGGGAAATTCAACTCATCTTTTTGCATCTCAGATATATATCCAATGTATTGAGACCAGATCAAAATCTCGTACAGTGCAAATAAATAATGGATGAAAATTATTGCATTGAAACTTTTTTGGTAAGATGTTTAAGGCATTCACTGAGCATTCCATAAATTATTGAAAACGCTGATATGTGAAAAAAGAAATTCTGCCATCTGGATTTCCTTTAATTTAGTTTAGTTTGGAGATGCAGCTTGAACCTTCAGCCTATCGAGTCCACGCCAATCAACGATCACCCATACACTAGTTCTATCCTACATCTTAGGGAGAATTTACAGAAGCCATTTAATGTACAAACCTGCACATCTTTGAAACCTATACGTCTTTCGAATGTGGGAGGAAACCGGAGCACTCAGAGAAAACCCACACAGTCAGCGGGAGAGCATGCAAACTCAATGCAGACAGCACCCACAGTAATATCAATGGTCTATGACGCTATAAGGCAGAAACTCTACCATTGCGCCACTTGGGGGAATGCGAACTGTAGTTGGTCGAGGTTCTTGTCGAGGTAGGAGTTGATGCGCACCATAACCAACCTCTCAGAGCACTTCATCACCACTAACGCTAGTGCCACTGGTCGATGGTCATTGGGGCACGTCACCTTACTCTTCTTGGGCACCGGTATTATTGATGCCCTCTTAAAGCAGGTGGGAACTTCAGACCTCAGAAATGAGAGGTTGAAAATGTCTGCAAAAACTCCCGCCAGTTGGTCTGCACAGGTCTTGAGAACTCGACCGGGTATACCATCAGGGCCAGGCGCTTTCCGAGGGTTTACCTCCCTGAAGGATCTTCTAATGTCAGCCTCTGTGACTGTAACACCGTCAGGGCGAATGGGGGTTCGGGAAGACACATCAGTGTTTTCCCTATCGAACCGTGCGTAGAAAGCATTGAGCTCGTCAGGGAGTGATGCCTTGGTTTGAGCTGCCTCCTGATTTTGCCTTGTGATTGCATTTACCGAACCTCCGTCTCATCCTCCAGCTTAGATCAGAAGTCCCTTTCGGCCTTTTTGATGGCCTTACCAAGGTCGTTTCTGGACTTATAGACCTCTGCATCACCAGACCTGAATGCCCGGGATCTGGTCTTCAGAAGAATGCGGATCTCATGGATCTCCAGAGATGCTGCCTGATCCGCTGAGTAAAGGGCCTGTCCCACGGTACAAGGTAATTCAAGAGTTCCCACGAGTTTCACCTGATTCGAACTCGGAGAAATACGGTAATAGCCGCTGGTGCTGTGAGGCAGCATCTTGACTGCTGCGCCACTGTGCCGCCCTGAAAAAAACAAATAATAATACTCCTCGGTAATCCACACCCTAGTTCAGTTTGGGGGCTGTGGTGGCGTTCCGGCAGCAACGACCCGACTTCAGAACCTCAGAGGCTCGACCACGATATCGTCAGGTCTCCCTATGGTCTCCCTATGGCCTCCCTATGATTTGTTAGGCATTTGCTTTCGCTGGTTGCCCTCTTGTGTCATTCAGCCTAATCATGGTCCACTCATGGATCCATTGGAATCCAGCCCGGACAGTTCCAAACCTCCTGCACCCAGAATCTGCCAAATGATTCGAACGTGGCCAAACCAAACCCAAAACCTCCATATATATAAGGAAGGAATTGCAAATGCTGGTTTACACCAAAGATAGTCACAAAATGCGAGGCTAACTCAGCGGGACAGGCAGCATCTTTGGAGAGAGGGAATGGGTGAAATTTCAGTCCACAATTTTGCACTCCCCATCCATCGAACATATTCAAAGCCTCAGTGCTTCAGAAATAAAAGAGTCACTATCTAGGCAAGAAGAATGAGCACATTTGATGTAAGGGTAGACACAGAAAGCTTGAGTAACTCAGCAGGATAGGCAACATCTCTGGAGAGAAGGAATGGGTGCCATTTTGGGTCGAGACCCATCTTCAGACTAGTCAGGGGAAAAGGAAACAAGAGATATAGATATATAAGGGTGATGGTGGAATTATATTTACTACTTCTCAATGCTCATTACCAACCCGAGAAAAATGAACTGATTCTACAGTACATGAATATAAATTCGGGAGAGTTGCATGAAGGAAATAATGAACCTTAAGATTCGTCGAAGATACATTATTCGCAACGACCAAATCAATAATCATAAAGAAATATTGCAAGGAAACAAACTTTTCAAAGTAAAATTGAATATATTTAGTAGAACAATAATAGGTAAATAGGTAAATAGGTAAATATATATTAATTAGAAATAACAATGGGTAAATATAGTTTAAATATATATAGGGGCACTGCTGGAGTGCTGGGTGCTGCTGATGTACTTTGCACCCTTGGGTGCTGCTGGTGTTGTTATTGTGCACCGTGGGCTGCTGCTGGCGAGGCTGTTGTTTCATCTTGGAGTGCTGGAGTGCTGGGTGCTGCTGATGTACTTTGCACCCTTGGATGCTGCTGGTGTTGTTATTGTGCACCGTGGGCTGCTGCTGGCAAGGCTGCTGTTTCTTCTTGGAGTGCTGGAGTGCTGGTGCTGCTCATGTGGTTGGAACCCTGGAGTGCTGCTGGTGTGGTTGATTGTGAACCCTGGAGTGCTGCTCGTGGTTGCTGCCTTCCTCGGTGGCAGAGCTGCCCCAAACCATTGGGCTCCACTTTGCACCACCTCGCCGTCTGGCTCTTCAAGGGCTTGGTCTTGTCGGCAGCCAGTCTCTCCACAGCTCTCTGCCGACCCTGACTGTCCCCATCCTTCGTACGGGTCTGTAGCTGTTAAACGCTGGTGTGAGACTGAAGAGGATTTTATTTGGAAATGGTGAAGCTAGAGGAAGGAATGTTAATGGAGGCAGGCAGGAGGGGAGAAATGGGAGTAGCCAGTAGACACAACATGCTAGAGAAACTCAGCTGGTGAGGCAGCATCTATGGAGAGAAGGAATTGGTGACATTTCAGGTCGATACCCTTCTTTATTCAGGGGGGGGGGGGGGGGGTAGGACAAAGAAAGAATGTAGGCGGAGACAGTGGGACCAGTGAGGGAACTACCAGAAGTTAGAGAAGTCAATGTTCATACCGCTGGGGTGTAAACTACCCAAGTGAAATATGAGGTGCTGATCTTCCAATTTGCACTGGGCCTCACTCTGACAATGGAGGAGGCCTAGGAGAGAAAGGACAGATTAGGAATGGGGGGGGGAGTTGGTGCTGGGCCACCGGGAGATCAGGTTGGCTAAGACGGACTGAGCGGAGGTGCTCAGCGAATGATCACCGAGCCTGCACTAGGTAGCGCCAATGTAGAGAAGTTGGCACCTGGAACAGCGGATGCAGTGATGAGGTTGGAGGAGGTGCAAGTGAACGTCTGCCTCACCTGGAAAGACTGTTTGGGTCCTTGAATGGATTCGAGGGGGGAAGGTAAAGGGACAGGTGTTGCATCTCCTGCGATTGCAGGGGAAAGTGCCTGGGGAGACGGTGCTTTGGGTGGGAAAGGACGAGTTGAGCAGGTAATTACGGAGGAAATGGTCGCTGTGGAAAGCAGAAAGCGGTGGAGATGGGAAGATATGGCCAGTAGTGGGATCGCTTTGGAGGTGGTTCCCCCTCCCCCGTCTCTTAACATCCCGAGTCCCCCTTGTACTCACCTTCCACCCCATCAGCCGTCGCATACAGCATATAGATGCGGTGGGCCGAGCATCGAAAATGTGTCTAGAATTTAACTTTCGTGACCCATGTCTCGGAACTACATTAAATTTTGCACAGATTTAGATAAAATATAATTGAGAAAAAAGTCATAACTCGTCAGTGCCAAAAGTTGCACATTATTTAATTAAACTAATTAGAAAATGATTCCATGCTGCAGTCTCTTTAAACCATATATTCTTATACTATATATAGAAGGAATAAATGCTTTTTTAGGTCCGACTGTTTTCGTGACTTCCGCTTCGTGGGCAGGTCACGCTGATTATGTAATTTCCAGTGAGTGCAGAGGTCGCGCTGATTGCGGAAGCCCCAAAGTGGTGAGGCCACGCTCAGCCGTGTGAGTAGTTTACTGCCATATATATGGTGTGTGAGTCAGTGAGTGTGTGTGTGTATGTGTTTATGAATGTACGTGTGTGTGTGTGTGTTTTTTGGTGTGAGTGTCTGTGCGAGTGAGTGTTTGTGTGTGTGTGTGTGAGTGTGAGTGTGTGTGTGTCTGTGTGTGTGTGTGTTTGTGAGTGTATGTGTGCGCGTATGTGTGTATGTGTTTGTGGTATGTGTGTATTTGTGAGTGTATGTGTTTGTGTATGAGTGTGTGTGTGTGAATGTGAGTGGGAGAGAGTGCGTATGCGTGTGTGTGAGTGAGTGAGTGTGTGAGTGGTCGAAGTGACTGAGCTGCCAGCCCAAGAATCCATTTGGCCCACAATGTCCATACCAGCCCTCTGGAAACATAGAAACATAGAAAATAGATGCAGGAGTAGGCCATTCGGCCCTTCGAGCCTGCACCGCCATTCAATATGATCATGGCTGACCATCCAACTCAGTATCCCGTACCTGCCTTCTCTCCATACCCCCTGATCCCCTTAGCCACAAGGGCCACATCTACCTCCCTCTTAAATATAGCCAATGAACTGGCCTCAACTACCTTCTGTGGCAGAGAATTCCAGAGATTCACCACACTCCGTGTGAAAAATGTTTTTCTCATCTCAGTCCTAAAAGACTTCCCCCTTATCCTTAAACTGTGACCCCTTGTTCTGGACTTCCCCAACATCAGGAACAATCTTCCTGCATCTAGCCTGTCCAACCCCTTAAGAATTCTGTACGTTTCTCTAAGATCCCCCCTCAAACTTCTACAAGCCGAGTCTATCCAGTCTTTCTTCATATGAAAGTCCTGACATCTCAGGAATCAGTCTGGTGAACCTTCTCTGTACTCCCTTCTATGGCAAGAATGTC
Source organism: Amblyraja radiata (assembly GCF_010909765.2). Classification (NCBI taxonomy): domain Eukaryota; kingdom Metazoa; phylum Chordata; class Chondrichthyes; order Rajiformes; family Rajidae; genus Amblyraja; species Amblyraja radiata. The sequence continues at coordinate 5,126,618 of NC_045986.1, read as the reverse complement.
TTTCCTCAGATTAAGAGACCAAAACTGTACGCAATACCCCAGGTGTGGTCTCACCAAGACCCTGTACAACTTCAGTAGAACCTCCCTGCTCCTATACTCAAATCATTTTGCTATGAATGCTAACATACCATTCGCTTTCTTCACTGCCTGCTGCACCTGCATGCCCACTTTCAATGACTGGTGTACCATGACACCCAGGTCTGGTTGCATCTACCCTTTTCCTAATCGTCCACCATTCAGATAATATACTTTCCTGTTTTTGCCTCCAAAGTGGATAACCTCACATTTATCCACATTCTACTACATCTGCCATGCATTTTCCCACTCTCCCAACCTATCCAAGTCACCCTGCAGCCTCCTAGCATCCTCCACACAGCTAACAGTGCCCCCCAGCTTCATGTCATCCGCAAACTTGGAGATGTTGCATTCAGTTCCCTCGTCCAAATCATTAATATATATTGTAAATAGCTGGGGCCCCGGCAACGAGCCTTGCGGTACCCCACTAGTCACTGCCTGCCATTCTGAAAAGGACCCCTTTACTCCTACTCTTTGCTTCCTGTCTGTCAGCCAGTTTTCTATCCACATCAATACTGAACCCCCAATACCGTGTGCTTTAAGTTTGCATACTTATCTCTTATGTGGGACCTTGTCGAAAGCTTTCTGAAAGTCCAGATATAACACATCCACTGGTTCTCCCTTATCCACTCTACTAATTACATCCTCGAAAAATTCTATAAGATTCGTCAGACATGATTTACCTTTCATAATTCCATGCTGATTTTGTCCAAAGATTTCACCACTTTCCAAATGTGCTGATATCACATCTTTAATAACTGACTAGCAGTTTTCCCACTACCGATGTTAGTGATGTCAGAACCCTTGTTTCTGAATTAATTATGTCACTCTCCATCCTAATGAAGAACTCAACCATATTATGGTCACTCTTGCCCAAGGGGCCACGCACAACAAGACTGCTAACTAACCCTTCCTCAATACTCAATACCCAGTCTAGAAGAGCCTGCTCTCTTGTTGGTTCCTCTACATGTAGATTGAAGTCACCCATTATAACTGTTTTACCTTTGTTGCACGCATTTCTATTTTCCTGTTTGATGCCATCCCCAACTCCACTACTACTGTTAGGTGGCCTGTACACAACTCCCACTAGCGTTTTCTTCTGCCCCTTAGTGTTTCGCAGCTGTACCCATATCGATTCCACATCCTCCAAGCGAATGTCCTTTCTTTCTATTGCGTTAATCTCCTCTCTAACCAGCAACGCTACTCCACCTCCTTTTCCTTTCTGCCTATCCCTCCTGAATATTGAATATCCCTGGATGTTCAGCTCCCAGCCTTGGTCACCCTGGAGCCATGTCTCCGTGGTCCCAACTATATCATATTCATTCATAACTATCTGCACATTCAACTCATCCACCTTATTACGAATGCTCCTTGCATTGAGACATACAACCTTTCTGGCTTGTTTTTACGACACTCTTACCCCTTATACAATTATGTTGAAAAGTGGCCCTTTTTGTTTTTTGCCCTGAATTTGGCTGCCTGCCACTTTTATCTTGGACACGTTCAGACACATCCCAGACCCTGGCACCAGGGAGGCAAACTACCATCCGGGTCTCCTGACTGCGTCCACAGAATCGCCTATCTGACCCCCTAAGTATAGAGTCCCTTATTACTATTGCCCTCCTCTTCTTTTCCCTACCCTTCTGAGCAACAGGGCCGTTCTCTGTACTGGAGACCCGCCCGCTGTCGCTACCCCCACGTAGGCTGTCCCCCCCAACAGTACTCAAACAGGAGTACTTATTGCCAAGGTGTACAGCCACCGGGGTACTCTCTAGTCCCTGCCTCTGCCCCTTGCCCCTCCTAACCGTGACCCACTTGTCTGCCTCCCGTGGTCTTGGAGTGACCACCTCTCTATAACTCCTCTCTATGACCTCCTCATTCTCCCTGACCAGACAGAGGTCATCGAGCTGCTGCTCCAGGTTCCTAATACGGTCGCTTAGGAGCCCCAACTCGACGCACCTGGCGCAGATGTGGACGTCTGGAAGGCTATCAGACTCCATGACCTTCGGCCCACAACACCATGCTAGCGCTCCAGCAAGTCCCCCCCCCCCCCCCCCCCACTGGCCAACAATATTGGAATTGTTGGAGAGGTGGAATATTGCGCTGGGGGACCAGCCCTGCCGTGTGAAGCTGGGACCCAACAGGTCCCACTTAGTCTAGTAACTTTATAAAGACAAATCAATTGAAAAACAAAATTATCAGCAAGGTTAGCAATACCTATATTCCTTGGAAGCCTTGTTATTGTTTTGATGTAATTAAGAGGCAGCCATGATCCCAGGGGCCTAGCGACCATAAAACAAAGCGCGGGATTGGTCAATTTGCGTCCGACCTCAAAGTCAAACGTGCATTGATGGGACAATTAACTACTCGGAAAAAATTGAGGTTTTTCTCATATTTAAAAAAAATCTGCAGGTTTTGGTCTTGACGAGTTTCAGGTATGATTTATATAATATTTATACACAATGTGTTAAAAATTCAGGTAGTTCCGTGAGTTGGGTCACGAACTTGAACGAAAAATCTCCTCCGCCCATAGCCTAATAATCCTCCAACATTTTTGCCACCTCCAAAGGGATCCCACTGCTGGCCGTATCTTCCCATCTCAACCCCTTTCTGCTTTCCACTTAGGAAACCTGAACGGAAATCTCTGGAGACTTTGCACCCCACCCAAGGTTTCCGTGCGGTTCCCGGAGGTTTTTGTCAGTCTCCCTGATGGTCGAAAGTGCTTTTCCGGTTCTTGTATGTTCCGGCGATTATTTCAAAAAATTAAAAACTGGTCGTGACTAAAAATAGGTTGCCATTTTAAAAATCGGTAACAGGTTGCAGGTAGTGGAAGGCTACCTGCAACCTCCGGCAACCACCTTCAACTAGCATCGCAACCGGCTTCGACTAAAAACTTACCGATTTTTAAAACGTCAACCTATTTTTAGTCGCGGCCGATTTTGAATTTTTTGAAATAATCGCCGGAACATAGAAGAAGCGGAAACCACTTTCAACCATTAGGGAGACTAACAAAAACCTCCGGGAACCTCCGGTAACCGCACGGAAACCTTGGGTGGGGCGCAAAGTCTCCAGAGGTTTCCGTTCAGGTTTCCTAAGTGGGACAGGGACATAGGCACTTTCCTCTGCAACCGCAGGAGATGCAAGACCTGTCCCTTTACCTTCCCCACTCGACTCCATCCAAATGACCCAAACAGTCTTTCCAGGTGAGGCAGAGGTTCACTTGAACCACCTCCAACCTCATCTACTGCATCCGCTGTTCCGGGTGTCAACTTCTCTACATTGGCGAGACCAAGCACAGACTCGGGAATCATTCGCTGAACATCTCGGCTCAGTCCGTCTCAACCAAGCTGATCTCCCGGTAGCTCAGAACTTCAACTCCTCCTCCCATTCCGAATCTGACCTTTCTGTCCTGGGCCTCCTCCATTGTCAGAGAGGCCCAGCACTAATTTGAGGAACAGCACCTCATAAAGTGCATTCAGAAAAAGCTGTTTAGAAATTTTTGCAAAGTAATTAAAGATAATAATAATAATAATAATAATGGATGGGATATATATAGCGCCTTTCTAATACTCAAGGCGCTTTACATCGCATTATTCATTCACTCCTCAGTCACACTCGGTGGTGGTAAGCTACTTCTGTAGCCACAGCTGCCCTGGGGCAGACTGACGGAAGCGTGGCTGCCATTCTGCGCCTACGGCCCCTCCGACCACCACCAATCACTCACACACATTCACACACAGGCAAAAGATAAATAACTGAAATATCACATTTACATAAGCATCACAAATATCAAATTTACATATATTTATATTTACCCTTTGTTATGACACTCAAAATTGCTTGGTTTCATCCTGGTCTGGGAGGTGACCAGGAACCTGATGGAGCACTGACAGAGCTCCAGAGTTCCACTGTGGCGATGATAGAACCTTCCAGAAGGACAACTATATCTGCAGCCCTCCACCGATCAGGTCTTTATGGTAGAGTGGCCAGACGGAAGACACTCCTCAATAAAAGGCACATGACAGCCTGCTTGGAATTTGCCAAAGGCATGATGCTGTGGGGATGTTTTTCAGCGACAGGAGACTAATCAGGATCCTGGGAAAGTGGAACAGAGCAAAGTACAGCGAGATCCTTGATGAAAATCTGCTCCAGAGCATTCTGGACCTCAGACTGGAGCGGAGGTTCACCTTCCAACAGCACATAGCCAAGACAACGTTGGAGTGGCCATGAATGTCCTTCAGTGGCCCAGCCAGAGCCCGTACTTGAACCCGATCGAACATCTCTGGAGGGACCTGAATATAGCTGTGCCTCGACACTCCCCATTCAATCTGACAGAACTTGAGAAGATCTGCAGAGAAGAATGGGTAAAATTACCCAAATACAGGTGTGCCAAGCTTGTAGTATCATACCCAAGAAGACTTGAGGCTGTAATCACTGCCAAAGGTGCCTCAACAAAGTACTGAGCAAAAGGTCTGAATACTTATGTAAATGTGATATTTCAGTTATTTCTTTTTAATTACTTTGCAAAAATTTCTAAACCTGTGTACATTCATGATTAAAAAAATGAATAGGGCTGTAACGTAACAAAATGTGGAAAAGGTGAAGGGGTCTGAATATTTTCTGAATGCACCGTATTTCACTTGGGTAGTTTACACCCCAGCAGTATGAACATTGACTTCTCTAACTTCAGATAGCCCTTGCCCTCTCTCTTCATTTCCTCCCTCACCCCACACACCTTCTCAGTTCTGCCACTTGTTCCACTATCTTCTTTGTCCTATCCGCTCATCAGTCTGAAGAAGGGTCTCGACCCCTTCTCCAAAGATGCTGCATTTTGTGTCTACCTTCGATTTTACCAGCCACTGCAGTTCTTTCAGAGTTCCCTTTAACACACCTAGGGTGCCATTCTTCCAATGCAAGCCAGGTTCACGAGCAGGGCAGTCACCAAATGCAGCGCCGTAGCTGTCTGCTAACACACCAATCGAGCTGTTGCACCAGGTTCCATTGTGCTGCCTCTGTCCCTTCACTGCAGCAAGCTCACATGCATGCCGCCCAGGGCTGTGTCCAGTGCAGCTCTGCCCCTAGAGCAGCTAAGCGGGCAGTGACTGTTGAAGGTGGTGGCATTGCTCCCAAGGTGCTCCAATGCAGCATGGTCACTGGCACAGCAGCAATGCAGTCGGCACTCTACCATGCAGCATGTTGACTTTCCTAAAGCAGCCCACGTGCACTAATGTTATTCACACTGCAGCTCCACTGGAGGCAACGCAGCCCAGTTGTACATTTGCCCCTGCTGCTGCAACCCAGCTGCATAATCCATGGCCTGGGGCACGAGAGGCCAAGTCCTTGAGGGATGGATAATTAATTATTAATAATAAAAATGATTACGGGGAGAGGGCAGAAGAATTACGGGGAGTGGGAAAAATGAATCAGCCGCGATTGAATGGCGGAGATGGGCCTAATTCTGCCGCTATGTCTCGTGGTCTTTATGTGGTCTTGAGGAGGCAGTTATACAGGAAGATCACAGATAATTAGTCATGCACTATCTCAGCCATGGCGCTGAACACGAAGACCATGGCGATCGTGCCGACGATGAATGCTATGCGTTTAAGCAGTCGCCGGTTGATGTGGCGGTGTACTTCTGGCATCTCGGGTGTCTCGAGTTGGAATGAGGCGACCCTACGCCCATGCACCCAGCAGCGGTAGATGCCGCGGTCGGAGGGCATCACGTTTTGTATTTCATAGATGCCGCCTCCCATGGCGTCGACCAGCCGGTGTCTCCCGTCACTGTTGCCATTTCGGTTGATAAATGTGGAGTCGCGCTGCCAGAGAACAGGCGTGTACACTGAAGCCCCCGGGCATGTCATCTGGGCGTTCTCAAGGATGTCATGGTACACCGACTGCTGTATTATTTTGCGAGGCTCCACCCAGTCGATCGCAGGCTCCCGACCCAACCACCACCAATCGCCAATCTCCGGCAACCCCACTGGTGTTTCCTCCTTCTCGCACGGCTCGAGGCACCATTGGTAGTGGAGCTCGGCGCCGCGCCGGGGGAAGGACTGCCCAATGTGCAGCTCCATTAGGCCGCAGGGCAAGGTGACGCCATTCCCCTCCAGTGCCTCGCCCTCGCCCTCGTCCTCGTCCTCGTCCTCACCGATGTGCTGGCTTAGTTTGGCGTAACAGAAGCCCATCACCTTCTGCTCCCCTATTTCGTTGCACCGGTCACAGTCCTGCCACTGGTCCCCAGCGGGTGTAGAGCTTGACCATGTGCTGGGAAGAGCCCAAGTTAACCCTCAGGCTCCAGTTTGACATTGTGCTCTCCCCCAGCCCTCGGTGGGACACGTAAAGCAGAGACGAGTCCTGCACATCCACCTGGTAGGCGGCTAGGGTGGAATTAGCCGACTTGCACAGGTACAGGCCCGTGTCTGAGGTCTCCGCCTTGTTCATGATCAAGGAGCCGCTCCGTAGATTGGCCTGCCCTCCCAGTTTGCCCATCGCCCTGCTGATGAAGGTGCGGGGTTTTGCTTGAGGCTGGCTGAGGTCTTGGTACTGCCAGTAGATGGAGTCTTCCGGTACTTCTGTGCCACTCGGGCAACGCAGGCTGAGTGGGTTGTTTGACAGGACAGCCAGGGAGCAGGGGGCTGTGCCTGAGCAGTAAGCCAAGTCGTCCTCCTGGTTCATGAAGGTGAGCAAGGCGCCCATTAGAGCCAGCGTGACCAGAGTCAAAAGCAGTACTCTGCGCATCATGCTTCACTGATGGTTCGTCCAGTTGACTGTGGGCTGGAGCAGGGACGTAACTGTCACCATATCAACGGCTCCCCTGACCTCATCAATGGACCCCTTGTGACTCCCTGTGACCTCATCAATGGACCGAAAAAGGTGAATTTATTATGGGGAACAAGGAAATGGCAGATGAGTTGAACAGGTACTTTGGATCTGTCTTCACTAAGGAGGACACAAACAATCTTCCTGATATAGTAGTGGCCAGAGGATCTGGGGTGACAGAGGAACTAAAGGAAATCCACATTAGGCAGGAAATGGTGTTGGATAGAATATGGGACTGAAGGCTGATAAATCCCCAGGCCTGACGATCTGCATCCCAGGGTACTTAAGGAAGTGGCTCTATAAATCGTGGATGCATTGGTGATAATTTTCCAATGTTCAATAGACTCAGGATCAGTCCCTGTGGATTGGAGGGAGGCTAATGTTATCCCACATTTTATGAAAGGCCGGAGAGAGAAAACGGGGAATTATAGACCAGTTAGCCTATCATCGGTGGTGGGGAAGATGCTGGAGTCAATTATAAAAGATGAGATAGCCGCACATTTGGATAGCAGTAACAGGATTGGTCCGAGTCTGCATGGATTTACGAAGGGGAAATCATGCTTGACTAATCTTCTGGAATTTTTTGAGGGTGTAACTAGGAAAATGGACAAGGGAGAGTCAGTGGATGTAGTGTACCTGGACTTTCAGAAAGCATTTGATAAGGTCCCACATAGGAGATTAGTGGGCAAAATTAGGGCACATGGTATTGGGGGTAGAGTGCTGACATGGATAGAGAAGTGGTTGGCAGACAGGAAACAAAGAGTAGGGGTCCCTTTCAGAATGGCAGGCAGTGACTAGTGGGGTACTGCAAGGCTTGCTGCTGGGACCGCAGCTATTTACAATATACATCAATGATTTGGATGAAGGGATTCAAAGTAACATTAGCAAATTTGCAGATGACACAAAGCTGGGTAGGCAGTGTGAACTGTGAGGAGGATGCTATGAGAATGCAGGGTGACTTGGACAGGTTGGGGGAGTGGGCAGATGCATGGCAGATGAAGTTTAATGTGGTTAAATGTGAGGTTATCCACTTTGATTGCAAAAACAGGAGGATGCTATGAGAATGCAGGGTGACTTGGACAGGTTGGGGGAGTGGGCAGATGCATGGCAGATGAAGTTTAATGTGGTTTAATGTGAGGTTATACACTTTGGTTGCAAAAACAGGGGAAGTCAACATGAAAGTAAGCATGCAGGTACAGCAGGCAGTGAAGAAAGTGAATGGCATGTTGGCCTTTATAACAAGAGGAATCGAATATAGGAGCAAAGAGGTCCTTCTGTAGTTGTACAGAGCTCTAGTGAGACCACACCTGAAGTATTGTGTTCAGTTTTGGTTTCCTAATTTGAGGAAGGACATTCTTGCTATTGAGGGAGTACAGCTGGTTACAAGGTTAATTCCTGGGATGGTGGGACTGTCACATGCTGAGAGAATGGAGCAGCTGATATTTTGGCTTTTTTAAAGCGATGCTCAATGTACCCTCCAATAATGGTGGCCACTTTGAGTAAATGCAATTTAGGGGAAGCGTGATGAAATCCAACGCCTCATGACTACCTGTCTTGGAGATTTTTGAAAAGAACAGGTAGTAAGCTGGCCATCAGTTGAGACTGAAAAGCCATCTCGCTAGTGGTGGAGCCACATAGCTGCCACACCCAGCAGCTCTTCCTGATCCTGTACCTCAAGCATACTCCTGATGTTGTTCAGCCAATGACCCCTCTTCATGACCAGCCCAGCCACTGGTCACCCCAAAGCTAACCACACTAAGGAGGAAGCGATGGGCAGTGCCTAGGCACTGTGGAGGGTATGCCTGAACCTCCAGCGAGACTGCCCTCACGTAGCGTGTCTCGCAGGAGCTCCTGCTCCAGGAGCCGCTCCAGCGGCTCTGGCGGCTGTCTCTATCCCATGCGGGTGGAGAGACGTCCCCTCCGACAAGTCGGAAGCCACCGGCCGGATGCCTCTTCAGATGGCTAAACATCCAGCCCGCAGCTCAGGCACTAGCGGGACTGGGCTCGGCGCGGTGATGGGGATAGCGGAGCGCCCGGTAATTGTTCCTACCGCCTGTTAATGCCCCCCCTGCAATGGAACGCTTCTCCGTTGGAGTCGAGCGGGGGACAGGTTCTTCTAGGGCTTTTGTGCCTTGTAGAAGCGAGAGCGCCCCTCAAGCAGCGCGTCTCGCAGGCACCTGCTCCGAGAGCCGCTCCAGCGGCTCAGGCGGCTCTCTCTCCCCTCGTGCGGGTGGAGAGACGTCCCGTCCGAAATCGGGAACACCTGCCGGATGCCTCTTTGGGTGGCTCTGCATCCAGCCCGCTGCTCAGGTACTAGCGGGCTGGGCTCGGCACGGTGTCGGGGAATAGCGGAACACCGGGTAAACGTTACCCCCCTCCCCGACGGAAAAACGTTCCTCCTTGAATGGGGGACAGTTTTGTTCCAGAGCCTTTTTCTCTGCCTGTAAAACACAAGCAGAAAAAGGCTCCCCTGTAATAGAAACCCGACCTCAGGGTACTCACCTGACGGTCCGTTTCATTCTGTAGCGGGAGCGCCTAACTCCCGTTGCAGCCGCTGTTGCACTGCTGGCGTTAAATGCCGCGCATGCGCGCTGAGCGGGTTCTTCACGTAGTCACTCACGTGACTCCGAAGTAAAATGGGGCATTTGGATAGTAGTAAAATGATTAGTCCAAGTCAACATGGATTTATGAAAGGGAAATCATGCTTGACTAATCTTCTGGAATTTTTTGAAGATGTGACAAGTAAAATGGATGAAGGGGAGCCAGTGGATGTAGTGTATCCAGACTTTCAGAAAGCCTTTGATAAGTTCCCGCACGGGAGACTGGTGACTAAAATTAGGGCACATGGTATTGGGGGTAGGGTGTTGACATGGATAGAAAATTGGTTGGCAGACAGGAAGCAAAGAGTAGGAGTGAACGGGTCCTTTTCAGAATGGCAGGCAGTGGCGAGTGGAGTGCCGCAAGGCTCGTTGTTGGGGGCGCAACTGTTTACCATATATATTAATGATTTGGAAGAGGGAATATGGAGCAACACTAGCAAGTTTGCAGATGGCACAAAGCTGGGTGGCAGTGTGAACTGTGAAGAGGATGTTAGGAGGTTGCAGGGTGACATGGACAGGTTGAGTAAGTGGGCAGATGCGTGGCAGATGCAGTATAATATAGATAAACGTGAGGTTATCCAATTTGGCGGCAAAAACAAGGGGGCAGATTATTATCTCAATGGGGTTAGGTTATGTAAGGGGGAGGTGCAGCGAGACCTGGGTGTCCTTGTACCCTGGTTACTGAAAGTTGGCGTGCAGGTACAGTAGGCAGTGAAGAAAGCTAATGGAATGTTGGCCTTCATAACAAGAGGATTTCAGTATTGGAGTAAAGAGGTTCTTCTGCAGTTGTATAGGGCTCTGGTAAGACCACATCTGGAGTATTGCGTACAGTTTTGTGCGCGGCTGCCCAGCCTGCAGCTGTCTGTCTTTTCATCTTTTTTTTATTTTTAGTTAGTTAAAGTGTTTTTGTTTCTGGATTTCTAGACTTTTTTATGTGGGGGGTGGGGGGTGGGGGGGGGGGGGAAGGGGGAAACTACCTTTCAGGGTCCCTACCTGGTCGGAGAGGCAGCTTTTCTCCGGGCTGCAGCTTCGACCCGTCCTCGCGGCCTACCAGCGGGCCTGGAGCGGCGTTTCCTGTCGGGCACTGCCCAGAACCACGGCTTCGGCAGCGGCACAGCGCTGGAGCGCTATCGTGGAGCGGGCGATGCCTTGCCTGGGTCGCCGCGCTTGAGCTCCGGTGAGCTGAAGACCGCCGAGTAAAACATCGCGGAGCTGCGGGTTTGTGGAGCGGCCGGCTGCGGGCGGCGGCACCGAACTGTACATCGGGAGCCTGGGATCTCGCGACGAGATCGCCAGTAGTGGAGCTCCAACCGGCGCGGCCTTGTTGGCTTCGGAAGCCGCGGCCTCCAGTACGGAAGCGGCCGTTCCAGGGTTCCCAAGCCGCTGTGAGGATTCTCCCGACGCCGGAGCACCATCACCCGGCGAGAAAAGGCCTGGAACATCGGGCCTCCGTAGAGGCAACTGTGGAGGCCTCAATTGGCCCGACTATGGGTGAACTGGGGTTGGGGACTGGACTTTGTGCCTTCCCTCATGGTGGGAGCCATTGTGGGGGGATGTTCTTTATGTTTAAACCTCTTATTAATGTTATGTCTGTATTCTTTCTTTATGTGCAGCACTGGCAAGAAGCATTTCACTACACCTAGGTGTATGTGACTAATAAATAACCTTTGAACCTTTGAACCTAATTTGAGGAAGGACATCCTTGTGATTGAGGCAGTGCAGCGTAGGTTCACGAGATTGATCCCTGGGATTGCGGGACTGTCATATGAGGAAAGATTGAAAAGACTAGGCTTGTATTCACTGGAGTTTAGAAGGATGAGGGGGTTCTTATAAACATATAAAATTATAAAAGAACTGGACAAGCTAGATGCAGGAAAAAAATTTTCCAATGTTGGGCGAGTCCAGAACCAGGGGCCACAGTCTTAGAGTAAAGGGGAGGCCATTTAAGACTGAGGTGAGAAAAAACTTTTTCATCCAGAGAGTTGTGAATTTGTGGAATTCCCTGCCACAGAGGGCAGTGGAGGCCAAATCACTGGATGGATTTAAGAGACAGTTAGATAGAGCTCTAGGGGATAGTGGAGTCAAGGGATATGGGGTGAAAGCAGGCACGGGTTATTGATTGGGGAAGATCAGCCATGATCACGATGAATGGCGGTGCTGGCTCGAAGGGCCGAATGGCCTCCTCCTGCACCTATTTTCTAAGTTTCCATGTTTCTGACAGTGAGCGGCACGGTGGTGCAACTGTAGAGTTGCTGCCTTACAGGTGCTGTTTGTACGGAGTTTGTACGTTTTCCCCGTGACCTGCATTGTTTTACTCCAAGATCTTCGGTTTCCTCCCACACTCCAAGGACGTGCAGGTTTGTAGGTTAATTGGCTTGGAATAAAGCTAGTCAGTGCAGACTCGGTGGGCTGGAAGGCCTGTTTCAGCGCTGCATCTCTAAACTAAACTAAACTGAACTAAACTAAACTAGAGACAAACCTCAAAGGCTGGTGGAAGAGGTGTGTGAATATTTAGTCAGAGGTGGACAGATACTTGTGAAGCCAAAGCTGAAGTCACAATCAGATCAACAGGGCCTGTCTCGGTGCTGAACGATTCTCCACAACTAATTCTGCTCTGTGCTCGTCATTCTTATTTCTCTTTTTCATCCATGCTCTTTCTCATATCCCTGATCACTTTCCTTTCATGATCTTACTGAATGACATAACAGGCTCGATGGGCTGAATGGTCTGCTCGTACTTCTATCTTGAATGGGGCATTGAACTGTTATTTGGCTAGTGTGCAGGCATAGTTCACGTCATGTTATTGGAGCAGGATTAGGTCATTCGGCCTATCAAGTCTACTCCGCCACTCAATCATGGCTGATCTATCTTTCTTTTCAACATCATTCTCCTGCCTTCTCACCATAACCCATACTAATCAAGAATCTCTGACTAAAGAAACTCCTCATCATCTCCTTTCTGAAGTTAAGCCCTTTAATTCTGAGGCTGTGGCCTCTGGTCCTAGACTCTCCCACTAGTGGAAGCATCCTCTCCACATCCACTCTATCCAGGCCTTTCACTAGTCGGTAAGTTTCAATGAGGTCGCTGCTCCTCCTGCAATATTTTAACAGCCATTGCTTTGAGAGGGAGCAGTGAAACTGGTTTATGTCTCAGGCCCACAGAAGGTGGTGAGTTCAAGTCCCAGACTGGGCACTGAAGCACCACCCCAGGCTTTGAGGAGTGACACTGGGAGCGCTGGAGTGGTAGTGCCCGCTCTGCATTAATGCTGGCAGCACAGTGACGCACTGGCAGAGCCCATGCCTCACATCTCCAGCTGTCCACGTACAACGCTGTCTCTGTGGAGTTTGCATGTTCTCCCCATGGCTGCATAGATTCCCTGGGTGCTCTAACTTACTCCCCCATGTCAAAGGAGTGCGGGTTGGTAGATTAATGGTACACTAGTGTCTACGATTAACCTACCTGGGTTTACCTGGATCGGGGGTTTACCTGGATCGGGGGTTTACCTGGATCGGGGGGTTACCTGGATCGGGGGGTTACCTGGATCGGGGATTTACCTGGATCGGGGGGTTACCTGGATCGGGGGTTTACCTGGATCGGGGGGTCACCTGGATCGGGGATTTACCTGGATCGGGGGTTTACCTGGATCGGGCGATTTACCTGGATCGGAGGTTTACCTGGATCGGGGGTTTACCTGGATCGGGGGATTTACCTGGATCGGGGGTTTACCTGGATTGGGGGATTTACCTGGATCGGGGGTTTACCTGGATTGGGGGATTTACCTGGATCGGGGGTTTACCTGGATTGGGGGATTTACCTGGATCGGGGGTTTACCTGGATTGGGGGATTTACCTGGATCGGGGGTTTACCTGGATTGGGGGATTTACCTGGATCGGGGGTTTACCTGGATCGGGGGTTTACCTGGATCGGGGGTTTACCTGGATCGGGGGATTTACCTGGATCGGGGGTTTACCTGGATCGGGGGTTTACCTGGATCGGGGTTTACCTGGATCAGGGGGTTACCTAGATCGGGGGTGCTCTAGTACATCCAGACTTTCTTTTGGAAATGGTGCCAAAATATTGTGACAGGTACAAGAATTTCACTGTACAGTTCATATGTGACAAAACAGAAACATTGAACCATGGAGACTAGTGTCGTGATTCTGGTCGACCTTTTCTGCTTCAGGGACTGCGGGTGAGTCTGTGGTGTCCCCACACCTCCTGTTGGAGAGCTGAGGAGAGCAGTGACGTCTGCTCAGTGCCTAGAGGTACATGGCTTCTGCCCCGACAATGGCTTGAATTCCAGCAGCAGCACACTGAAGCCTGAGGCCTCAATCTTATATGAGGTCATTTAAAATATTAACACTTCCATTGGGAAAACTTTTAAATATTTCTTGCAAAATCAAAGCTCCATCTTTTTTTCTGTAAGCGCACGTCGTGACAAACAAACATATCTCGGCATGGTTCTTCTGCTGATCGTAGCCATGGCTGCCAGCGGCAGGTCAGGGTAACGATCAAATGTTACGCTGAGTGAGATAGTTTCTGCTGAGGTGCAGTTGCGTTTAGCCTCAGCACCCTGCAATGTCAAGGATGAAGAGGTGAAAGGAAAACCAGTCAGGCTTCCAACATGCGCTTGCAGTGACCATCACCACACTGTGTAGGAAGGAACTGCAGATGCTGCTTTAAACCGAAGATACACACAAAAAGCTGAAGTAACTCAGCAGGACAAGCAGCATCTCTGGAGAGAATGGTTGGGTGACGTTTTGGGTCAAGACCCTTCTTCAGACTGAAGTTCACGGGATAAGGGAAACGAGAGATCTAGACGGTGATGTAGAGAGATAAAGAACAATGAATGAAAGATTTGCAAACAAGTAATGATGATAAAGGAAACAACCTATTGTTAGCTGTTTGTTGGGTGAAAATGAGAAGCTGGTGTGACTTGGGTGGGGGGGGGGGGGGGAATAGAGAGAGAGGAAATTTTGGGATTACTCTCACCAAACTGTGACCTTCACTGGCCAGGGTGGAGCTTTCTGCCATCCCTCTTTGACTGGATGATACGGCTATATAATTTCCCAGTCAATGGCAGAGGCCTTAATCTGGAGTAGACTTTAGATTTTACTTTAGAGATACAGCGCAGAAATAAGCCCATTGGCCTACTGGGTCCACGCCAACCAGCGACCCCCATACACTAACACTAAAGGAACAGTTTAGAATTTTACAGAAGCCAATTAGCCTACTAACCTGTACGTCTTTGGAGTGTGGGAGGAAGTCAGAGCACCCGGAGAAAACCCACGCGGTCACAGAGATAACGTACATACACTGTACAGACAGCACTGGTAGTCAGGATGGAACTCGGGTCCGTGGCCCTGTAAGGCAGCAACTCTACCGCTGCGCCACCGTGCTTCTCCCTCTGAAGGACACTCGTGGTGATCATGTTGACTTCTTTCCAACCTCGTGGCCCCTTTCCATATTTTGTTTCCAAATAGTTTTTAAAACTAAGAATGGAGAAAGAGGATTGCGCCCCCTACGTTCTAGGAGCGATCATTTTTTCCCCAATAAAGCTGAATAATATGTTATATAAGAAGAATCCAATTATACAAAATACAATACGAATCTGG